>NC_090940.1:559892696-560195726 GCF_040938575.1 Ambystoma mexicanum
CCCCTTTAGTCTCAGGGGCTTCAGCAAGAGACCGCGTATTACCAGTTTCCATCTTGCACTAAAAAATAACTCGTTATTTTTTATATGAAATCGTATTATGAGCAAAACCCAATCTTCGCGTTAATAAAACCCTCATTTAAAATAAAAAATGTCTAATGAGGGCAGCGGCTAAATTCGTCTTATTTAACATGGAAAGCAATAATGATTGCAGCGTGCCAAAAAGGAGCACAGAGCCTATAGCCTTCTCAATGAGGACCCTCGCGGTTTAAATGATGCTTGCTTTCCTAAAAACACCACATTCCAAGATGGCCGCTAAATTCGTCCTTCATTTAAGTGACGCTTCACACTGCGTAATAATAAAGCGTGGAATGTCATTGCCGAAACTGCAACTTGCCACCGGTGTCGCCTGAGTCCCGGCTGCAGCCTTGATCCGCATCAGCGTAACCCTATAATGTAGTGATTGGGATTTGGCTTAAACGCTATCCCGGAATCAGGACTTTCTTTGGGATGGCAACGGGGTACTCGGTGTGGGAACCTGGGGAGGACGCCTTTAGGAAGCTCTTCAAGTTCTATCGCCGCAAGAGCCCTGCGCCCGACCTCTCCGGTGTCACCGACTTTTCCCTCAGTGGTGGGGCAGCTAGCAAGGTGAGAGAGAGCGCAGGCCCTGCAGGGCTGCCAGTCTGTGTAAGTTACAGTGATCCAATCGTAGATGGTTCAATAATGTTTTTTTTTTCCTTGCTTGTAATTTCGGTTTCCCATTACGCACCAAGTTCCAGAAAGCAAAGCCAAAAAGTAAATGTTGGCTTTTGTGTAGGTATTTTACAGGCACTGCCATAACGGGACCTACCTGGCTATACAATGGCAAAAGCAAGGGATTGAAATCAGTGTTGGAAAGGGAAATTATTAACTCTTAGATCCCACAGCCAGCAACTCGCGAGAACCCCCCTCCCACCAGGAGGAGTGTTTCCTATGATGTTGCAAGCAGTTTACAAAAGGTGCACAGCTTTACAATGCTGCCCTCGAATATTTTCTCGAACTTGACCAATATTCTCAGCCTCAGGCAATCCGGTTTCCACCCCAGACATGGCACAGAAACTGCCCTACTAGACAACTTGTTCGATGATGCCAGAGATGAGGGAAACTTCTCGTTACTCATGGATGTTTCCATTGCGTTCAACCTGGTCGACTACTCGCCTCTGTCACCACCTTGTGAACTCCGTCGCCATAACAGATGCCACAAAATGGGTTGTATCCTTCCTCGCAGACCGTACCTCCAGGGTCTTCTTCACCAACCACTCATCTACCTCAACTTGTGGAGTCCCTCGGAGCTCCTGCGTCACCCCTACCCTCTACAATGTCTATACTAAACCTCTCTATGACCACGTCGACTCACTCCACATCAAGTACACTGATGACACACAGATTCTCTTTCACCTCACCTCCAACCACCTTCTTGACTCTCAGAACGTCAGTGCTATCTGCAAAATCATTCAAACTTGGATGATCACCTACCCCCTTTGCCTCAATGACAAGATTGAGCTCCAGGTAGGCAACCCCACCCATCTTGCCAAATTGAGCCCATCCTAACGCTCTTCCACCATTGACAATCACCATTCTCATCTTGGCTGCGGTTAAAACACTCAGCGTATATCTTAATACCACCCTGAGCATGACACCACAACATCAATGCAATTGCCTCCTCAGCAGCATACATCCACAAACCTCATTAATGCCAGCAGACCGTTCCTCACCACAGACAAATGCCTCTTCGTTGCCCGCTCACTGTTTGGCGGCAAGTTGCATTACTGTAACGGGCTACGGGGGGGGCACTGTCAAGGAAAAAAGGAAATAAGCTGCAAATCATTCAAAACAATGCCCTGCGGGCTGCCCTCCATCTCAACAAACACAACCATGTCTCAACAATAAGAATAAATGCACATTGGCTACCTGTCAAAGAAAGAATAACATTCAAAATACTTGCAATCTCACACTGATGCCTAGCTGACACTGCTCCTAGCTACCTTTCCCAGAGGATTTCCCGTCCAGCTACAACCAAATCAAGGCTTACGGCCTACTCCAACTGCCACGCTTGCCCCAGGTTTAAGGGCACCAAGCTGGAGTCTTCAGCTTTCCTGTCGTCACAGCCAGACTTTGGAACTCGCTCCCTCCTGCTGTCAGGAGGGTCAGTAGACTCCTCTTCTTCCTGTGATACCCCAGACTCCCCTTCCTCCCCTTCCTCCTCACCTTGAAGTCTCCGGCGTTGAATTAGCGTTGGATTGTCCTTAGTTCGAGTCTTCACCCCTTTTTTTGAAGATAGGGACGACCAAGGTAGGACGCCACAGTGACACCGTTTTGGGTGATCTGTGGCAACCCTCCTCGGGCGCAGTTATTCGGGGAAAAAGCCAATGGCACAAAAAACCCCGGAAGAGGCTGCAGTAGAAGGAGAGGAATCGGATGAACACGGTCCAGTTATCGAAGTAATTCCAGGAAGAATCGGGTAAGATCCAGATCAAAGAAAGTTCCAGGACAATAAAACAGAAGAGGGCTAGGCAAAACAATCCAAATGGCAGGCAGAGGTCGGTACACGGGAATCAACAGGAGGTAACTCTGGTACCGATTTAGCAGACAAGGGCTGGCGAGGCAATCCACAAGACAGGCTGAGGTCGACTCCGGGATATCACTGATAGAAAAGGAGGATAAGAGGAGGAACAAGAGTGGAGAAATCCTAACGGGGAGCAGACTAGAAAAGACGGAAAAAGAATAGAAGGAAAAAACTCAAGACGGAAGGGAGGAAGGGTGATTAGATGGGAACGGAACCGACAAGGAGGAGAGGGCAAGAAGGAGGGGAAGAAAAACCTAGATGAATGTTCGGAGCGAAAGAAAGGGAAGAAGAAGTGAAACAAAGAATACGGAAGGGAAATCTGTTGCTACTCAGGAAAAAGACAGCGGCGCAGGAACAGGACGAAAACACTGTACGTTGCAACGCACCTGACCCCGGAAGTGAAAAGGCTTAAATACCGAGTTCAGGTACGCCGCAACGACAACTAGACCTGCGCTGCACGCTCAAAATTTACGTGACGGAACCCGCTAGGGCGGGCGCAGCTTCCACTTCTTCCAAAGCCGCCAGTTTCCCTGCGGCGTGACAGTATGCCCCCTCCTAAGGTCCACCCCACCGGGTTTATTGGGATGTCTGAAATGGAACCTACGCAATAGGAGAGGTGTATTTAAATGTGTTCTAGGTTCCCACGTGTCTTCAGACCTCGGGTATCCTTTCCAGTGGACTAAGTATTCTAGACGTCCCTTATGATATCGTGAGTCACAAATTTGGGATACCTCATAGATGTCTTCAGTGGGATCTGGAGGGACTGGGGTGTTCTTCCTTTTCCGGAACCACCTATCTTCCATAAAGGTCTTCAATTGAGAGGTGTGAAACACCAGATGTACCCGACTTAATCGAGCAGGTAGCTGTAAGCGAAAGGCTACTGGGTTGATCACATGTGTTATTTTGTATGGTCCTATGTATCTAGGGGACAGTTTAGACGGGTGAACCCAACGTGGTAGGAATTTAGTGGATAGAAGTACCTTGGATCCGACTCCCCAATTGGGCACTGGTCTCCTGTGTTTATTAGCTTGGGTTCGATTTCTTTCTTGTGCCTCTAAGAGTCCTAGTCTAGCTTTGTCTTGGGCTTCTCGGATAGTTGATAAAGAAGCTTCCACGGAGGGCACCGAGGACTCAATGTTTGCCAAGGGAAGAAAGGTACGGGGATGATACCCGTACGAGCAAAAAAAAGGGCTGGAACCTAAGGCAGAGTGGCAGGTGTTGTTATATGAAAATTCGGCCGTAGGGAGTAACTGGACCCAATCATCCTGTTGTTGGTTGACAAAACACCGGAGATACTGCTCCAACGTACCATTAAGACGTTCAGTTTGTCCATTCGATTGTGGATGAAATCCCGAGGTCAAGGCCCTTTCAATGCCTAATCGCTTGCATAAGGCAGACCAGAAATGAGAAGTGTACTGGCTGCCACGGTCTGAGATGATCTTAGTAGGCATACCATGTAGCTTAAATATGTCCCTCAAGAAGACTTCAGCCATGCGAGATGCAGAAGGTACACCAGGTAGGGGTGAGAAATGTGCCATTTTAGTGAATGAATCGATGACCACCATTATACAAGTACAACCCTGAGATACTGGCAACTCTACAATGAAGTCAGTCGAGATAGTGGTCCATGGACCTGTGGGTATGGTACCGGATTCCAACAATCCCAGAGGCTTTTGTGTGGACGACTTGTTACGAAGACAGGTGACACAAGACTGGACGTATTGTCGGGTCTCTTCCTTCATCCTAGGCCAAAAAAAATATCTCGATAAGAGTTCTTGTGTGTTCCGAATTCCACGATGGCCTGCAATTTTGGTATCATGGCACCAGGATAATGCTGTTCTCTTAATGACGGAGTCGGCAGATACAACTTGTCCTTAACCAGATATAAACCTTCCTTGATTACATAATCGCTCTTGTTGTTAACTTTTTCTGTTTCAAATCTCCCTCCAGAATTGTCCTTGACCTGTTGCAGGAATGTGGACACCGCTCCTATCCTCTGAGTTCTTGCAAACATCAATTCTGTAGTTGTTTCTTGTTCAGACAGGTAGTCACTACGTCGAGACAGGGCATCTGCCACTAAGTTATGTTCACCCAGAATGTAAGTGATGTTAAAATCAAATTGGGCGAAAAAATGTGCCCACCTTGCCTGTCTTGTGTTGTAACATTCAAATTGACGTAATACCTGTAGGTTCTTAAGATCTGTTCGGAGGGTAAAAGGGTGTTCTCCACCTTGGAGAAGGTGTCGCCACTCTGTGCAAGCTAATTTCATAGCCAGCAATTCTCTCTCTATCACAGAGTAGTTACGTTGACTGGGGTTAAGTGTCTTGGAATAATAGGACACTGGATGTTCCTTCCCTTCATACTCTTGCAGTAACACTGCTCCGATAGCAGCAGAAGATGCATCAGTTTCCACTATAAAAGGACGGAGCTGGTCAGGTTGTCTTAATATGGGAGCTGAACAGAAGGCTTGCTTGAGTTGTTGAAAACTCACTTCGGCTAGAGAAGACCATTGGAAAGGAGAGGAAGATTTCTTAAGGAGTGAGGTCATCGGGAGTACCTGTTGAGAGAAGTTGGGTATGAACTTCCGGTAGAAATTCGATAACCCAAGGAACCTTTGGATGTCCTCAACAGACTTGGGAGACGGCCAGTCTAGAATAGCATTGACCTTCTGAGGGTCCATGGCGATTCCCTCAGAAGAAAGAATGTACCCCAGATATGATATGGACGTGGCCGAAAATACACACTTTTCCAATTTGACAGAGAGTTGATTGTCTTTGAGTCTGTGAAATACTTCCTTATGAGTGTTATGCTCAACTTGTGAGTGGGAAAAGACCAATATGTCGTCAAGATAAACGATGACTGAATGTCCTAAGAGATCCGAAAAAAGTCTATCCATGAAACGTTGGAATATCGATGGAGTATTTACAAGGCCAAAGGGCATCACTTGATACTCATACAGACCATAAGGGGTCCTAAAGGCTGTCTTCCACTCATCTCCGGTTTGAATCCTAAGCAAATGGTAAGCGTTGCGTAAGTCTAGTTTGGTAAATACTGTAGCTGACAGTACGGCATGTATGATTTCAGAGATGAGAGGCATAGGGTATCTGTCCTTGACGGTTACCTTATTCAATCCTCTGTAATCAATACAGGGGCGTAGCTCTTGCGTGTCTTTCTTGGGAATGAAGAATAAGGAGGCACCAGCAGGAGATTTTGAAGGTCTGATCAACTTATTAGCTAAGTTCTTGTCGAGATAGTCTCTCAGATACTGCTTTTCTTGCATAGTCAAGGGGTACATATGACCAAATGGGACTAAGGCATCAGGGTGCAGTTCTATGCAGCAATCCTCGGGCCTGTGAGGAGGAAGTTCTTACGGTATCTTCTCTGTCACAACCGCAGCGTAACTACTTAAATAGGATGGTAAGCAATGTATGGATTTGGATTCTGTCCTACAGGAAGTCTGCATCATAGAAAAGGTAGGCTTCGGCAAACAGCTTGCCTTGCAGAAGTTTGAATGAAAACTTAACAGGTTTCTAGACCAGTCAATGGTAGGGTTATGCCGACGCAACCATCCAATGCCTAGAATCAAAGGGAAGTGAGCAGCTCTGATAATGTCAAAGGAAAGGCGTTCAGTATGTTGCATGATACGCATGGTGAGGACTTCGGTAGAATGGGTAATAAGGCCTGAGCTCAAAGGTTCGCCATCAACTCCCTCCACCGATTGGTCCTCGGTCTTGGCTAGCCGAGTCAGTCCTTGACTCTCTGCCCAGTGGGTATCTATAAAATTACCTGCAGCCCCACAATCCCGAAGGGCCTGAGCATGAATTGAGGTCTGGCCGTTCAAAAGAGTGACTGTCATCACCATAAGACGATCATCGTCAGAACACTCCAAAGTGGTGACTGAGAGGGAACAAAGGGACTGGATTCCTTCCCTCGGTAATATGTCCCCAAATTTACCGAGGGTGCTCGTTTCCCGAGCGCCTAGGAGGTACATCAGGACATTCTCGAAGCAGGTGAGTTGAAGATCCACAGTACATGCATAAATTCCCTTCTCGCCTCCTCCTACGTTCTTCTGCCGAGAGAGGAGAACGGGTGATGCCGATCTGCATAGGCTCTTCACGAGAGAGACGAGTAGAGGGAGGTGGTGCAGAAGGAGAAGCAGCTGGGGGCACAGGAAGACCACTCTTAATCTTTCGTCGCTCAGCTCGCCGTTCAGACAGCCGGAAATCGATCCGAAGTGTTGCAGTGATTAGATCGGCGAAAGTTGAGGGGCGTTCGATACGCGCAATTCTTCTCGCAGACCCCTCCGAAAGATGACATACTGGGCTTGTTCTTGCCATCCAGCTTCCGCAGCGATCTGCTTAAATGAGGTGATAAAGGACATTAAATCTGAGTTTCCTTGTCGGATGTCCAACAGATCCTCGGAAGCCAGAAAGGTGCTCTCTGTTCGAAGGAAGGTTTGCTTCATCAAGGTTTTGAAAGCCTCATAATCCTGGAGCACAGGATCAGTTCGATTGACTAAAGGGGTGGCCCAAGTCAAGGCATTGCCAGACATGTGGGTTATCATAAAACCAACCCTGGTATGTCCAGAAGTAAAGGCATGTGGACGAAATGAGAAATGTAAGTGACAAGCATCCAAGAACTCCTTTAGCCTTTTGGGCGTCCCATCAAACTTCCCAGAGACTAACGGTAAGGGAGGCAGATCAGTTGTCGGTAGGTCTCGCTCTGCCATCCTCTGTTGTAGCACAGCGTTTGAGCCCTTTAGATTCTGGACCTCCAGGCCCAAATTTTGGACGGCTGCTACAAGTTCCTGAACCTGCTGCGGAGTGGCCATATCGCATTCGTGGCGTTGCAAACTGTCAGGAGGGTCAGTAGACTCCTCTTCTTCCTGTGATACCCCAGACTCCCCTTCCTCCTCACCTTGAAGTCTCCGGCGTTGAATTAGCGTTGGATTGTCCTTAGTTCGAGTCTTCACCCCTTTTTTTTGAAGATAGGGACGACCAAGGTAGGACGCCACAGTGACACCGTTTTGGGTGATCTGTGGCAACCCTCCTCGGGCGCAGTTATTCGGGGAAAAAGCCAATGGCACAAAAAACCCCGGAAGAGGCTGCAGTAGAAGGAGAGGAATCGGATGAACACGGTCCAGTTATCGAAGTAATTCCAGGAAGAATCGGGTAAGATCCAGATCAAAGAAAGTTCCAGGACAATAAAACAGAAGAGGGCTAGGCGAAACAATCCAAATGGCAGGCAGAGGTCGGTACACGGGAATCAACAGGAGGTAACTCTGGTACCGATTTAGCAGACAAGGGCTGGGCGAGGCAATCCACAAGACAGGCTGAGGTTGACTCCGGGATATCACTGATAGAAAAGAAGGAGGATAAGAGGAGGAACAAGAGTGGAGAAATCCTAACGGGGAGCAGACTAGAAAAGACGGAAAAAGAATAGAAGGAAAAAACTCAAGACGGAAGGGAGGAAGGGTGATTAGATGGGAACGGAACCGACAAGGAGGAGAGGGCAAGAAGGAGGGGAAGAAAAACCTAGATGAATGTTCGGAGCGAAAGAAAGGGAAGAAGAAGTGAAACAAAGAATACGGAAGGGAAATCTGTTGCTACTCAGGAAAAAGACAGCGGCGCAGGAACAGGACGAAAACACTGTACGTTGCAACGCACCTGACCCCGGAAGTGAAAAATAAATCAAGTGGGTGAAAGCACACTTGGTTAAGACATTTTTATGACACCAGTAGCCGTTTTCAGGAATTAAGCCATTAACTCTCAGCAGAGTGTTTGGAATTGGATCTGGCAGGCCAAACTGTGACGTTACTGCTTACATGAACTAGCAAAAAGATATCGCACAAGCTGTGTCCCTCCTCATAGATCATCTTCCTAACTACGCCAATGTATTCGTTTCGGCTGAGCACCGTCTCTATGATATGTGACCTATTGCCAAGTATTTATTTAAGAGTATGGTACTTAAATAAAATATGAAGGCATCACATTTGGAGGAGCGTGGGATGCCGATGAGTATAATGCAAGGAAACGCATCCAGTGCCAGATAGGCTGATGTTCCCGCATCTGTGAGTAATCCACACTTGGACTCGCCTTGTTTTGTGAAACTCGCTACTATCTCAGTCTAGTGTATTTCAATAAAATATTAAACGATGACCAACAGTGGTTACATCTGTGACAGTGAAGTGGTTTAGTTGTTAATTAGGGTAGAGCTGTTATTAAAAGGGAAGAGAACCTCAACTTTCAGCATGACCAATGACTGACATCTATGCAAATACACCATTTATTTATACACAGGGAAGAACAATGCTCTTTTGACGGCAAAATAAGGTACAATAGATAAGATATGAGATTTGATGGGAAGCAGTGAACTGCTTACGATGGTTGGATGTGATATTAACATTTTCAACCTATCGATTTGCCAAAATACTGGTTTGAAAATAAGAGTACGAATATAAGTGTCTTATATTAAAACAATAGCACATGATAAAATATCAGTATTAAAACACCTACTGCTATCCTCCTATATGCTAGAAGTTTGAATATTAAGAATAGTTTCCGTGAACGAAAGGCACATGTAGATTTCATGTACTTCAAAAATGCATTCATCAACTTTCTTCACGTTCCTCGCCGGTGCCTCTAAACAGGAACCTCTTCATTTTCAAAACTCCTGTTGCTCTGAACATTCCACAAATATCAGCCTTGCATTGCTATTTCTGTTTGAATGCATGCATCAACCTTTCTTCACGTTCCTCACCGGTGCATCTAAACAGGAACCACTCTATTTTGAAAACCCTTGTTGCTGAGATCATTCAAAAATCGCAGCTTTGCATTGTTTTTCATCAACTTCCGGCTAAGAGAAAGACCCACGTGGGCACGCTTTAGTGTTTCGTTTTCGACGTACTTCCTAAGTGATAACCTCTGTTAAACGATTGTTAAATGTTCGATTTTTACATTATTGACAGACCTCTGTTAAATTTTTGGTAAGCATTCGATGTTAGCATCAGTAAAATATCAATAGGTTAATAAAGAAAATCAATCTAATTTCATCGACTTTTGATTACACTTTTTCCCCAAGCAACAATTTCACTGGTTACTACTTACGATGGGGTGTGTTTGAGTGACATTCTGAATTCTGACCAGGATGTCGTGGGGAGTAATTGTAACAGTCACTGTGGACAATGCATGGGTGGACTTGCATAGATTAAGGACGATCCTCGTTATGCATTTTTGACTGGAGGTAGGTGCTACGGCCAGCTATGTTAAGGATGTGTCCTTGCTGGAAGAAGTATTAGAGTTGAGGCAGAGAAAGTGAGGGAAACATGTCAGTGTGAAGGCAGATGAGAGTTATGTTAAGAGGATTACTCCGAGGCAAGGAGGTAGGCTTTCAGTTTGGCTTTTAACAAAATGATGTGGACTGTCTCTTGGTTATCCGGGGGAAGGGAATTCCATGCAAGTGGAGTAAGGCAAGATAAGGTGTGGAAGTGTGAGGAAGCAAAGGGATGGCGAGGTGCCAAAAGGGTAATCGAGGAGGCAGAGCGGAAATTACAATGAAGCTTGTAGAGGAGGATCTCTACGGTGGTGGGTTACTGTGGATAGATTTTTGAACAAAGAGGAAGACATCAATCTGGTCCTGATTTGAATCGTCAGCCATCCGGCATGGTGGCGGTAAGAGGAAGTAGGTGTGAAGTGAAGGAGTTCAAAGAGAGGCCTTGTAGTGAAGTTAATGATCTTGTTGAGAGGACAGAAAGAATAGCTGTGGAGACTAAAGAGGATGCTGGGACAGTAGTCCAGTTTAGAGACAACCAGAGTGGTTAATAGATGCCTGTGGTACTGAAAGGAAGGTGGTACCTGATTTTCCTAGGTTGAGGTGAGCCACTGTAGCAGTTTTGGTGATGAAAGTGGAGAAGGTGTGAACGGAGTCAAAGATGACCCCAAGGTTCTAACTGAAGATGAGTAGTGGAGAGTGCCATGTGGGAACTGGATAGGTAGGGAAGGAGATGCAGGTATTTGCCAGGGAAGAAGAGCACAGCGTGCAAAGCCATCCAATATTTAATGACGGAGAGACAGTTGACATTTGGATAGATCAGAGGAGTGTTCAGGAAATGGAATCACTTCACAGCTCCATTAGGCCCCTTATTATGTTTGTGTCATGGAAGTAGCTATCTACAAGTGAAATGTAGTGGAAGCGTAGACTCCAAGGTTGCTAATCATGCGTCAGTTATCCGGGAAATGTCCGTTCTAAATTGGTGAACTTTTCATATCCTTGTATTGTTTTCAGTGCCCAAAGTTGTATGCTCTTCATCGTGATTTTCGATAAAGACTGAGTTTATCGAACGTTATTCTGAACTCCTGTATTTGTAGAACATTTTACTGAAAATGCTGCAATAGCAATATAAAAAGCAGGTAATGTAATGCCCACATTTGATTGAAATGTACAAAACTGCTACTCTACTCTCCTCGAAGAATCAGCAATAATAATAGAGAAAATAAAGTTTGAAAGCGGGAAAGTTGTTGTCTGGAAAGTTATGCTTTAATCATGACCCTTAGACAAGCCTTCAGACCATCATTTTTCAGCCTGCCGTGCCATCACAGAAGGGGTTTGTGGGGGCCATATGCTTATCGGGCTTGGTCCCACTGCAAAAGGTGTAGTGAAGCCTGAACCAGTAGGTCAAAAAACACCAGCAGTGTTTCTGTACATTTTACGGTCAACTGCTTTCACACGAACGCACAAAAACAGCACAACACATTTGTCTTAACACATCATTGAACTTATTCATAATTCAGCACACACGGTTACACTACTATTAAGCTTCCAATAAAAACTGTAGATCATGGAAACCGGATTAATATTTGCTGACCGAGTCACTCTTCCGACAGCGAAACAAAGATTCATGAAAATTCAAAATTGAGCACTCCTAACATAATTATGCAAATGCTCTGAATGTCTTTAACTGATTTGTACAGCACATGGTTCTAAATGAGAGTATTACTCTACATTGTGATATGTTATCGGGTCCCATGGTCTTCTAAATTCACACACAAAAATCAGACCACAATTTCATACCAAACCCTACAAGAAAATCCCACCACCCCTTAAACTTAAAATACATATGATTTTTGTAACATTTCTTAGACTGAAGGTCATAAACTGCAAGTATCTTGCAGTATCAGTGTACCATATTGTTGTTTTGTTTTACTCAAGTTACCAGGTTTTCATTTCAGACTCTGATTTCAAGAGACCCTAAACAATAGCAAATCCGATATGCTCTCTTCTGGTCCTAGGTTTATGCAGGATGTGGGTTATTTGTTTATTTATAAGGTGCCAAAGCCTGCGGGCATCGGGGCGCCATGAACATAGACAGAGAGATGATAGGGACAAAAGGCAACAGGTTATCCGGGGAGGCTGTGTACGTAAACAATAAGGCTTTTAACTGTTTGCAGAATCTTTTACAGTCCTTTTGCTGTCTCAGTCCTGGTGGTAAGGTGTTCCAGAGCTTAGCTGAGGAAACCAGAAGTGACTTCCAAAGACTGTTGGAATGTTTGAAACAAATGTTTCTGACCAGCGATTGTGTTGAGGATCTCAGGGTTCTTGTAGGTACATAGGGTCACATCATGTTTTTGAGATAATTGGGCAAAGTACCATGAAGGCATGACTTGAATTGTATGCAAGCAGCTATCGGCAGCCAATGCATGGCTTGGTGATAGCTGGATAGGTGCTCTTTCCTGGTTTTACTTTTGACAATGCGTACGGCATCATACACATCACCTGAAGCTTTTACAGACACTGTGTGTTCGCCCCTATTAATAGGGCATTGCAGTAATCGAGCCTAGGTAATATTATTGCTCGTGAAATTACCATGAGTAACCCTGAACAGACTTCGATGATCAGATATGTAGATTTTCTCTGTCTGACTTCCTTGGCGACATCTGTTTGCAGCAAGAAGCCTCTTTGTTGAAAAGATTCAACAAGATGCCTTTGCCCCGAGTGTGCCTGGATCTTCAAATTCAAATAAGTGCACAAATACAATTAGAGTTGTAACCACAGTCTCAGTCTCAATCCTCCTAAAAGTAATAAAGCTATGAATCAATGCGCACACTTCAATTGAGATTCACCAGGATTTTAAACGAAGGACATTCTTGAGTGAATGCTCTTTTCTCTCCCAGGGGAGAGGGCCTCGGCACTGACCACCGAGAAAGCTGGAGCCTGTATCTTCCTGTCCAAAGAACTATTAATCGAAATAAAGGTGTGCCTACTTGCAAGATCCAAGACCTTTTGCTGCCAACCTGCACTGGCCATAATACAGCCCTCTCGCAGCTGGAACCTCCAGGGGAAGTGCCTGACAGCCTGTTGGCACTGACCACATGAGGTCAGTAGCGACAACCCCAAGATCCTGTGAACACCAGTTAGATTCCTGCACAGTTACCTCTCTGAATGTTAGCGTTCTTAGTTACCAGGCGCGGCAGCTGGTGAGAAGCAACACTGGCTGCACTGTGATATCATGGCCTAAATCCCTATTGAGAGCCCATGCATCCTGCACCCTCATCTCGGTACTACCTCTACTTTGTAAATGGAACATCACTTATTAGCACTGTGGCCACCAGCGCTAACCGGTGAGTCTGTAGAAAGTGCTGGTTGAGTCTGTCAATGTACACCCATGTACGCTGCTCGCAGGTTCAGTGGTGGCAACCATCTTGGCTGCCCTACACTGCTGGTGCTTTGTCTTCCCCTCCTGCTTGCCCACCAGCCCAAGGTAGCTGCCTGCCAAGCCCTACTGGCAACCAAGGATCCTTCATGTTGGCTCCTCTTGGTCTCTCCGTCATGTCTCCATGGGCTCGGATAAGTGGATCTCTAGCGTATGCATGTGTAGTACATGGAGCCTCTGTATGAAGCTTTGTTGGATCAGTCTCTTGATCGTCCAGTAGGGATTTCACAGAAATACGGTCGATTATTTATTTTTATGCCGCTCTTATTTCAAATTGGCCTCTACCTGGGAGTTAACAGACACCGTATTTTCTCATCGTGGGAACTCTCATTAGCCTCCACCCCAGTCCTGCCTTGTCCACCCCCGCCTGTGTGAACCGGGCTCTATGTTCAATGCCCTTCTTTCCCCCCACTCCATTCCTGTCCACGCTGTTCTCACCTTCCTCTTCTTCTTCCGAGTGTGGCTCTCTGTAGGCAGCATTTCCAGGACAGCAGGGCAGCACAGAAAATGCAATCACGAGACCCCACATGGGTTTGTTTAGGCAATGTCCTTCTATTTTTTTTACATACACTTTTTATGAAGTGACAAGCTTAATAGATTCTGAGCAACCCGTCTAATGGAGAAAGACTAACGCTTTGTAGAAAACTGCTTAGGACGGAGTTTGTCTGCCGTAAATGAATTACTTTTTTATGCAGTCATACATAAGCAGTGCTCCATTTGTGAGATTCCACAGGACGTCTTACTCTCTTCCTTCAGGTTGAATTCAGTTGCATCTCCTTTACGATTTCTTCTTGGCAACAATCGTCCAGTCCATTTTAAGTAAATAAAGCAAAGAGGCTGGATGTCGTGTTCTGCAAGCGTGTGTGGCTCCAGCTGGCAGTTCACAACCCCTGATTACAGTCTCATATCTTACATGTTGATAACTGCCCATGTCCTACACCATTGATCCCCACCACCCACCCCGTGTAATGACCTGGTACAAAATGGGTACCCACTTACCTCATGGGGCACCTTTTCTTTGTGGCTCGGAGCTATGCTGTGGTACACCCACTCACTTGATCGTTGAGCCTTATTCGGCAGGCCTCCTTTTGCCTCTGATACAGCAAGCACGCTGCTGCAACCCCCTCTCGGATGCTCTACTACTTGTTCATTTTTCATGTTAAACATTTCGATTCCCAGATGCAATGTGCGATGGTTTGACTCAAGATGGCAAGGCTTGTACATAATATTACTAACTCAGATGGCACTGGCATGTTCAGCTCTTCCCGCTTCTGATCATGTGAGATCTCAACTCGCTGCTGTTTAAATGATGACCCCTCTTCAATCCTTGTTGACCGTAAAAGCAGAGACTTGAAAATAAGTGGGCAGCAAAACGCAGCACAAGGGCTGACACGTAGATTTGGTTATAGGACAGGTAGAAATATTGAACTTATTGTCCCTTGGAGAAGTAGATAAAAAAAAAAAAATCCACACCCTTGCCCACACAAAGCACCCACAGTGCACCCATCTTGCCGGAACCAACTTCCAATCCCAAGTCAAGTGCCAGTGTACTCCAGTGCAGATTTGTTTATCTGCAATATCCCCTTATTCCTCTATTCATAATTGTTTGGCCCAGAATAGGTGCAGAGGACGAAAAAAAGAATGTTACTATGAGGGTTCATCCCTCTAAAAGATGCGGGCAGTTAGATAACTATCACTTTGAGTTCAGAGAGGTCACTTTCCATAGCCTACAATAGACCGAGAACTTCTGGACCAAGAAGAACTATTGCACTGCCCGTTATGCTGAACTGCCATAGACTATGGCAGTTCAGCATAACGGGCAGTGCAATAGTTCTTCTTGGGATAATGAAGCATTACTACTTTGAATAAAAGTATCCCAGTACTTTCTTATGGCTATTAGCATACACTGCTTGGGGGCAAAACTCTGGAGATGTTAGTGTGTACAAACCTCTTGTAACTTCTAATGTGAATTATCTTTTTGTATGATAAAAGGGAATTTATACTGGCCTAAATAAAAATGCCTGACGGAGCATTCATCTTTATTGACTTCAGTTGTACCTGTATCATGCTCCTTATCACCCACACACTCCTATTACAGATCTTGGGCTTTAATGACTGGACCAGAGCTATCATGCGTTGGCCAAGGAACCTAAAGTAACCCTGGATAACCTCTGAAGATGAAACACCCAGTCTTCTAGGCTGGAGAGAGCACATTCAGTGCTACTTTAAAGATGCAACACTGCTTCTTCTTGGTCAAAACTGAAGAGCAATGAGGAAGGGTCTCAGAGAGAGGATTATACAAGCCGCTGGAGGCAAGGACTGCCCTAACACTAACCTAAGAGCAGAACAACAACAGCTACTAAATAAGTATCACACAGGTAACAAGGCATTTCTTAAACAGGAAAGTAATGCAGAACTTTAAATACAAATGCAGATGAAATGAAGAGCACTAATTAAAATGTCTATTTTCTGGACTTAAACTCCAGGTTCCCAATAGGAACTGTAAGGGTGCAGAGGAAAAGGTCTAACACGGAGGTGACATGATGGTTGTCATAAACTTTTATTTAAGTTGACGGTTGGCAAAATGCCTCCCTGTTCCTAAATGCTAAGGGGGTTTCCCTGCCTCAAAGAAAACGAGTGAACCTGTCAGGTTGTCAAATAAACTGTTAGTCACAGCCGTGTCCAAAAACCCTAATTCCGACCCTAACACTAATAACATGAATTTAAAGGGAAAGGATGTTCTTTTATCAAAAAGTGATGATAAAACTCCTTCATCAAAGGAAAGTTCCAAATGTCAATGGTTCCAAAGACAGGCAGTTCCAATATCCGGGCAATTACTCCTTTCCCCTGAATTCTTGGCTGTTCGACTTCACAAGCTAAGAAGTTGGTTCCTGAGAAACAATATTTACACCGCCAGAGAAGTTGCCCCCCCCTTCCTCTGGCTTTCCCACTCTTTCATATGTAAAAAGCTTCCTGTTGAAACCTGGTTCCCTGTAATTCCTTGGATACGTCTGGTTCACTCTCCTCACAAGTACTATCCAGGGGAATGTAACAGTTTCTAAGAGTGTCTTTCTCTTCGGTCCCAGACCCTGTAGTATAAATAAAGTTTCCTTTATTCTTGGACTCTAATATGGGTGCGGGTCCACACTCTCCGTGCTGTTGGCAACCATCTTGATTTACTCTCCTGCCAAGCATGAATTTCTTTAGTCTTTCCTTCTTTCTTTCAGGGTCCAACGCCCTCTTATTCTCTCTTTTAAATATGGGTGTGAGTCCCAGACTCACAGTACAGTTTTTTGATAGCCAGGTTTTCTCTCGTTGCTGATTCTCTCACAGTTAGGATATCTGACCCTCTATTTGTTGGTATTTCTCTGAGGGGGTAGCCCGCAGTTTTATCTGTCCTTCAGGCTTCCCAACCCCCTCATTCAGTTCTCCCTCTGCTTCTCCTCGCTTTCCCGGACCTCCTGTCCCTTAATTATTTATTTATCAAGCGCAGAAAGCCCGTAGCCGTCGGGGCTCCACAAAAACACTAGAGGCATTGCAAAAACAGGACATCACAATAGTCCGGTCACAGCAAACAAGGGCAACTATGTGAAAATGTGGGTTTTCAAAGGTTTTCTGAAGGACGGCAGATTGGAACGGAAAAAACCCAAAGTTGAACAGATAGAACAGGGAATGATCTTCCCAAACCGTTGCTCTTTCTTGCTCTAGGAACTGCCAGCAGCTCATTGGTGCCAGATTGGAGGAGCCTCAACGGGGTATATGGTGTTCAAATATTTTGGGGCATTTCCAAAGACACATTTGTGAGTCAAGGTGATTATTTTGAAACGTATCCTTGCTGAGACAGGAAGGCAATGCAGCTCCTTACGAGCACTGGATATGTGGTCTCTTTTTGATAAATCCCAAAAACGAACATCGTTTTGTATGATCTGCAATGAGTCAATGCAGTGGGACGAAGCCCCTTGCAGTAACGTGTTGCCGCAGTCAAGACGCAGTAGTATAACTGCCCTAGCGAAGGTGGCCCGGTTTCTTTGCGACAGAAATGATTTGCTGTGTCTCAGTACTTTGAGGTGGTAACGTGTGCCGTGGATAATCCCATCGACATGAACCGCAGAGTTCACATCTGCGTTCATGTATACACAGAGGGTTTACACTTTGTTCCGAATGGGTATGGCGTGATTGTCAACGATCATGCAGGAGTACGCAAGAGTTTACTTCTGGCATGCGTTGAGCCAAATATCAACAGTTTGGTTTTGGAGGGATTTAAATGCATGGAGTTTAAGTACATCCAGTCATTGATAATACCATACATGTATTTTAGCCGTGCTAGATCTTGATCATAGTTACCACTCACCTCAAAGATGAGCTGAGTGTCATCTGCATAGTTCAGTGATGTCAGCAGGTCGCATAAAGGTCTAATGAATAAGTTAAACAGCCCTGGGGACAAACAAGCCCCCTGGGGGACTCCTTTCCACAACACACTCGCAAATTCCTGTTACCAAGAAAGGAAGATATCCAGTTAATGGCACTCTCAGAACAATGACCTGGGAGACTCGGCTGACTGAGGAGGCAGGAATGATCTAACAAGTCGAAAGTGGTTGACAGATCCAACAGTATCAGAAGGCCTGCCTTGCCCTTTTCTACGATACTCAACATCTTGGTCTTGAGGTCCACCAAGGCTGGCTCCATCCTGTGTGCAGGCCGGAAACCTGATTGATATGGATGTAGAGTATTTTTTGATTCCAGGTGGTTTTGGAACTGGTTGGTGGCAACTTTATCGATCGCTTTAAGCAAAAAGAGTGTTGGTAATGGGCTGTAGCTTGCTAGGGTGACTGAGTTCTTAGCTGGGTTTCTTCGGCAAGGGCGAGACAATGACATGCTTAAGGCAGTCTGGTATAGTGGCGTCTCTAAATGAAGAGTCGACAAATCGGTCTAGAAAGGGTGCGAAGTTGCCCGGATTTTTCGTTAGAAATTTTGCAGGCAGAATTTCTCCTGTGCGAGAGTCTGGGACCTATAGATCTGAAGGTGTTAAGAATGTCTGTTACGGATGTGAGAGAAAAAGAAAATATGCACTTGCGTTGGGTATAGGATGAAGAGGCCGCAATCTTGAAGCAAGCTAATGAGATTTTGTTTGCAAATGCTTGTTGGACTTTGCTACAATCTTCGTTAGAAGGAACACGTTTCTGAGGTTGCACCATCGGTTTCTCTAAGCAGCAATAGATTTGAAATAACTGCGTACATTGATTATTAGCAGTCTCAATTTCTTTGTTAAAGAAGTCTTTTTTCGTGCTGCAAATTTGGCGATTGTAAATAACAAAAATGTGTTTCCAAGCAACTTTATTCTCCCTGGATGGGTTTTTGACCCAAGCCCTTTCAAGTCTTCTCTTTTCTTGTTTGGTTTGAGACAGCATGGGGTGAACCACAGTTGTGTGCCTGGGTTATGCCTCATTGTTTTCATTTAAGGGGGGTGACCTCGTCCAGGAGTTAGGTGAATTGTGAGTTGTAAATGTTCCCTAGCTCTTCCGGCGAGTCTGAATCCTGGGTAAGCTCCATGATTTACTTAAGTTAACCATTCCTGCCAGCCTGCATATCTTTGCCTTTGGTTCGTGCCTTCTGAGCAGCGGGACTCCCTCGAGGCTTCAGTAATGTTCGGGTTCTTTCTGCCTAGTGGCGCTCTGCGTCTCTCTTGCATCTTCCTCTTGGCTTGCTGTGGCGGTACCGTGGGATGCCCCGTGGAATGCCTCGGAAGCGAGACTCCTAGTTACCACGTCTTGGGCTACGGTCCCACTCTCTTCCTGCTCAGTGCACAGTGTCTCTGCACCTCACTTCACTTTCTGCTCCTCGCTTCACGGTTGCCGGGTCAGCTTCCCTGACAGCACTTCTCCATAGGATCTCTGTCCCTTTGGTTTCCCTCATCCATTTTTCTATCTCGTTGTGCCAATAGGATACAAGGAGGTATAGGCCGCTCACCATGGTTTAGCGGAGTGATATTCCTTCTCCTTATCTTCTTCATAGTAACAGTGTTAAAGGTATTTTCCTGATGCTTCCTCAGCTGTACTGACCTCACAATAAAACAAGTTGGTATTGTTTGGCAATATATCTGAGGGTCTGATTCTGTCAGATAAGGAGAGGGTGGCCAATATGATGTGTGTACTCTAGGGATAGCCATGCCTGATTCCATAAGGGGCTTCCTCTGCCATGTAATCCACCCCCTGTGCACCACCTCCACGGGCACTATTGTACTGTGGCTGCACCGTGCTGGCCCCATGGGAAAGGTCTTCCCCCTAGTAAGATTTGTCACAGAACCCAGAAAAAATGTCAATGTCAATCAGGAACAACCCTGAACATCAATGTCTGTTATTGGTTTGGGAATTTCCCTCCACGAGCAAAGGCATCTTTAGAAACTCTGATACACATTGTTTCTAGGCTGTTTAAAACATTACATTTGGTATACAGTGTGTGGCATTACAATGATTTATTTTTTACTTTAAATTGAAATCGATCCTGTTTTTGTATTTACTGATATTTTCTTTTCTCCGAGAATCCCCATGACACACCGATAATGATAAAAATAAAGAAATATGTAACGTTTCAACCTTCAGGAGCTTCATCATATGCAGAGGAATTCTTACATTTGCCTTTTTTACATCACCATAATTGGTGTCTCAAACTGTCTCAAACTTTTCTTCCCCTGACACACTTTTCTTGATAAAGGTGATCCCTAAATGTCCATCATGAAGTGATGCCATCTCTTCTTCAGCCACTCTGATAGAATCAATTTTCCCTCTTTAAAAACCAACGTTTCCTCACACCCAGTTTGAATTTTGCCTGTTCTACTTTAAGCCTTTCAAAAACCTTATAGAGGTCAACGTCCTCTGTTACACTGTTTTACCCTATACTACACTTCCCCCCCGCCTCCCATTACTAATTCATTTCGCACAGGAGCCACAATACACTCGCAACCCTTTTCATGTTTTACTCTATTCCTCTTGAAGGGGAAGTCTTGTCAAATAATGAGCTACATTGCCCTTCACACCCTAGACGATCCCCTACCAAGAATTAATATTTTTGGAGAATAGTGGCAACTATCGACAAACTCGCAGAAAATGTAACTACCACATGAGGCTCCCTGGAAACCAATGATTTATGATCGGACCTCAGTGTAAATGTGATTCTCCATGAGAACAAGAATTGTACATATAGAGGTCAAAAACTCAAGTTCAAGCTAAAGCAAAGCATTACATCACTGCCCCTGTAACTTCTCCCGTCACACAGCACACCCTTGATTAGTCACTATGAGTCAGTTGTGTGAGACAGGCATGGTATCGCGAGACGACACAGACCAGTGAAACACTGTTTGAAAACCTTTTATTCTCGATGGTCAGGGTGGTGTAACGCCTAACTTGCTTTAACTATAAGATGGGAATGCTTGGTAACGGAAAGAAAACTAAGGGATGTCTAAAGCCCAAAACAAAATACTGTCCGTGTCAAAACCTATGCTTGTCTTCACTTCTACAGAAAAATAGGCTGAATGGGATTTGGCCAACCCAATAGTTTTCAAAATAAAGTTAATATGGCAATGCAGCCTTTCTGCAGCTCTCTTTTTTTTCCCCAAGTTTAAGGTACTCAGGATTATATAGTTCCACAAGTCTCTCAGGTTTCACTTGATAAAGAAAAGTTCACTTGGTAAAAGAAGTTCACTGTACCTTCTCCTGCTAAGTTCTTTAGGCTTCTCTGTGTCTCTTCTCTGTGAACCCAGAAGCCCTCTAGTTCACACTTCTTAATTGGTCTCTTAGGCTTCCCTCACCCAGGCTTAGACCCTTGTGGTTACGTCTGTTCAACTGGTTTAATTGTATTTCTTTTAACACAAAAAGTTAAACTCGCAAAAGTTCCACTTGTTAACATCACAGTTCACTTGGCTTCTTTTGGGACTCCCTTCCCCATTCTGAACCAAGTCCTTTTAGCTTTTCCTTTATTAGATCATGCAGCTCCTTGCTTTCAATTGGGCTCCTCTGGTCGTGGCGCAGTTGTCAGACCGCATGGTCCACCCATTACAGGTCACGGAACTAGGTGCCCTATCGTTAATGGAGTTCTCTTTTCCTTATACCGGGGTCTCTGCGGCCAACCTGTATCAATCTCCTGCCTGGTGGCCACTTGGATGCTTTTTCAACGCTCTTGGTTTATTTTAAAGTCTCTTTCCCTTTACTTTAGGGAATTTGTCTCCCAGCACGCAGCTCCCCAGTTTTGGCTCTCTTCTTTCACTTTTTGACCTCAGAGTCACATGCGTACCAGGTTTTTCTTCCTTTCAGAAACTCACCGGTCAGCGCAACAGTTCCCATTGTCTGCTTCTCTCAGCGTGGAGGTCAGGGTCTTTCCTCCTGCCCCTGCGAAATCACTGGGGCCTGGATCCCGCCCAGGGAAACAAGCACTTTGCTTCAAGCTGCCAACAGGATTCAGCCTGCTCTCTAGGCTTCAGAACCGGCATCTTGAAGACACGGCTTCCTTGCCACGCTCTGACCCTCACCAAACAGGGTAGCTCTTCAGCATTCCGTTCTCCACAGGTACTTCTGGGCTTCTCTGCTGCGTCTTGGCATGTCGCTCCCACGGCTCTTTCTCTGGCATAAACTGACTTGGGAATGAGAAGCCTCCCTTCTGCTCTCTGCACTGTTCAATGCCCCACCTTTTATACAGCCGATCCCTGCCAAGCAGTTTCAGGTGTGAGTCCTTGGCCTCCCTTGCCGGACTCCTGTTAGGCCAATTGATAGGACATGTCTGACCCTTAGGTCCCCTTCTCTATTGAACATTACTCCAGGACTGACCAGGAGAGTGCAGGTGTGTATAAAATTGCCTGACCTAATTAAAGGGACAGCCTAGTGGTGGAGTGTAGTAGGCCTATCCTTTCATCTTCCTCCTCACAGTACCTTTCCCATAGGTAATCTTTCTACCTCTCGGTCACCTCTTCTTTGCCCCCCCCCCCCCACCATTACATGTTGGAAATGGGGAGGAGGGAACGGGATGAGATTGAAAATACCCCATAAAGAATGAGGGAGAGTGCGATGATATATAACTGGGAAAGGGGGAATACCGTGTCTCTGTGCCAATAGATGTTACATGTGGAAAAATGAGGGAAGATGTTTTACCGCCACCCAGAGGTTGTGGGAGGGGTAAGGGTAGATTGGTTGTTAGTAGAACAAAGGGGATGCCATATTTCACCCGTGGGTACCCCACTCCTAATCCCCAAGGACCCTCCACCCAGGTGCTCCTCCCTCGCTGTCCACCCCCAGGTTCTGGATCCAACAATGATGGCCATCCCCTGGCCACTGGAGAAGAGGATCCAGGAGGAATAGGAGTGAGAATACCCGACACCTGTGGACTAAAAGACTATTGCACATTGTGGCAACGTAAAATTGCGTCCGCAGTGTCAGCAATTTAAAAAAAGATGGTAATTTGGCTTCTATTCTTTTATTTGGAACACGTTAGTGAATACTGTTGTGGTTAAGAGTACTTGGCTGTGCATTTATTTGCAACTGGAGGGTATTTTTGTTTGACCAAAGTATGTGGTGGTCAAACTCTTGGCCAACCAAAATCTAGCGATGGCTGTTAAGACAGATTTCTAGAATCTGGCCTGGTGGACAGATTTTAGGAGGCCACCGTAGTTATATCGAACAGAGGAACTCTGAGTGGTTAGCCAAACCCAACCAAAGTAAGCGTGGAGAGTGGTCAAGGATTAGTCTCGGGAGAGTCAAGGGTCCACAATAAGCCCACATAGTAAAGTGCACAATATTTCAATTTAGACAGTTAAGTACACAAATATTCTATGTATTATAGGCCAAAATCGTATACTAGAAAATGCAACGAGCAGGTAGTTATTTGACACAATACTTAATTATCAAACATATATACAGTCACCTTTTAGGTTTTTAGGAGTGCATACAATACCATAGACAACTAATGGAAGGAAAGTAGTGATGTAGTAGAATGAAACTAGTTCACAAGAACTTAACTTGCCCTAACTTTCAATACCCATGATGTATGGGGCCTTGTGCCCAAAAGTCACAAAACCTCTTCTTAGGAGAGGGGACACATGTAGGAAGAGTTCTTGTGGTCGTGAAAATGTTCCAGAAGATTTGAAACAAGTCACAGGTATGTATCTTTCAGATACAAGCTTTGGGTTGAAGCACTGCTGAGGGCCTTCGCAGATCAGGTAGACCTGCTGGGCTTCACCGGGCCAAACACAGGAAGAGATGCCAGGCCTCTTCCGGCGTCGTCCACGGATCTTCAGTCAGCTGCACTTCTACAGAAGGATACTTGGCTACAACGCTGATCTGCAGGCGTCCTCTTCTTATCCTAAAACCTGTCTGGAAGCAAGTCCAAGTGCATCAATTGTAAGGATCTGCACCGTTCAAACAGCCAGCTGTGGTCCAATCTGGGACCACTGTGGGCTTCGCTCATGCCACACACCCAGGCTCTGTGGCACGGGACCAGACTGTCCCACCCATTTCCTGGGCCACACGCACGCCTTTTGGGGCAGGTGCATGATCTTATATGGGAATTCCAGATCTGAGAAGGCTGTAAGAAGCCCAAACCACAATATGGCCGAAGGACAAGCGAAAAACGTTGTGGCATGGCCATTTTAGGGCATTAGCCACATTTAGTAGCCAGACCAGGTAAACGCAAATGTGCACACAAAAAATAATGCAAAAATTGTCAAAGGGTATCTGCTGTCTTTAGGCAGATATAAAAATAACCAAAAATCCCAAGTGTAAAAGACAAAGACCACAGTCTCGCCACTGCACTGGATTGTAAGATGCTGTGTACACTGTTAAAAAGGTAAAAAGATAAAAGGGAAACCTAGTTTCCCAGTACTGATAGTCTGAAGGACCGATCAGTTTTCCTATAACAAAAAGTGCAAACGGCCAGTGGAGTGAAGCTGGAGGCTTCACTTCCTTGTAGAAAGTCGGGACAGGTTAAAAAACAAAAGCAAAACGTTTGGTGGTCTATAGAATATGGAGGGAAAGCTGCCTAACAGCCGTTCAGCTCAATACAGAGAAGTGATTCTATTCTTGGTATTGGAGAAATGTTTATTAATATGTCAGAACTTCACACGCCCACTGATATGCTTTTGGTTTTTATTTGTAATATGATTTAAGATTGCCTGCCTCACACGCAAACATCTCAATGGCCAATGTCTGAGGGGTCACAGTTCAAGCATGCACTGATTCCTGGGCCTCAGTTGGTTGGTACTTTTTTTGTGTGTCCAGTTCTCTTAACTAGACACAACCTCTATATTGATTTTAAGTTTGATAAATAACATAATGAAGTTATCTTTTCTTACTATGTCCTCTTCCCTTGTAGACCTGTGTATGGAGATGGTTAGCCTGTTTTCAATCATTATGGACATTTTTTTTCACAATTCTTCACTTCCTCCTAAATGCATTTTCCAAACTCGGCATTTGCGGCAACGTGAGCTGCTCAGAGTGCCCTCGGATTGCACTAACATGACTACTTTTCCAGATTTCTCTTAGACCTGTCAAAACTATTAAGCTAAGTCAAAGAGATCAGTGCCTATCAACGAGTCGAAAATCAACACCCTTACCATCTCTGTAAGAAGTGGACAAGCAACGTTTATTCTGGCCAACTTGTAAGTTTTGGGACATGGCAGTGTCCTCTGCCTCTGACCAGGCCAACCCAGCCCGTCCTCAGTCCGCTCACCTTTGTAACTTCCCCAAGCTCGACATCTTACTATGCCATGTAAT
Source organism: Ambystoma mexicanum (assembly GCF_040938575.1). Classification (NCBI taxonomy): domain Eukaryota; kingdom Metazoa; phylum Chordata; class Amphibia; order Caudata; family Ambystomatidae; genus Ambystoma; species Ambystoma mexicanum. Next base: position 559,917,760 of record NC_090940.1, read on the forward strand.
TTCTGTTCTGTTTTTCCTGTGTCTGCTAAAACAAAAGGCTCTTTCATGTTCGACTTTAGTCTGCTTTCAGTTTCCATAAGTCACAAGGCTATCTACCTCTGGTTTATTTCATCGCTGCTGGCAATCTCCGGTTACTTTGTCCTTGGGTGAGGGAGACTTTGGTCCACCGCCCCATTACGCACTTCTGCCACCAGGGATAGCGCCATTGTTTGGTCCAGTCATAGCTGAACCTATTCAAAGATCGCTGTCAGATGGCCTTCACCAAGTGCACTTGGTTGTCACAGAAGTATTGATCCTGGCATTTTCGTGCCAGTGCTTACACTGTGTATGTCCCAAACTTAAACTAGCCAACAGGATTTAAGCTTATCCTAACCCTCGTAAATGTCAGCTGTTAAAAAAAGATTCAGTACATTGGGCTCAACCTGCAACACATTTATCTTGTTCAAGAATAATAAGGAAAATAATGGCCTCCTATTCCAGCCACCCTGCCCCATAACGTGTTTATTTACACTCCGGAAGGATTGCGTCATAGTACCAAGTTGTCACAGCCCTGGGGCCACCCTACGCTGACAGACTTAAGATAAGACTCTTCAAAACCTATTTTATGTTGAGTTCTTTATAACTATTTTCTTGAGTCTTGGATAACGCGTGACCCATTGGAACGTTACATAGTGTTCAGGTCTGCACTGCTACTCTAATTCGGACCTTTATCAAACTATTAGATCACAGCTACTGCCGATAAGTATATAAAAGCCTTGACTGGGCTACTGTGTTGTGATTGGCCATGTATCTGTAGCCCAACGGGCTGCTAGTATGTTGGGTAATTTTTGGGTTGGCAGATTTGCATGAAGCTTGTAGGCTGCACAGTTCAAACCCGATCATCTAGGTATTCCGGCTACTCTACCAGAATGGTATCCGGTAATAAAAGTGCGGCAAAAATGCTGTTGTTTGACCTGGTAAAGGTGTACCCCATTATACCATTTAAGGTGAGCGGGGGTGTCCCCTTCTCCCCTTAAATGGTGGGGCTGTGGCGGTGTCCCCCGCATCCTTTACATGATTTTGGTGGCAAAACCACAGCATTTTTGCCGCGATAATTTGTATTCACGGCCATTTTTGCCTCGATTTTAAGACATGGAACCACCAGCAGAAGCGCCACAGTCTAATATTTAAAAGAAAACCCAGATGTAGGAGTATTAGGTAAGCAAATGTAAATCTGGAGTCCATAAATTGGCCGATTGGATGGTGCCTTTCATTCTTGTGGGACATGCAATTATTTATCTATAGGCTTCTTTTTGTATTCTATTTATTGGCCACTCTAATCGTCATTTTCTCCGTTTTGTCTTAGACAAAAACCCTTATGTCGACTTTTATTTTGACGTTCCATAAGGGTTGTTTGGTGGGTGTAAAACACGACTGCGTACATCTTTCTTGGGCTACGGGGATGGACTGGAGATACTCTTTGAGGACGGCCTTCTGAAACAATTCTTTACCCTCTTAGGTGCTGAACGCTGAGCTGAGTGTGTCCGCTGTAAGCAGCCAGGATGCCCGGAAAGCTGGTCTGCAGCCAGTCCGTGAGTGGAAAGCTTATGGACTTGAAGGATACCCAGGTAAAAAAAGGAAATGGCTTGTAAGTGGACCCTGAAATACTCTTTCCCTAGTATTGTTGTGTTGGCGATTTCTGACTTTGAACCAATATCAAGAATTAGCCATTGAGGAATTTCTGTAAACTCAGTGGGAGAGGTGCTCATGAAACTATTTGGGACCGCTTCCTTTAAGCACTAAATGAAAGGGGCTGACCACTTGTGCATTTTTCAGGTGTGCTCTTTATCCCAGGTTGTGAACTGTTCTTGCACATTGCACAGACGGATCAGAGTCACTGCATCTTTGCGGTGAAAGGCATTGTAGCCCAGGATTACCTGTGTTTCCTTGACTTTCACTGCGTGGATGTGGTGAGACACACGGGTTGTCTGATGCCAAGATGAACATGATTGCCTATCTTTGCGCCAATCAATTTAACACACTGCAGCTGCTTTTTCTCATCCCAGGACGAGCTGGCCCAGGCTGCTGGTGCATATATGCAAGGTTCAGAATACCCATTTAACGGTTTGTAGAATCCCTGGAAGTACTGGGAAACTTGGTCATTAGTTGCCGTGTGGGGTTGCTAAACCCTGCAGAGGAATCCTTTCCATCCTCCATAGAATGAGGTAGACTCAAGTTGTTCGCTGTCGATGTGCACATGATGGCCTGTCAATTCGCCATTTATTTTAGCGTACTCCTTCTGCTTTAGCACAGGAAAAGTAGTTCCAGTTTGCAGAAATACATCCTGCATGCAGGGTTCAGAATACAGATTCCAGTTTACTGGAGTGTACGTGAAACCCAGTTAGTAGTTACCTTGTGGGGTTCCTTCGCTCTGCAGGGAATCCTTGCTATCATCACTCAAATTAGGCACACGTGGGAAAAGGTATGGGCAAAAATGTTTCTTCTACCACTGCCCCATCAAGAACGAGGGCATGAATGCTTTTTCAAAATGTTATAGAATTTGTTTTCAAAACATAGCATTATGGATATCATATGTCACAGATGGCACAGGAAAACGTCTGTGTCTTAAGAATGTTTCGAAGGGTTTTATTACAAACGTTGTGGGTCCTAGGGCCGTCCCCCTCTATCGCTCTTGTCTTGCACACCCTCTTCCCTATCCCTAGTGTCCTTATCCCAGGGTTAGTGTTGTAGAGATATATTTATTTTGACATGTTTAAATTCCAGATTCTTATTAGTGCAGCAGAACTCAATTTCTGCCCCCTGTTTACAGTCCCACTTCACAATTCCGGGCAAGAAAAACAGAATGTAAAAATCCAAAATGTATTTACAGAATGAACTGCCAATTTAAACAAAGAATCTTCTTCAGCTTTATACCATGGAGGGTAGTCTAATGTTATGTATTCATTGATAAGGAATCGGCCATGCAAATGCTCCCTGCCTGTAAGAATCTTGCTACTGACTCCCGCAAGCATTCAAAGCAACTTCATATAAATGATAAAGGATACTAGGCATTCTTTACCCCTCAATCACCTCTGTCTAAGCAACACAATATATTTCAATGATAACCATGCCGCTTTTTGGCAATTTTATACATTTCTTGATTATAATCATTTCCAGACACTTGCTTTTCTCCAGTATCAAGTATGATACCAGAGAAAAGGTACGTAAATCAATTCAATTTATCACAATATATATATGTTACCTTGCTCCCTGTGTGAGTTAGTCAGTGTATTGGCTATCTGCAGGTCCTTTAATGTAGACCATGCCAGCTTGCATTTGGCTCCTGCGGGCTTGAATTAGAGAAATAATCTTCTCAGAATAAAGCGCTCTTCTCTGAACATGTGTGTGCTCATTCTTTTGAGAATGTTTGTGCAGCTTTCTCTGAGCATGTGTAGATACGTGTGTGCGTGTCTCGCTTTAAATGCATGTGTAGGCAACTTTAAATGTGCATGTATGTGTGCGCACATTGCTCTCAATCTATTCATATTGAGTTTTTCGTCAGTTCAACGAGTTTGAGGAAGATTACATCTGTAACCCAATCAAAATGTATACTTTTACAATATCCTTTACTGTCACATTATTTGTACAATTCAACATAAAGGACTGCAGGGGTTTAACACTTTGCTCTGGTTTCTAACAATAGAATAAAATCCCTGTGCTCATTTTGTTTTTTTCACAAATCTATAATTTATGGCTAGACTCACAGTGGGTGCAAATTTGCAAGAGATTGCGATATGCGATAGTGGGTCAACTACACTGACCGTGTGCAAAGGATTCAGTTTAGTGGTGCTTAAGGTTACAAAGACTTCTACATTTAAGTGCACCAAAATCCATTGAGCTTTAATGAAATAAAATGTGAATTTTAAATGCTTTTTCAGTGGGGCTTTCTACATTATTTCAGTTGCAATGAAACATATGCTTAATGCAATCACTGAAATTATAAACAGTATGCTGTACATGTGCAGTTTATATTCCCTGTACATGTGATCCTAGATGGCGCATATAGCTGCACTCCAAAGTTCTGGGCCTTGTCTTGTCCACATGTGGCATGTTTCTTATTTGCTTCTTAGCCTTCCTTTCAGCAAAGATAAGCCAGTCTTTAAAACAAAAGCATTGCAAATGTTCTTAAGCGTGCATATTTAGTTACATCTCACATGTTACCTGAGGCATCCTTTTGTCATAAAAGCGAGGCAGACATTTCTAATCAATGATACCATTTGTAACTGGTGCCTTTCCCGTTCTTTCCGGAGGCCTTGCTCATTTCACTTTATTTTTGTCCATTATCCTTTGCTGCATCACCCCTTACAGTGATACCGATTGTGCACCCTTTGTATGCTAAATAATAAGACTTGGCTGTGGTGATGACCTAAGGCCTGTGCCAATATCTGTCTAAGACTCCTCCCGGGACCTCTTACATCTCCCTGTGCTAGCCCTCCTTAGTGTTCTAATGGGGTTTTGGGAAGAATACCTTGCACTTACACTGTTTTCTTCGCCAAATCAGTCTCATCTACTTGCACCTAACTCTTCCAATTCTACCTACCTCCAATTAGGTCTGTACCTGATCCTTCTGTGTTTTCCGCTCTACGGGCATGTATATCTCAGAGTGGGCTGGCTGCCTGGGCCATCTGACTGTGAAATATGCAGTTCAAAGTTTGTTTTCCAGGTCGTATTCCTGGGGCATGTCCAGTCACCGCCTCCCCTATTATGTCCATTGCAGCCGCAACTTTTGAAACAGATTGCCTATGTGCCGCAAGTATGTAGTCCTCTCATTGGGCACCGGTCCATCCAATTACTTAGGCTGCAGTGAGCTGGATGGTGAAGCCGGCCAGTTCGAAAGGCCAGTGTGAAAGGCCAAGCAAACCTAATGTCTCTGCTGTCTCTGCCGGATCCGCTGCCGAGCCGGTTTGCCTGCATTAACCTGCACGGAAGGTAAGCACCATGACCCACCCAATATGAATGCTCTCACTGGGCTACACCTAGGGCAGGAGCCTAGGGCAGGAGTGCCCTTCGCCCATGCCCTCTCCCAACTTGACCTTTCATTGCTGTACCAAATGGTGATCTATGCTCCAGATTCCTGACTGGCTGCATTGGGCACCTGCTGTGCCAATCCCAAACCTTGGCCCCACTTAGTAATCGTATCATGGACCCAGCTGTCCCACATAATCTACACGAGACCATGCACTCCCAAGATGGCCACGGCAGTATCACTGCACCCCCTTGCACCCTGGATGCATCCAGTGGGCCAACATTGCGGTATCCTGTTTGGCTCAGACGGCCTCTTATGCTGCTACCCCCCGGAGAGCCTGCAGGCGACACCGGGCCCCCTCTAAAGACCCACATTTAAGGCCTTTGGCACGCCCTGTCTGGCGACTGGATGCCAGCCGCCAACCGCTCCTGCAGACCAACCTACTCTCCGGATTCGTTTTGGTGAGGATTAGCATGTCAAATAATCTGCCTATTATGCCATGTGCTTATCCCACTCTCCCACTTCCTACCCAATGCGCTTCTTGTGCATAATCTTATGACTTCGAAACCTGATGCCCCCTTACCTACTTCCAAGGAACGGGTTTATCAGACCCCCCCCTTTCTCTCGGCTCAAAACAAGCACCTTCTTACGCGCCTCTTGAGGCACAGCATGGGGCCCACTCTACCAATGTCAACAAATGGCTAGGCTCCTGTGCCTTTGCAATCAGCATAAGGCAAGACCCTCTCCGCCGACCCCAGCACTGGCCTTCCTCTCACCCAGCTCACTGCCGCTCCACTACCCACAAACATTCAACACCAATCTCAAGGGTCATTTCTGCTACACCCGGACCTAATGCTAACCTTTCTGCTGTACTTGAACCCGCAAAGAAATATGACCCTCTCCTTCATCCCAAAGAAGGCATCATTACAATTATGCTGGTTAATATTTCCATGACACCTGGGACTCAAATAACTAACTCCAACCATGTACCCAACACCCTGGCCTCAAAACCAGTTGCCAATATCACTGTCAGCTTTGCATGCCATTTACCCAACAGTAGTGTTTCTAATGTGTTGTTTAATACAAGTGGCAGCTTTGATCATGTCACGTTCCTATCTGTTAGTCCTACATTGGTAATGGCTGATATTCCTGCCCAGTGTAATGCAACAAGCCTTAATCTAGAATAGCACTTTTGGGGGACTTAAACTTAGTTTTTAATGACCCCACAGACATTCACGCACTTTCACTAGCCTAATCAATTGAAGCCTTGGGCTTCTCCCAAAGTATCTCTGAGCCTACTCGCTACAAAGGCCACACCCAGGATTGACTTGCAGAATGCAATCGTAACATCAAGATACTCACTAATTTGCCATGCCCGTGATCAGACCACAATGTGATCTCTTTCTCCATCCCTGTGAGTAATCCTCCCATGCAGGCAGCGCCGCTACTACCAGCCATCCTCGCCTGAAACCCCTCACAACCTTCCAACCATCCACTAATGACACTACAGCAATGGTCGACTTATACAACCATTCACTCCACCAAGCTGTTGACAAAGTGGTCGCTCTGAGCCAGTGTAAACCTAAGCCTCCAGCTCACGTGAACACCTGGTTCACCCCTATTCTCAAAACTATTCGCTCTACGAAACGAGCAACTGAGACGACATGGAAAAAGGATCCGTCAGATACCAATAAGGACCACTTTACCCCCCTGTCCAAAGCCTGTAAAGAGGCCATTCTCCGAGCGAAAAATGCTTCCTACTAAGAGAGAATCGATTAACGCTCAGTCGGGCATCCAAGAGCTATTTGCAATATTGCGTGAACTTGTGTCACCAGTTGCCTCTCCTGCCAGCTGCCTCACAGACAACTCCTGGTGTACTAATATCCATAATGCACTACTGGACACAATTTCCTCACTCCAAATAAAAGTCTTAACAAAAACATACTTATGACCAGTGGAACACTGCCAGTTAAACCCTAGCGCTGTTACACTCACGAAGAGCTGGTCTCTTTGGTCCAGAAGCCGGCTCTGTGGCTCCATTCGGAGTGGTAGCTTCAAGATGGCGGATCGCAGTGCGAACGGTTCTGCAATCACCGTTCCAGTCCTCTCACGTTCGCCAGAGGTACGGCGTACCGCTCACGTGACTCCTCATAGGACACAGAGACTTCCAGCTCTTCGCGTCGCTACTGTTCTAGCGGATGCTCTATTCTCTACTCAGCATTCTTTGTATACACAAACCCCCCAGATTAATCTTGCGTCTCATACTGAAACGCCGCCTTTGAGTTCTCGAGCTACTGTCTTCCGGACTTGTGTTCCAGTCGCCCTCTCTGTGTCCCGTATTCTCGGCTTCTCTCCTGGTATTTCCAATCCGGCTGGTTAAGAGAAGAAGTCATCCGATACTCAACGCCACGTTGAATTGGCGACATCAGCCTGCGAACCACACTCCAATCTTCGGATCCTGCGCTCGTCCAGGGTTTTCTTCCCCAGAGGGTTTCCCTGACTGGTGCGTACCTCTCGCTCTGGGTTTTCCTACCGGGTAAGAGGGTGGCGCGTTGGGCGGGGAGATTCTTGATTTCAACATTTGCTTCCCATTGAACATGTCAGTCTGCTCAGGTAAGACCTCCAAACCTATTTAATCGGGGGTTTGATAAAGATCCATTGAACCTAGTCTAAGGATCCAGTAATCGGTAACAAGCGACACCAGACTATTTTACCCATCTGTTTGAATTTTTACAGGTATGCGACCTAGAAGTAACTAAAATCATCAAAAGCCTAAAATTGTTCAGATGTCATGGCGATATCTGCCCTGCTTTTGTCATCAAAGACTGCGCTGTAGAGCTAACCCCATTCATTGTCCAGCTCATCAATACCTCATTTACCACTGGCGTTGTACCTACCACCCTCAAAGAAACGTGGTTCCTTTCGCTTCTCAAGTTGCCGACACTCGACCCGAGCATCCCGATCAACTATGGCTCCATCACAACGGTCCCTTTCCTACTCAAAAGTCTGGACAGAGCAGCTTACCTACAGATCCAAAAACACCTTGAAACCGCCAATCCTTTTGGTTTCGCCAATCTGCATTCCGTCCAGGTCATGGAACGGAATCTGTTCTTATAGACCTAAAAATACAAATGGATGAACTTGCAGACAACGGCAAACTTGCCCTCCTCCTCCTCCTGCTTGACCTCTCACATGCCTTTGACTTGGTGGATCACAAATGTCTTTGCCATCACCTTGCCTCAGTCGCCCACTTCTCCCCTAAGGCAATAACTTGAATTGAATCCTTCCTGTCCAATAGAACAATGAATCTTCTCGCCTTCAGCATCGGCCTCCCCTGCCCAAGTCTTCTGCGGTGTCCCCCAGGCTCCTGCATTTCACCCACGCTATACAACATCTTCACAAAGCCCCTCCTCGACTCTATGGGTATGTCCTACACTCTAACTATGCGGATGATACCCGAATCCTTCTTCCCATCTCGGGCAACTACGATACTGACTCCAACTCACTGAACTCAATTTACCAAAGCATCCAGGTTTGGATGATCGTGCACTCGCTCTGCCTTAACGATCATAAGACTGTTTCTCATCGGTTCTCAAAATCCTCTAAACAAACTTGATAAAGCTTACACAACACTTACCATAGACAGCAACTCCATCCCAGTCTCCAAAGAAGTTAACACTCTTGGGGTATAGATGGACTCTTCCCTTTCTCTAGCTAGACAGGTTAATGCCATAGCCTCATTTTTGGCATATACAACCAAACGTATCGATTCCGGCAGACCATTCCTCTCCACAGACAGCTGCATTATGTTAGCAAGAGCCCTCATTGTCTCCAGATTAGACTATTGTAATGCCCTTTTTGCAAGAACCACCACAGGCAACAAAAGCAAACTACAGATCATACAAAACAATGCCTTAAGAGCAGCATTGAATATCCCCAAAAAAAGACCACATATCCTCAGCTAAAAGAAGCGCCAACTGGCTCCCAATTTGCGATTATGTCGAATTCAAAACTCTAACTTACAAATGCTTGTCATACACCACCCCTATGTGTATTTTATTTTTTTTATTTATATTGCAGGCAAAACCCTGAAGTTTCTTGGCGCTTTAACTTAGTTTCAGTGCTTCAAGGTTACAGTAGGAAGCGTGGAGGATGAATTCTATCTAATAAAATCAAAAAATCACAATCTAGTAAACCAACCAGGGCCTTCCGCTCCACCTACTCCCCCTCTGCCTCCCAGATTTAAACTGCAAAAAGCTGGGGGCCGCAGCTTCCCAGTGGTGGCGGCAAAATACTGCAATGCCCTACCACCTCATCTCGGATCCTAAACCTCCTTCTGGACCTTCACAAAGGCCTCAAAATCTCTTTTCACAATTTGTATAACCTCGGCTCTGCATTTCTCTGAAGCTATGTACTACCAGTGTTCCTAAGCTCTTAAACTGTTTGTCATAATCTCTGTGACTGAACTATGGATAAATATGAACTGCCTTGCAATTGCTCTTTCTGTAACCAGCCTCTTGTGCGGTTTGCAAATGACAAATTATGTTCTAGCGCATTTGCTTCTGGACTGTTGGCAAGCTCTGCCAGTCCAGCATGTAATGCTACTCAGGGCTGCTGCGGGGTTGTGCTGGGTTTCTGTGTCGCTGCTCTGTATCTGAGTGCGGTTGGAGTCAGCGTCTCTCTCTAACCGCTCCACCAGTGATCATGTCTCTGCAGCCTTGGAACCTTGGTTGTGCAGAAGGAAGTTTTTCCTGCGATCTGTGCTCTCTGAATGTTTTTCTCAGTGTGGACTCTGAATCTGAAAGGGAAAGAGAAATCTGTTCCACATATGCATTCAGGGAAAGTACGGATCTGTGCAGACACAATTTGGAACACGGGGGGGGGGGGGACAGAAATGTGGGCCCTCCTTTTCTGCGACCATCCAACTCTGGGGTAGGATTAGTTCTGGCATTAACCTTTGTACCCCTCTAACTTGCGGCTGAGAGGGGTTCATGACCCCCATTTGATAAAGCCCAATTATAGCTTTTGTCACAGTGAAGCTGACTCGATTTTATCTTTACGTGTATATTAACCAGACCTTCAGATCAAGCACCTTTCATTTATTCATGTTTAACTTTTTAAAATACCTTTTAACTATGTTCTTTTATTCTATTTGTTTTTAAATGTTATTAGGGTTCATCTTTATCTCAAACCCCTTCCTTCCCGGGGGCCAGCGCCATTGGGTGAAGCAGTGCCTGAAATCTTATCCCCAGAAGCCCAATGTGTGTAACCTGGACCTACACATGAATGTAGACGAGACCAGCGACTTGTGGGGGAAGAGCAAGGAGCAACTGAGGTAAAGGTCCTGCACTCTCATGTTATAATATGTATGAGCTCAATAATTATGTTCAAGGATTTATGAGAACAGTAAGGAAATGAAAGTATAAAGGTTCTTTCAGGTTAGCAATCATGCTAATAAAATTTGTCTTGGGAGAATAGCTCTGGGGCAATGCGAGCAAGACGCGGAGCAACGCGGGTTTGATCCATGGGTCCACACTTAGAAACCTCTGGGTATTAAGCGCATTATAAATAACCAATTATAAAAATAACCAATTATTATGTACAACTATAAAATAATGTTGGAGTATGATGTGTAGATTACTATTAGTAATACAGGAAATCAATTAATTATATTCTCTCTAGTAAGGGCTACATTTCTTAAAGAACATAAAAAAAGAAGCAAGTGGATTATCAAACATTTTGTTCGAGGTAATTTCCAAATGGATTCATAACAATAACTAGAATGTACTATAATGAACAGCTTAATTTTAACTTGAGGTATTGGGTAATATACATATTAACTATACCAAGTAACCATCTAAAGCTAGCCACTGATATTTGCACCAGAAAATGGAACTAGACAGAGTAATCTTTCTATATCTACCAATTCAAAATAACTGCAGATTTTACAAACGGAGAATGAAAACGCTGCAGCATTCATACAGAACTCCATAAACATGCGTTTACCATACTGTGTGAAAGCCTACTTGCTTTTGCAACGAATCGTGGAATTGTGTCACTTCTCCCCAGGGGGAGCCTTTCCCCGTGAGGCTAAGGCGGTGAGCCTGCTTTGCAAGGGCCTGCCTAGGGGTAGAGGCAAGCGGGACCTCACCAGAAGAGAGCTCCCACCCCCAAACCCACCTGTTTCGAAGAGAAACTGAAGTTACCCACTCAAAAACCCACCATTAACAACTACTACACAGAGAAGACCAAAAGAACAAGCTACTGTTTGTTACTGGGGTGTAGAAACATTGTTTCATCATGATAAGTATTCTTGTAATGTTGTGAAGAAGAGTGCCGAAGCAATACAGAACACTCGAGCAACAAAGCAAAAACCGCAACGCATCCTAAAAGCAAGATTAGCTTTTCTGTTGGAAGGAGAAGCCCGGGATTTTCATTTCGGCTGTGCAAAGAGATCTGAGAGAGACCTTCATGCGCAGGATTTAAACCTGGATGAAAGCTGGTGTGTGAAGCAACACATGAAAGGCTGGAAGCAGCAGAAGCTGGAAAAGGGAAGCCCAACGAAGATACCAATACTTAAATTGTGGCATGACCGGAAGTCGGTGGACTGTTAAGTCCTGCAATGACGCACAGACCACAGAGCCGCTTCCATCACGGAGCAGACACCGAACGACAGAAAGAGAAGCAGAGAAGCTCAAAACCAATGTTACAACGCAAGAGACTCTTCCCATCCTGAGTGCAGTTCCGTTGACGCTAACCCCAGTGAAAAGAGGTAACTGGGAAAACAGGAAGCCCGTGAGGGATACACATCTAACAAGTGCATGCATCATACTCGTTCCAGTGACGGATAAGATTGAGAGTTACTATGTGAATTCTGATACAACTATCAACAAAGAACCCTAAAGAATGAAGGGAATCAATACTGGAACATTCATACTCGTCCCAGTAAAACAAAACAGCTGGAAAAAAAGTGAAGAGCCTTACTAGAACCTTCCTATTCGTCCCAGTAAAACCAAAGACAAAGAGAAAAGTAAGAATCAATTTGAGTTTCTAACTGGCCCAGCCAGGGAAAAGAGTGGACATTGTGTCAAGAAAAAGTAGGAAACCTAATAAATAACAGTAGAGAGAAGAGGAACCTCATAAAGGGGAAAGCAAGGTGTCCAGGACACAGTAGAGAAGCTGAAGAACCCTACTTCTGAACTGTACGAACTGGTCAAAGTAGTTGCTAAGAACTAAAAGTTACTAAAGTGACTGTGCTGAAAAGGAGACCACAGGAGAAGGGAGTAATCTCCTGTGCCCTGCTTCCCTTTGATAGTGGTAGGGACAGAACATCTTAGTTTCGGATAGAGTACCACCGATCTCCCTTTTGGATTCAACAACAACGGGCGAGCATCCTAGTTAGTTTTGTGTTCGGCAGGGAAACCCCATAGTTTAGGGCTAGTTAGGAGTTTTCACCATTTCTATTAATCAATAAAATACTTGGAAATGATCAGTCTCTGTCCTTCTTCTGACCCACCACATTTTCTAAATGAATATTCAAATTTAAAGGCTGGGAGTATTGAATCCGGGGCCCGTGCTTGGAGGCCCTAAACCTTGTAACAGCTTCTTTTTTAGTGTGCAAGTAAAGAAATGTAGAGTATTACCTAGTATTACGCTTCACTTGTGATTTTAGGTATTTAAGAAAAAGTGTTGTTTTAAATTTTAACATGTGATGTGGTGTTTTTAAATGCTTGGTTTGTGCTGCTCTGTAATATGTTAAATGTGTGAAAAGTTCAGTTGATGAACTAGAACGCACAATAAATAAAAGTATGACTTGGTATATCTGAGAAACATATTTCCACCACTATAAAGTTCATTTATGTCAATAATAGAATAATAAATGGAATATATTTAGACAAATTAAAACAAAATCATGTAAATGTTGTACTGATCTAGAATAAAGCGAGAACTAAAATAAGATCTACAAGGTCACATCGACATCTGTTTAAAAAAAAAAACACATAACAATATTTCTGATGTTTGTTAATCTGCTTAGAATCACATGCTGTGCATAGGTCCGACATCCAGTGGTCACTGCGGAGTATTGCATTTTGTTTTTCGTAGTCGAAAAGGGGACGTCGACAAGACGTGTCTGTAACACTATCCCTATAGTGACGTGCGTTGTACCCACAATCCCTCACGCGTCGAGGTCCCTCAGATTGTTTTTTTCCGCCCAGTTTCTGGTCGCCTTTCGCGGAGCTCCTAGATAGACATTGCTATACTTGCCACGGACCTCGGTCCTTTTGTCATAACTTTATATACTGATAACGATCCCTCCCCCTCGACGTTAGCTGTGAAGCTGTTTCTCCGCCGAACTGATTTTCGACGGAGAATAAGAGCGGAGGAGATCCTTCGGCGCTGCCGAACACGTGGCCTGGCCTCGACGGCCAACTTACAGTAGGGAGAGTGGGGGTTAAAACTTTGTCTCTTCTCTTTGAGAATGTCTTTCTTTCTCCCCTTTCTTTCCCTTGGGGTTGTTATCGCCAGCTATTATTGCCTCAGCTATGGAGAGGACACCATTTAAGTTTTGCCCACGCTGCAGGGGCAAATATACTTGGAAAGATAAGCACAAGCTCTGTAATCGTTGCTTACCCCTCGATCACATAGAGAACAGCTGCGCAGCCTGCAAGCTCTTAAAACCCAGGACTCTTAAAGAACGAAGGGTTAAGAGGTGGGCGGATTACGCGATGTCGAAGTCAGTTTCCTCACCCGCTGTTGCTGTTACTGAAAGTGACGAGGAGTGCGATAACTCGACGTCCGTTACGGAAGTCATGAACCCCCAGAAGGAGCGCTCCCGCTCCTCGTCGTCCGTCCCCGGCCCCGACGGGCTCGGCCCACGCCCTGCTTATGGGGATGAACACCCCGGCGACAAGGACGCACACAAACCCCATAAGGCTAAACACACTACCCACGGCTCTTCTTCGTCGAGAACGAAGGATCCATCAGCGCCGAAGGGGACGCAGGGCACTCCGGCGTCTACCGCAGACCGTAAAGGTCACAAGCCCCACCCGCAAACGCAACCGCGACCAGCGATTGGGCTTCCATCTAACACGGGCGCTACCCCAAAAACATCCGACGCAACGCTCCATAGAGCGACCGTCGAGGTACAACGCGCAACGCACACAACGTCGACACCAGAGCCCTCGACGGACAAAATCGTGGTCGAGAGCCTAGCGAGAATTGTCGCCGAAGACAAACGTACGCGGACAACGAAACAAACGTCGAATACCGCGTCGAAAAAACATAAAAGTAGCCAGGAACTCCCCCTTTCTCCAAAGGACGCTTCCGAACTACCTGAAGGCTTTTCAGAAGGAGACGGGAACCTCTCGTCGACGTTGTGGGAGCGTTCGAAACGATTCGAAGGCGAAAACACTAATTTCCCCCCTCTAGACTATTCAGGGGTACCCCATGAGACCCTTGAAAGACTCCATTCTTGCATGGAGAAAATGGAAAGGTTTCTAGGAAACCAAGACCCACCCACTCACAAAAGACAAAGAGAATGGCCACAGGATGACCCTAGAGTCAAGATTCCTAGGCTGGTTGACCTCACTGAGGAGGAGCAATACCTCCAAGAAGATGAGGAGTGTTTGGGTGGAGAAGAAGAGGTAGAACTTGAGGAAGAGGGGTTCGAAGAAGATCCTTACACCACTGCTACAGGGTTTGAAGAGGATACAGCTACCTCGCAGCCCTGGCATTCACCGTCAGTGCAGCCTTGGCAATCCCCATCAGTACATTCAGACCCTGATGCCTTTCTCCCTTCTCCTCTCAAGGATTCACATGGGAACTCCTCTCCCATAGATGACCAACCTTCCCTCAATGCACTATTGCGCAAGGCAGCAGCGCATTTTGAGATTGATACAGGGGAAACTCTTCCAGACATTGACTTTGTAGAAAAAGTCATCAAAGAAAAAGCCCCTGTTAGCCAATCTATTCCACGTCTGGCTGCTATTAAAAGAAGAATTTCTCCTTCCCTTACTAACCCAGCTTTAGTAAGAGGGGTCAACCCTAGAATAGAAAAGCTCTTCAGCCCTTCATCCTCTGACCCTTTATACATCAGAGGACACTCTATTCCGGACTCCCTTGTGGTTACCAACACAAGAAAAAGAGCAGGGGTGCCACTATCCACTAGTGAAGCACCTCCAGACAAAGAAGGCAAAAAACTCTACGCACTGGGGAAGAGAATCACGACCTCCGCCGCCTTCTCTACTAGAATTGCTAATAACAACTCACTTTTAGCTAGCTACGCAGATGCACAGTGGAACAAGCTGCGCAGCGAAGCAGAGGAAGCACCTGAACCTCTGCGTTCTCGCCTGCTAGCTATAATATCAGAGGGCACACTGGTAAACCAGGGCATCGTTAAAAACTCCCTAGATGCCGCTGAGACGGCTGGCGCTCCCTAGTGCAGGGAATACTTCTCAAGCGCCACGTTTGGCTACGCAATTCAGGTTTTAAGCCCGAAACCCAAGCCTCCCTCATAAATAAACCCATTGAACAGACGCATCTGTTTGGGAAAGCAGTAGATGAGGCCCTAGAACATGCTAAAAAAGAGTTTGATACCATCAAGACTCTTGATCAAATTTCTAGGCCCCCTAACAGGCGAGGCTATGGTAATAAACGCTCCTTTCGTGGCCAAAGACAGCAACAGAACCAACAACAACAATATTACTCTGGCTCCAACTGGCCCACTAACCAGGGTAACACCCAGTTCAGTCAAAGAGGCCAACGCCGTGGCAAAGGAAGAGGTCGTGGCTCCAGCCCCAGAGGTTCCACGCCCAATACCAGCAAATGACCCGAAAATTCGGGTCCCCTCCCATGCATCACCGGTCGGGGGCCGGCTAACATCGTTCCTTTCAGCATGGGAGGGAATCACGTCAGACCGTTGGGTATTATCCACCATAGCCCACGGATACTGCATCGAGTTCAACGGTTCCCCGAAGTACAAACCCCCACGGAACCGACGCATGACACCGCAACACCTCTCCATTCTTCTTCAAGAGGTGGAAGAACTACTGAAGAAAGAAGCTATAGAGCCCGTCCCCCTATCACAGGTAACAGAAGGTATTTATTCAGTGTACTTACTTGCGCCCAGCGAACATATTTGTCAAACCCCAAAAGTTTCGTATGGTGACCTTACAGGAGGTAATCCCACTGTTATCACAAGGGGATTACATGACAACACTGGACATGAAAGATGCATACTTTCATATTTTAATGTTGACATAGCACAGAAAATACCTCAGGTTCAAAATAGAGGACAAACACTACCAGTTCAGAGTACTACCCTTCGGGATAGCATCTGCACCAAGGGTATTCACGAAAGTACTGGCAGTGGCAGCGGCCCACCTGCGCAGATTATCCATCCCGGTATACCCTTACCTCGACGACTGGCTCATAACAGGGGATTCTTACGAAACATGCTTCTCCAATACCCAAAAGACCGTAGACCTTTTGTCCCAACTGGGCTTCTCCATCAACGAAAAGAAGTCCAGCTTAGACCCCAGCCAAACCAAACAATTCCTAGGGGCTCTAATTCGAACAAAGGACGGCCTCGTATTCCCCTCCAACGAGAGGGTCCAAAACATGCTGTTTCAAATTCCCCATTATGTAGCAGGCCGAGAGGTGACGGTACGCAAAGCAATGCGCTTGCTAGGGATGATGGCGTCATGTATTTATTTGGTACCTCACGCGCGCCTGCGCCCAATGCAAGAGTGGCTCTACAGCCAGTGGTGTCAGGCCAGCGGACAATGGGACGATCTAGTGGTGGTCTCGCAGGACTTGGTTCTCTCGCTACGGTGGTGGACAAAAGAAAACCTGTTATTAGGGAAAACTTTTGCCACACCCGCAGTGGAAGCCACTCTAACCACAGACGCATCCCTTACAGGATGGGGGGCTCACCTATCCCATCAGACGGCCCACGGAGTTTGGACTCCGAGCTTAGCATCCAAGCATATAAACCTGCTGGAACTACTAGCGGTGTTCAAAGCACTGAAAGCCTTTCAGAAACAGCTACAAGAAAAGACAGTGATGGTCCTCACAGACAGCACCACAGCCATGTACTACCTCAACAAGCAAGGAGGCACTCACTCTCCAGGACTGTCCAAACTGTCCCAGAATATATGGAAGTGGGCTCTCAGACACAACATGTTCCTACTGTCACAACATGTACCAGGGGAACTCAATCTTCTAGCAGACAAACTCAGCAGAGACTTCCCCCTGCCCGGAGAGTACGAATGGCAATTACACAAAGACATCGTCTTAGACGTCTTCACTCAATGGGGTTTCCCGGAAATAGACCTGTTCGCAACTCTGGAAAACTCACAATGCCAAAGTTACGCCTCCAGGTACCCCCAGAACCAGTCCAAGGGGAACGGTCTGTCGATTCTATGGTCAGGGAAATTTGTTTACGCCTTTCCCCCGACTCCCCTTCTCAACAAAGTGGTGCACAAGATGCATCAGGAGCAGGTTACAATGATACTAGTGGCCCCAATGTGGGCCCGGCAGCCATGGTTCGCTCACTTGATGGAGATGTCCCTATCTCCCCCAGTGAAACTTCCCTGCCCGTACAACATGCTGTCACAAGACAAGGGCAGAACACTGCATCCATGCCCTCAGACCATGAACTTAGCAGCCTGGCTCCTGAGATCATAGAATTTGGACATTTACAACTCCCACAGAGATGTATGGACATCCTCAGGGAAGCCAGAAAACCTAATACTCGACACTGCTATTCTAGCAAATGGAAAAGATTCGTTATCTGGTGTAGAGGTACTAGCATCAACCCAGTTGACTGCTCTCCTACTGACATTATTCTATACTTGACCCATTTACTGGATTCAGGTTTAGTGTTCAATTCCATTAAAGTCCACCTAGCGGCACTTTCTGCATACACCACTTCCCAACTTAAAGTGTCGTGGTGGAAGATACCAGTTATCAAAGCCTTCATGGAGGGGGTAAAGAGGATACACCCTCCGATAGCTAACCCAGCTCCCGGATGGGACTTAAATGTGGTACTTTCCAGACTCATGGGCCCTCCCTTCGAACCCATGCACAAGGCAACTCTTAAAGATATCACCCTTAAGACTGCTTTCCTAATAGCTATCACCTCCATTAGGAGAGTAAGTGAACTACAGGCTCTCTCTGTACTAGACCCCTTCGTAACAGTTCACAAAGATAAGGTGGTTCTACGCACACACCCAAGGTTTGCACCTAAATTCATCTCGAAATTTCATGTAAACCAAACTATAGAACTACCAACGTTCTTTCAAAACCCTTCCAGCTCGGGAGAAAAAAGTCTGCATACACTAGATGTACGCAGAGCTGTCATGTTCTACATGGAAAGAACCAGACCACTGAGAAAGACTAATCAGTTCTTTGTCTCGGTGGCAGCAGGAAGAGAAGGAGATGCGGTCTCAAAATCCACTATATCTAGATGGATTGTTCAATGCATCACTCTCTGTTACACTCTTGCTAAGAGAGAACTACCCTTCAAGCCAAGAGCACATTCCACTCGAGGCACGGGGGCTTCCATAGCATTCATTGCAAATGTTACCCTTGAGTCCATCTGCAAAGCGGCAACCTGGAGTTCTGTGCACACATTTACAAAACACTACTGTCTAGATGCACACTCTAGATCTGATTCCCAGGTTGGGCAGGCAGTATTAAGACATCTTTTCTCTACTGTTCCTTCTCATAACCCACCGCCAACTCCGGGTACTGCTCGCTAGTCTATGCACAGCATGTGATTCTAAGCAGATTAACAAACATCAGAAGACAATGCATTACTTACCGTAAAAGCATTTCTGATGGTTGTATCTGCTTGGATTCACATGCGCCCACCCTTCCTCCCCGCTCGGATGGAAGGAACATAGACATCCTTTTATATATATTTCTCTCTTTTCTGTACTCACTCACGGCTAAAAGGCTCCCTCAGGGCAGAAAAATACAAACAGAGGGACCTCGACGCGTGAGGGATTGTGGGTACAACGCACGTCACTATAGGGATAGTGTTACAGACACGCCTTGTCGACGTCCCCTTTTCGACTACGAAAAACAAAATGCAATACTCCGCAGTGACCACTGGATGTCGGACCTATGCACAGCATGTGAATCTAAGCAGATACAACCATCAGAAATGCTTTTACGGTAAGTAATGCATTGTCATATCGTTCAGCATTCTAATGAAATGAAGAAAAATCTTTTTAAAAAGGAATTCGTAAGGACTTAATAATCAATTGAGGAGACATGTAGGCAGAATTAAGTACCAAGATAAACTAATGAAAAATAATAATGTATATTTGTAATTGTAAAATATCAAATAATATTTACACTAATTCATATCCTCAATTTGGTATCCTATTGTTTGTGTTTTTCTTTTTGTATGTAGCTATTAAAACAAAAACGAAAAGCTTACACATTTTATGTTTATGGTATGGCATTTATAACGTGCCTATACACCAGTGTTTCAAGGCGCGACAAGACAAGGGTGGCAGGGGGACAGAGGAAGGACAAAAACTATCTTATTAGGCCTTGTGACATTCAGATCGTGCAAGGGAAAAGGGAGGGGAGAAGTGTCAGGGAGGTAACGGGGTGGGGGGTAGAAGTGCAAGACAAAGGAAACAACAAAGCGTGCAGCCAGTGGGTGGCTAATATTTGCAATAGAGCGGGCTGTAGGGTTACAGATACAGACCACAAGTGTAGGGTGTGCCAAGAGGCAGTGCAGGTTGCAACTGAACAGGCTGGGACCTTGGCCCGAATTCAGAGGGTGGCCAGGAGACCAGTGCGTGGATCAGAGAGGAAGGTCTTGAGGTGCTTCCCGAACTGGAGATGGTTGTGCTCACGTTTCAGAGAGGTGGGGAGGCTGTTCTGGAGGGAGGCCCCAGCCGAAGAAAGAGGTCTGCCCCATCTCTGGAGAAGCAACTGACCCTCAAGGAGATGGAGGTTCGAGGAGCGAAAGGCTTGAGTAGGAAGATATTTAGGTAGAGGGAGTTGGAGGTATTGTGGTCCCAGGCCCCAGAAAGAAATGCAGAGGGTCTCGAACCTGATCCTTGCTGCCACTGGGAGCCTCTGAAGAGATTTCTGTGCTGGAGAGCTACAATCCCTGGGGTTGAGGCCAAGGACAAGTCTTGCAGTTCTGTTCTGTATGAGTTGTAGAGGCAGGTAGATTTAGAAATAGGCTGTTGCAGTACTCTAGCTTAGAGAGGACCAGAGATCTGGAGACGGTGAGCTTCTGGGGGAAAGTGAGGAAAGGATGAATACCTCTGAGGAGGTGCAGCTGGTGGTTTGACTTCTTAGAGACGTCAGAGATGTAAGGAAAGGGTGGAGTCGAAGATGACCCGAGGTTCTTAGCCTCACAGGTAGGAGCAGGTAGAGGGCCTAGGGTGGGTGACAAGAGAGCGAAAGGAAACAAGGGTGCTGGTGATCCGATGTGGAGGAACTCTGTCTTACTGGCATTAAGGCAGAGATCATTGGTGGCACATCACTCCTGATTTGCGGACAGACAATCTAGGATGAGAGAGGGAGAAGAGGCGGCTGAAGGGAAGCCTGAAAGAGAGCCGAGTATCATCTGCATATAACTGAAAGTTGGAGCAGAGAGTAGCTATGTGGTGGGCGAGAGGTGCCAGGTATTGGTTGAAAAGCCAGGGAGAAAGATTAGACCCCTGGGGAACACCACAAGTAGAGATACAAATACAATGTTGTGTGATGAATCTGGCAATGCTGTCACTGTTGCCCTTGGAAACCTGTTCTCGTTTGGCCAGGGTGGTGCAGCAACAGTACAGGAGACCCCCTAGGGGTGGCAATATGAAGAAGGATCACATGGGGAGGAAGTTCTGCTATGGACCTGGGAACGATATTTAAGAGAGAACATTGTATTCCCCCTTACCCATCCAAGGTTGACACCCAGGACCCAACTTCCCAATCCTCCATATCCTATTTTCATTTTGAAAAAGACAATCCTTGTATGAAAAATAGGAATGTTCCTAGATACTCCCCTCCCCCTTTGACTCTGACTCCAGTACTGGGACAAGGTAGATGGCCAAAGCAATGAACAATACCTGGAGGAACGAACCAAGCTGTGCGCTCTAGTTGTTGTACCAATTCTATTGGTGCCGGGGCATTTAAAACCACAAAGCGTAGAGAAACATGGAGTCTTCTTCCTCTCTAAGCGGGTCGTGGAACCAGAGAGCTGCAGGCATAACTGCATGCAGAAAGGCTCATGGAGACGGCGTCCCGACAAGAGGCATTTCCCAAAGGGTTCTACTGTGCGAACAGTCGAGGCGGAAGGAAGGACCGAGCTTTCCCGCAGACCGGGCGACTGTGAAGCAGGAGAAACACTACCCGAGTACAGAGTGAAGCCGCAGAGACAAACTGAGACCATGAGAGGCCCAAAAACTGCCATGCGCAGCCGTTGAGCCCATGGAAGGGAGCTTACGGCACCAGGGCGCTCAATGGAAAACCGCCGGGGTTGAGAAGGTGGGTCGGAATCTCAATCCCTCACCCAGAAAAGGAGATATCTTCTTTGTGGCAATACATGCACAAGAACGCAAACTGTTAGGAAAAGCAAAGTATCAAAAGCCGCAAAGGCAAGATATTGAAATTGTATGAGACTGTGAATCTTGGTAAAGTTCTGGCAGGAGAAGTACCAGGCAGGAAAATTGCGAGTGTGGGACCTGCACCCAAATCTATGAAAGAGAGTAACCAAAGTCCTGGCAGGAGAGTATACCAGGCAAGAAGATTGTGAGTCTGCGACTGACGCCCATTTCTGTTTGAAATGTCATATGCATTGTGACATCAAGAGGATGGAGTCCTCCTCTTGATCATATAAAAACAAGGGGAAGGTAGTCTTTTCCCCATGTCCTGTGGAGAACGTGGAAACACCAGGAGAAGAGGAACTTCCTCTTGGCCTTTTGAATATTTGTACATCTGGTATCCAGGGGAAGAGTCAGTACCTTGGTCTTCGAATTGGAGAAACCCAGAGAATGAGAACTACCTCTTGTGTATTTTTGTGTAAACATTGTGACAAAAGGGAAAAAGCCCTTTATTCTTCTATTTGTTGACCCTTTTTGTTTTGAAACTGAACTTTACCCCTGTTCCCCCCCTTTTGCTGCATCTGGAGCACTGGAACGAAAACTGGACATTACTCCGAGGTAGGGAGTCATTCTTCTGCAGTTAGGAGTTCCAGTTTCCCCTTTGTATATTAGTTTAAGTGTAAGGGTCGGAAATTGGCGTTTCGGACACAGGAACATGGACTATTTTATTGACGGACGGTCTGGCAGTTTCCTTAGATTTGTTTGAGGCAGGGACATCCCTCTTGGGGGAAAAGTAGGATTTTCTTGTTCAGTTTAATAAAAAGGCCTTCTGCCATTAAAATGCCATCACTGTCTCCACTTCTTGCTCTGGACTCCTTACAGTTGTGAAACACATGTTGGCCAAACCATCTGGATAGTATCAAATATTAAGCCAATCTGCACTTGTATAAAGTGTACATTGAGGAATTAATGAATTGTCTGATTCATAATTAGGATTGGTAGTGGATACAATCAGAAACGCTGTATATTTAGTATTAAAACAATTCATTAAACAGGGATGTTATTTATAATTAGCATTGTATTAAAGGGCCCAGCCGTATGTATAGGAAGTACGTTTTGGTTGTAATTTGATTTATGAATTTCATTAGTTAAAAATAGCCTTTAATTTTGAAACTATGACTTATGTGTATGTGATATGTTTGTGTTTAATAATACCAAAATTGTACAAAAATGTTCTTTTTTTGGAGCTATGAATAGAGTTTGAAAAATATGATTGTTACAACAAGGTTGTTTGAGGGTATTTAGTTTCCGGCCTTATTTGGTAGGTTGTGTTCTTGTTAGATATATATTCCAGAGTATATTTTGCCAATGTATATTCATTTCTAGAGACAAATAATAGCACAGGAGCATCTTTAAGGTTGAACCTGACTTGTATAAAACACACTCCTTATGTGAGCCATAAACCCAAACATATCTGTGTTCTCATGGATGGTCCAGACCACTTCCCTTAAGGAAAACTGAATGTATAATGCAGCGTCTGACGTTGGCATTTTTATGGATTCATTGATTGCCTGATCTGTGACAAACTCTGTCCGAGGCTGTTGGGAAAGACTTCTCTCTTGGGCAACTTTCCCTCCATTTCATGAATTTGTACACTGAAGTAAAGCCTTCAGTTTATCTCCACTGCACTTTTACTCATTGTTATGGGGAAACTGACTAGTCCTTAAGGCTGTGAGTACTGGGAAACTGTTTCCCTTTTCTTGATGCATGTTCTCTATTTATTTGGGTAATTTTTGTTTTATCATTGCACAATGCGTCTTACAATGCAGTGCAATGGGGTTTCTTTTGTTCGACTATAGACTACACTCAAATGGATTCTATACATGTGTACAAATCACAATTTCAGATAGGAACACGCAGATCCGGACCCATTGAACCACCTTTCTGCTAATCAGCAATCCTAATCAGGAGGAGAATAACTTCCATCAGGTGAAAACCAAGGAAAACTCATACCAGGATCACTGTCCCCATGTGGGACCTCATATGACATAGGCTGTGAATGCTTCAGAAGTGACCATTGACGCAAGTGTTCACAGGAGGATTAACAATGAATATGGCTAGATAACTATCTTCAAATACAATACAAGTGGGACCTATCTGAAATTGTGAATTGTGCACATGTATAGAATCCTTTACAGCAATAGAAATAATGCACAAACCATATATGTGAAGAAATTAGCAAGACTGTTTAAATTGCATCTGCTACGCAGCACAAGACACAGCAATTTGAGAATGTGACTTTGAATTGTAAATAGGTACATGTACAAATCTAATCTTTCTTATTACCTAGACAAAGCACAGATGGGTGAACCATTAGCACGTGCTGTCCAATGAGTTACTCTTGGTAATTGATTGCTGTTCAATCCATTAGGTCATGTCAATTGTTTGCTGTCCAATTTAGGTTTGATTATTGACATACCATAAATTATTGTCCACAGCGCATTAGAGTCTGGATTTTTTCTTACTGTTATATATACATAGGTTGTTTGTAGCATTACACCCTCCAGATCCTTGCCGCTGAAGTGGATGTTGCATTGTGAACAGAGTTCCGTATGCTCAACAATAACTTTCATTTAGGGGAGGGGAGCGTAGTGTCCTATTTTGAATAACACTAATTCACAATAGTACATTCAAATGGATTTTTGGTTACTTTGGATGTGTCGAGAAGACAAGTTGGTGGCAGCAGTTGCATTATTTTAATTGCGTTTTTATTGGCATTTTAAAACCATGAAACAGTAACACTGCCCCCCCACCCCGGTTCGAGAGTAAACCCAAGAATTTACAAGTCCATATTTGCATTATGGGCAGTGTTCGGTAGGTACATAAGCCTGAGGGCCACCTGCCCTATAGTTCCCTCCTAGCTCCTCCTCTCCAGAGCTCTCCGCTATCCCTAAGAGCTGCATAGAACGAGGGCACCATCGCACCCTTACTCCTTTCTATGGAAAATTTAGCATGATCCCCCACGATAGAATACGTGAGCCACTCCATTGCTAGCAAACCCCATAGTTGTGCGACCCATTCATGGTCCTGAGGAGGGTCGCTTGCCTTCCATTTATGAGCCAACCCCAGGGCCGCCGCCGCCATCATCATTATCACATAGAGCTTACGCCCTGTCCTGGACTTGATTGCTTCAAGTGGTCCCCCCAGACCTATTGGCGCAAGGGACTTCTATTCCTAAGGTCCATGCCTAAAACTTGGTTAACTGCCTCCAATACCATTTGCCAATAAGGCGCAATCTCCGGGCAGGTCCACCATTTGTGCTCCCAGGTTCCCTCTTCCCCACAGCACCTCCAGCAGAGTGGTGATATCTCTGAGTACATACTATGAAGCCTTGAGGGAGTCCGGTGCCACCGGGTTAACAATTTCAACCAGATTTCCCTTATCTGTAGAGACCTTGTCAACTTGGGGATCTGTGACCACAGGCCAGTCCACTTTTTCCCCCACCACACTCCCTGCGGCTGCCTCCCACCACCTCATGTATGGCCTCACAAGGCGTTGCTCTCCTGTCTTCAAATGTTTATAAATTGCTGTGATCAGATGCCAGTCCCCAGTCTCCCTGCTGTGATACCTTTCAAACGGGGTCAGTTGGCGACTCGCCGCTTGTTGCATGGTGAGATGATGCAACCAGTGCCTCAGTTGGAGATACCGATACCTTTCCCTTTCGCCTACTGCAAAGTCCGCCTTGCATTGCTGAAATTGTTTCATCTTCTGGTTACTGAACATACCCCTTATCATCCTACAGCGCCCCCCCCCCCCCGGTGGCAAGTATTGAACGCCGCCTTATTGTACCCTGGCGTAAATTGTGGGTTCCGAAACAGGGGTGTAGGGTGAAGGGAATGTCGTAAGGCAAGCCTCCCGCACTCCCTCGTCCCAAACTCGGCCACCAGGTCTAAGAGGGCACTACTATGCATTTGTTTGGGCCTGTCCTGTTTCAGCTTCCATATAACAAATTCTAGATCTTCCCGTCCCCCCCACCCCCCCACGGGACTGCCCTGCCTGTCCATTGACCTCTCCTCCACACCTTCTCCCGGTCGTCTTTTTGCCAGTCCCGAATCACTTTGAGTTGAGCTGCACTGTAGTAAGCCCTAAAGTCTGGACTCCCCATGCCTCCCTGGTCCATTGGGGCTCTCATTATCCTAGCCACCATCCTCGGGCGTTTATTGACCCATACAAATCTACTGGTTATTCTATTCAGTGCCCTAAAGAAGGCTGGTGGGATCTATACCAGCAGCACTGAAAAGCAGTACAACATCTGTGGGAGCATGGCCATTTTTAGTGTATTGATGCGGCCCAACCATGAGATAGCTAGGGGTCCCCAGTCCACTAATTTGGACTTGATTTTCTCAAGCAAGGGTGGATAGTTGGCTTGATACATTTGTTCAATCGAATTAGTCAACTTTATGCCCAGATAAGTGATTGCGTTTCCAGCCCATCTGTATGGGGAAGTTGCCTTTAAGGCCTCCGCAGGTTCCTTCGAGATGGTAAGGTTAAGGATTTCTGTTTTTGAGGCATTAATTTTAAGACCTGCAAAGGCTCCAAACTGCAGGAGCTCTCTTTCTACCACCGGCAAGGCTATAGCTGGCTGCGTCTGGGACAGAATCATATTGTCCGCGAACGCTGCTATTTTATGAGGAGCCCTGGCGAACAGGACCCCCTTTATGTTCGGGTTACATCTTACCGCCTCCAGGAAAGTCTCGAGGTAGAGCGCGTATAGTATCTGGGATAGCGACATCCCTGTTTGGTCCCCCTCTCGACAGTCACTGGTTCCATCGGGTGCCCATTGACTACTAACCGGAGAGTTGGGTTTCTATAGTTAGCCTTGACTCTATCCAGCAATTTGGGGCCAAATCCCATCATTTGCATAGTTGTGAATAGAAATCCCCATTCCACGCGGTCAAACGCCTTCTCGGCATCGACTGCCATAAGGAGGGCGGGGATTAGCCTTTTATTGACCTTCTCTATCAGATGGACCAATCTTCTGACATTATTCCCCCTTCTGCCAACCCTTCACAAATCCTGATTGGTCCGGATGGAGCAGTTTGGGGATTATATGTTCTAACCTTGTTGCCAGAATCTTCGCATAGGTCTTGGTGTCCACATTAATCAATGCTATGGGACAGTAGCAGGAGCACTCCGAAGGGTCTTTACCCTTTTTATGGATAAGGACTACTTTCGCCTCCTCGATTGATCTTGTAACAAGGCCATCCCAACCTATTTGGTTATAAAGGGAGGTTAAAAACGGTATCAAGCTTTCCTTATGGGCTTTATAAAATTCTGCTACAAAGCTGTCCAGGCCTGGAGATTTATGTGGAAGTAAGGACTTAATTGCACCCTCACTTCGTCCGCCGTGATATCCCTCTCTAATGATTCCTTCTCCTCTTCCAACAGGCAGGTTAGGTGAACTCTATTTAAATATTCCATTTGGATCTTGTGAGCTGGGTTGTCAGATGCATATAGGGATGAATAAAATCTGTCAAATTTCCTTTCATTGTCGTCATTATTGGCACTTCTACCCACATCCGCAACTTTAATTCCCATTATTGTTTTGTCTTTCTGTTCCTTTCTGAGCATTCTCGCCAGCAGACTGTCTGCCTTATTGGCTTTGATAAAGTATTTTTGCCTAAGCTGTAGGAGATTGCGTTCTGCTTTTCTTGTCTGAATTAAGTCTAGCTGACTTCAGAGAGCTCTGTATGGTCTTTTAGTGGCCGCGGTCTGATTATTGCCCATTTTGTCCAAAATCCCCATTAGCTGCTCCTCCAGCCTGGCCTCCTCCAGTATTAATTCTCAATCCCTTCTTGCCTTGATTGCTATAATAGTGCCCCTCAAGGTAGCCTTAAAGGCATCCCATCTCGCCTGAAGGGATATGTGCCCTGCTTTAGTGGTCGAGAAGAAGAAATCAATTTCTTCCTCAACCTCCCGGGCAAGGATCTGATCTTTGAAGAGAGGTGTCGGGTAGCGCCATCTCCACAGTCCCGAGGACCTCCTATTCCCCTTAATAATTAGGGTTATCGGTGCGTGGTCAGAGAGTTTTGGAGTGCCAATAGATATTGTTCACCTCTCCCAGTATGGTTATCGAGAGCCAAATGTAATCTGTTCTGGAATGGGAGCGATGAGCGTGCCAATAGAACGTGAATCCCTCTGTGTCCCCTCGAATACCCCTCCATACATCCAGCAGTGCCAAGTTACTGATTTTGTCCCTCAGCACGTTAGATGGGCCGCTATGGGGAGATGCCGTGCTGAACCTCCTGTCCTTAGACGGGTCCCAAACGATATTAAAATCGCCAGTGAGAATAATCGGTAGTCTAGTGAACCCCTCACACCTATCTAATGTGGTTTGAATAAAGGGGTCTTGTGCAGTGTTCGGAGCATAAAGCATCTCTACTGTGAACGCCTCAGCCAGTCCCTCCAGAGATACTGCCAGATACCTTCTCTGCTCGTCCACATCCTTCCTCATAATCCTCAACTCTAGCCCATCCTTCAGCTCAATAAGGAGTCCCGCCTTCGTGGCGGGTTGTGTTGCTTGTATCAGCCTTGAGTAGACCCCAAATCTTGACCATTGCTCTGTTCCTCGAGTGTATGTGAGTCTCCTGCAACGTTACGATGTCCGGGCGCTCACGTCTCATATAGTGCTCCAGCTTTTTCCGCTTAACTGGCGAGTTGAGCCCATTGATATTAAGAGAGAGAATTCTCATCAAATCTCTAGATAGGGTGTTGGGTCTTAAAGTTACGCTTGCCCCAGAGTCCCTCCAGTGTTGGGATCAGTTACCCTGTCGTAAGAAAGAGTCCCCCTCTCCCCTGGCCCCCGTCCCCCGAACGCCCTCTTCTGCGATTTTGGGCTCCCTCGAATCTCTCCCACCCCCCCCCCCCCTCCTTCCTTGCCCCACCTCCTCCCTCCCTCCGGTGAGCCGGAACAACTGGCCACATGGCCCCCCTCGAATACAAACCTTGAGAGCCGTTCCTCAACTTGCCCCCCCATCGAGTTCAATGCGGGATATCCCCATTCCAAGAGTGAGCGCCCTCCCACGCCAATGCCCTCCCACCATCCATTGCCTCTAATCTTGTGGCTTCATCTCTTCTTGTATGTCCTCCCAAGCATTTCTGTGCTACCCCCATCTAATTCCTACCTATAGGATGGTAAGGCGTGCCCCTGCTATGCCGTGTGAAGCTCCTGTTCCTTCCCTAGTGATGGCTCGCGTGAATGCAACTGGGCCAATCCCCTCCTCCCTTTTTTGGAACAAACTGTGGACAATTCCCATGGCTTGAGGTCGGCATGCTGGGTGGAAGGCTGGTTGGCTGGGGGGGGGGGGAATCCTCCTCCAGCCCCAGGAGGGCAATCCCCTGCTCGCAAGAGGAGATTTTCTGCAGGTTCCCTTTCCAGTCAAAGATCAGTCCAAATGGGTGTGACCATCTATAGCGTATTCCTTTGGCTCTCAGGTGTGCCAGCACCGGGCCCATCCTTCTCCTTTTTGCTAGGGTCATTTGTGCTAGGTCCTGGTACAAGCTTATCTCCGCTCCGTTGTACGTGATCCGTCCGGCCCTCCTAGCCTTCGCCAATAATTGCTCTTTTAGAGTAGAACTGTGCATTGCCACCAGGACATCTCTAGGTCTGGCACCTGGTTCTGACCTTCTCGGGCCCACCCTGTGGATTCTGTCAAACACCAAGTCCGCTGGGCCTGCTTCTACTAGGAGGTCTGCGAAAATTCCCTTCATTACCTGGCAGAGGTCCTGGTCTTGTGGGGCCTGCGGGAGGCCCTTAAATCGTATGTTTGACCGCCTGGACCTGTTCTCCAACTCCTCCACCTGGAGCTCCAGATTGTGTGTAGCTGTCGCCAGTGTGTCCAGCAAGGTGTCTGTCTTCTTGCGTCCTCTGCTAGGTCCCGGATTGCCCTCTCGTTTGTATCAACTCTCTCCTCAATCTTGTTGATGTCCCTCTTAATTTCCTGTATGCCTTCCGCCAGGTCTTCCCTGAGCACATCCATCTGCTTTTGACCTGCAGCAGTAATTTTGTCGACAATATCTGCCAAGAGGTGTTTCAAGGCGGCCTGCGTGGCTGGCTGACCTCTATCCCCTCGATCTGCTGTAAGCTCTCCAGTATGCCATTCGTTGGGTCGGGGTCTCCTGTGCTTCCTCCTGGTCCTGGTCCTTGGCCCATATTTTGGCCAGCGTGCCTTTCTGTGCCTTCTTGGGCAATCTTTGAGGCGGGTGCGAATCCCTAGGCTTGTTTTTCGACATGCTTCTATTAGTGGTCTGGCTTCGCCTAGTTGGTATCCGGTGAGCTGCACACCCAACTAGATATTGTTGTGTCTCTAGATATCCTTCTCAGCCTTCTTATGAAGCAAGTGCCTCTCCGGCTTGGCCCTCAGCAGCGTGCACACCGAATGGACGTGGGGTGTAAGGGAGAGTCTCCCCAATTGCAATTGGATAGATGCGCCGGAGGCAGCAGGATCACCAACCAGCCCTCCTCTCCACCATCAGGGTGTAGGCACAGGTTCCAAGATGACCCCCCCCTTTCTTGGGCAGGCCCAGGTCCGAAAAGGTGGAGGTGCACAGCTGTCGTTAAAAGCAATGGATAGGCGCTGCGCTCACGCGCTTGCAGTACGTCTTGAATGCAGTGGGAGGTCCGGGCCGGTTGAACTAGGATCAGCTGGTTCAGCCCACTGACTGGATGCTTCACAGCTTGGGTTACTGGGCCCTTGCTACTAGGGCTAGGTTCCTGAGCACAGTGCGCTTATCCGCTAAATATGGACTTTTTCATTTGCAGCATGGAGCAAGTAAGCTTTGCAGGTGTTAAACATGCGCTGCATAAGCCCTCATGAGATCCCTGAAGTAAGCAGGTCGCTAGGTTTCTCCAAGCTGAGCAGCGGGGGACTTCGCAGTGCATGGGACACAGCACATACCTACGCCGCCTGTGATCCTCCTGGGTCCCTCCAGCTTAGACCATCCTATTATGTGGCAGCCAGGAGAACGGTCCGGGGCTGACAGCCCCTCCAGACCGGTCTGCCCAGCTTATCCGCGCCGCTCTCCTGATGTTACGCAGCTCCTGCCCACGTCTGTGTGTGCAGATGGAGTCAGTGGCGAAGAGCCAGACTCCCCAGACCTCCTCCGTAGGTGGATCGCAGGGTGCCGCAGTACGCTCCTCACAGGCTCCCACCCGGACCGCTCAGTGTTCGGGCCCGCGGCTCCTGCATGCGCTGCCGGGGCAAAGTCCCCACCTATCTCTCCACAGTTCCTGGCCCAATTCTGTATGCGGGGAGCTACTCCCGCTTCCCCAGGCAGCCGAGAGGGTGCAATGCTGTCACGGGGGCCTAACTGTATCCCTGGTGGGACCGGCCTGTCCCGGCCCCCCGCGTTCACCTCGGCCCCGCCGTGGCTCCTCCGGTGCTCCCAGGGAGGTCGGTAAACAGCTCAAAGGCCACCCACAGGCGGGTGCTCTCCAGTCCCCCGCCGTGTGCTGGGTGCTCTCCCTTTCTCTGAGGCAGCCTGGGGAGGGCTATGCTGCGTGGGAGGGGGCTATATGGCCTCCAGGGTCGGGAGCTCAGCAGTCGCGGTGTGCCAGTAGGTTTTTGCTTGTTCTTTTGCCACCTGGTTCTGTGACCTTTTTCCTGCCCTGACAGGTCAGGATATTTATTTTAAGGTCATGCACTTGCCCGGGAAAGCTTTGTTTTTCGCAGGCTAGTGCAGGGCAATAGGAGCGTGTGTTCCCAGAAAGTGGGCTGTGACTGTCTGATCCCAATCCACATATTGGTGCCTGAATGACTGGTGTGAATGCTTGCATGGGTCACACAGTGGTCCTTGATTGGACACTGCTGGTGTGCATGAGTGGGGTGGATCTTGCCAGTGGAGGGCTGAGTCTGAACACTCACCTGACTTTGGATAAGAAGAGGAGTCCTACAGCCATGCCTCAGAGATCCTGGAAGAAATCCTGCATTGTTAAAGACGAGTGGAGAGATGGTGGGCCCTTCCAAAGAAGGCCTGGCGACTAACTTCTGCTACTGTCCGGGAAGAGCCCTGTCTGGCAGAACATGTTTAGAAATCCTTTGTTGGAGCGTCAACCATGGGAGTGGAGGGAGCATCCATTCCAGGCATCTACTTGGTGTCCTACGAACCAGATCTTTCGGAAGTGCACCTGAGCCAATCTGTTGCTGACCAGCTCGAGGCCTGTATCCGAGTGAACTGCATTATTCAACTGGAACACATTGCACCTGCATCTGTGGCAGACTAGGAATTAACTGAAACCTGCAACTCTTGGGCACCAAGGTCTAGAAGAAACGGCAGGAAAAGCAACCTCTGAAGACCTGCCAAGTATCAAGAGAAACCGGAGCATGGGGATGAGTTTCAGTGGTACTTACCTGAACCTCACATCTCCCCTTGTAAAAGTTTGGGAACTTTTACAATAGTTTGGCTTTGTCATTGCTTGTTCGTGCAAGCACTCTGAAAGCTGGTGACAGTTTTAGTCACTAGAATAGACCCAGACATGACTTCTGGAACTGTTTTTCCATCTGCATGACCCTCCGTCTAACTTTTCCTGCCTTAGAAAACTACCTGGAACTTTGTGAGCTTTCAGGGCACAAGGCCCCAGTCAATTTATGATTGGACGTTTTAAGTTAGGGTGGTTATTCTTATGGCTTGCCATTGTAAAGCTTACCTACCTTTCCTTCCTGTAGTGTCAGCTTGGGGTATTGTGGTTTTATTACAATGGCTAGTGGGCCTGTACATATGTGGTGTATTATTAGTTTGTGTGATACTACTGCCTGCTTACAGTCATTTTTATAGTGTTTACTTGGCCATAATAAATAGTGTTTTTATAACTACGTGTCCGAGTGCAATCTTT
Organism: Ambystoma mexicanum; assembly: GCF_040938575.1. NCBI lineage: Eukaryota > Metazoa > Chordata > Amphibia > Caudata > Ambystomatidae > Ambystoma > Ambystoma mexicanum. Next base: position 559,950,221 of record NC_090940.1, read on the forward strand.
GATTACTTACCTTGTGGACCCTTGACCAGACTCCTTCCCACCCCACCCCACCCCACCCCACCCCCCTTTGTGACGAATCCCAGGATATCGTTGCTGTTTCCAACTAAGGTCGCTACCAAGCTGATCCGGTGTGCAGGGTCAGAGCATTGAGCAGCAGGGGAAGATGCTCCCGACATTCCAGAAGGTTGGCAGCCGTGGAAAAATGGTCCTACGCCATCGAGAATGAAGCGGTTATGGTGGAGCCGCTGAGCCCCAACAAGGAGAGGAGGAAGCCGGGGAAGCCCCACCGCTGACGGCAGGCACACAGGACATCCAGATAACGTTGCAGATGACAAAACAAGGTACACGGATGAGCGGGGAGGCGCCAGGGGCCCTGTGAAGTGGCAGGGACAGTCCAAGGGGGCAAGTAAGCCCATAGAGCCACATGAATGGGTGTGGAACCCTAGCAAAAGCCAAAAGACTTCCAGAAAGCATAATCAGGTGACCAATACTTGGCAAACCAGTGAACTAAGTTCAGTGACACATTGGCGGAAACCCACAGTGCAAGTCTGGGACCCGCACCCATATAGTGAAAACCAACTGATCGACAGTACATGTAGTACTTGGCAGGCGAGTAACCAAGTGTGTTTGTGACACCACAGCTTGGGAGGGCATCCACACTGTTCTTCTTAGTGGCAGATCGGGTCTGCTTACCAGGGTCAAGGACCCACTCCAGTTTGAAAACTCATCCAAACAGCTTTTGTTTTTGTAACTCTGTCTGGTGAAAGGAAGCCAGGTCTGCCAATCTGGTCAAGGACCTAAGGGCAGAAAAGACGCCTGAGAAGGGCCAACAATGGGTTGGGAATTTCCCCCAACAGTTGTTGAACTTTACAAGAAGCCTGAACAAAGCCGAGGAAAGAAGATAGTCCCCAATACTTAAGGCCTGAAGATTACCAAACTGTCTTTTGTCCAGGGAAAGGGTATTTAGTTTAAACTTAGATGTGAGGGCTAGAGTTAGGATTCTGACATTGCTTACTGAGACACTTGCTTTGGACATTCTGACATTAGTTATTTGAGTTGAGGTTTGGAAACCTCTCAGAGTTGGGGCGAGATAGGGTTTTCTTTTCCTTTTTTTCATTCGAATAAAAGTTTTGAATAATCGCCATGACCCCTACCGAGTCAGTCTTAATGCTGCACCCTTAAACCTTCCTGAGAGTTAGTCTTGACCACACTCCATGCTACTTGATTGGTTTGGCTACAGTTCCCAGAGTTGTACCTGTTAACCAACTAGGTCGGCCTCCTATACATCTGTCCACCAGGCCAGAGTATAGAAAATCAGTCCTAGAAAACCATTCCTAACATTGGCCTGCAGACCTTTTTGGAACTGTCTTGATTTTGCTAAGCCTCTTGTTCAGTAACAACCTTAAAGAAATTGTGTCTGCATGGCTAAAACCAATCCTGGGAAGAGCGTGTGTACTGCGAAGAGGTAAAGCCTAAGGAGCTACTTGAGTGACAAACTATTCTGTAGAGGCCATAACATCAAGTTTTCATCTACTTGTTATATAAACTTTAAAAAAATCTATTCTATTATTACAGGTTAGTGTTCCTTCTCTTTTTCAGGAATAAAGGAACGGGCCGTCAGGAGCCCAAAACCCTGCTGGAGAAACTGCGATGGGTGACTTTGGGCTTTCATTACAACTGGGAAACAAAGGTAGGACTTGTCCTGTGCTCTTATTTGCTCCTTCTCTCAGTTTAGGTTTGCTATTGACAAGAGGACCCATTATTATCGGATCACAACAATCAGACTCTCCAGTTTACAGTCCTGTCAAGCTTTTCATTATTTAGTCTTCATTTGTAAAGTGTGCCTGGGAAACATTCACGTTGTGATGCTGCTGGGGATGGGAGGAACATGGAGAGAGTCACAGGGGGCATTGAGGGTTGCAGGAATGATCTGGTTGTTCAAAGTACTTGGTGCGTTCCAGATCAGTCGAGTGCTACAGGTAGAACAAGGAGAAAAATACAAACCGTAGAAAATCATTTGTTCTCCAGTGAAAACTACTTGGAGGTAGGCCGGTGGTGCAAAGTCAGCAGCATTAGCATAGAGGTCTTTAGTGTTCATCTAGTGGCTTAATCAGAAAGGGTGCAAGTTGGAGTTGAGGAACTTGAAAGGGAAGACAGTGATTGAGTGAAATCCACTCGAGCTGGTATGGCAGCCCCTACATTGAGTGGAGGGGGGGGCATCATACCACTGGTTCCTACGTTTGGCCGCAACAATTTAGTGAATAAGAAGTTTGAGGAGTAAGATAAAAAAAAGACAATGTGGTATCAAATGCTTTTTTGAAAATTAATGTCCTTTGCTGCTCCTTGAATCACATACGCTTCTCCTCAGCTCTGAGGTTATTGGTAGGTTGTTCCACAGGGTGGTGCCAGCAACTCAGAGGGTCAAATCTAATTTTTGACTGAGGCAGTGATGAGTGTCCTAGAACTAGCAGAACTGAGGTGTCTTGTGAGACCGTGTTTCTTTTTCTACCTGGGATATAGCCGGTCCTGATTGCCAGTAGGCAAACGGTTCTTTTAAGTACCAGGAAATAGTATGCACCTCTGTCTATCTGTTTTCACATATTTCTTCTTGTTCATCCAGCTGAAATTACATTAATAGAAAATGGCATGAATAGGATCCTGGGAAAGCCTTACTGGATCAGACCGGCTCGCCATTGCTTTGACTGTTTTGGACAAGGGGGCCTATGTAATATTATCTGCACAGTCAAGCAGTGATATAAAGAGTGAAAACAATGTGCTAATGAACCTTTAAAGCCCAGCGAAAGACTAGCTGCTGAGTGGTCCGGCGCCACGTGGGCGCACATTCGAAAGATTCTGGCTGGTACCCTTTTCAGGTGAACATTATAGTACCAATGGCCATAGAGAAGGCCGGCATTGAGAGTTAAGGTGTTCATACAAGGGTCGAGCCAAAATCCCATGTACAATCGAAGTTCTTAACCCATTACCAAAGTTTTGACATTGTGAAACAGGCGTGTGCACCCGGCTGAGGTAAAAGCAGTGCGAACTGTAAATGTGCAAAGCCTGACTCTGGGCTTAAGAAGAAAAAGCGAAGGTAAGTGAATTCCGCAAGGTATTGCAACTAAGTGAACTGTGTTAAACTGGCAAATGTGCACCCAGCTGAGGGATGTCCGCGAATTAGAGTAAAACGTAACACCACGTAAACATTGTGTTGACAAGCGTGAACCCGGCTGAGGGATCTCCACAATGAACGGTTGTTTAAAAAGACATTGAGACACTTGAATGTTACAAGTTGCTGATTTCTTGAACGAAAGGCTGTAGTGAACCCGTCTGAGGGAGGACAAAGTTGAAGAAGGATCGGAGCCCGTTTGAGGGGGATCCACGGGTGAAGGGAAATCACCTGATGGGAAGATTACTGAAAGGAACTTTAGTTTTGTTGTTTATAGCACATCAGGCCCTCTGAGGCAAGAGACTTAGTGTAAAAGAGACTTGGCCACAGACTGCCCTGATAGTTTGGAAACTAACCGTAAACTCGTGCTGGAGAAGCTCGGGAGTGTGCTGTGCTCAAGAGTCCCGCCATGCCCCATGCGAAAAAATCACGGGGAAGGGAGACCCCAGTTATACCATCCTGACTTATTTTTTTGTGAACACTCCTTTCTTTTCTGGTGAAAGTTATCCCACACTATTTTGTAACTTAGCGGTAAGGATTGGTAATAGTTTTTTTTTTTTAATATAGGCCCCTTTTATTTGTCAAGACGCCAGTAGGACTGCCTTATTTTTATTTGATGGTTGTAGGTTGCTCCCATCTTAAATTCAGGTTTAGATTAGGCGCTTGTCTCACCCTTTATACAGTTTAATAAACACCCTTGAACTGTGATCACTTGTGTCTATCTTTACTGTTGCCACCATGAGTTCCTTTTGTTAGAAGTAGGCTCTTGTATTACGTTTCTGATGCTTGTGGATCTGCTTAGAATCACATGCTGTGCATATAGTCCGACATCTAGTGGTACTCGTGGAGTATTGCATCTTTTATTCAAAGATGGAAAGGGGCGTCGACATGGGCGTGACTGTAACACTATCTATCCTATCTATCCTAACGTGAAGTGTAGTGTACCCACAATCCCTCATGCTTCGAAGTCCCACTGATTGTTTATTTCTGCCAACCTAGTTGGCCGCAAGGCACCCCATCTCCCGAGAGGGCTATTCTGAGGCCCCCCAGCCTCTTTCCAAGGCCTTACATAAGGGTTCATCCCCTTCCCACCTCCTGACCCTTCAGCTTCCTCAGAATGGACTAGGGAGAGGATTGAAAAGTATTGGCTGGGTCCATCAACATTTCAGACCAGTATGACGGAGCCTTGAAGAGACCAAGGGAAGTGGACTCTTGCCCATCTAAATTTCAGAAACTTCCCTCCCTTGGTGCCCAGTTTTCCCTTTTGGAAGAACCACATGGACACCATGATAATATCAATATGGACCAACCCAATGACCCCTCCCAGGAGGTTTCTTATGAAGGGCTTAACCTCTATGATCAAAACCCAGTCTATGAAGACCCAGATTGGGATCAGGCAGAGGACCAGGACTTGTGGCACACACTGCCACATACTACTGACCCCGGCATCATCTGTCTGGTCCCCCCTACTACTCCTCCGGAGAGAGATTAATCGGCAGTTGACGACCAAATGCTGTTCAACTCCGTCTTAAAGAGAGCAGCCGACCATTTCAAGATTGCTATGCACAAACCGCCCCGACTCTGACTTCGTGGAGGACATCCTCAAGGAAAAGACTCCAGATAGCCAAGCCATTCCTTTATTAAATTCTATTAAAAGGTGCCTGGCTCCTTCTTTACTGTCCCTGTCTCTTACACACACAGTTAATGCCTATGGTTAAAAATTGTTTTGCCCAGCCACCTCTGACCCACTCTACATTAGGGTTCACGTCACACGCAAGTCATCGCTTCTGCGGCCTATTCCACGAGAATCGCCGACAACACCACGCTCCTTGTGAGCTACAGTGATATTCAGTGGGGCCTATTACAGGATGGTCTTCAGGAAGTTCCAGAGCCTACCCGATCACGCCTGCTGGCAATCGTTGCTGAAGGCAGACAGTGACCCAGAATATCCTGGAAAAAACGCTGGACGCACCCTCGCCCAGGGAACCCTACTCGAGCACTATGCCTGGTTAAAAAAACTCTGGGTTCAACCCGAACCACAAACCTTCCTAATTAACAAGCCGGTGGAGGAATCCAACCTTTTTGGGAAGGTGGCTGACGATGCCCTGGCAATGGCAAAAAAGAGCATGAGACTTTAAAGACCCTTAGCCAGATTCTGGCTGAACTCTTCCACCAGCGTTTCGGCCAAAACGCCCGCTGGTCCTTTCCTGGCCAATCCTTCTCCCCCTCGCCCCAAGGTCAGTACGGCTCAGGGGTCTGGGGGGTACCCTCTGTCCTCTGGTCAGGGCTCCTCTGGCAACTTTCAGTACCAGCAAAGAGGCTCTCATAGGGGCAAGGGCAGAGGTACAAACTCTACTCCCAGAGGCTCCCCGGCCTCCACCTCCAAATGACTCACCGGTACGGGTCCCCTCCCACGTGTCCCTGGTCAGAGGTTGCCTGTCTTCTTTTATCCACGTCTGGGAGTGGATCATTTCAGATCAGTGGTTACTAAAGGCCGTTCCCCTCGGGTATTGAGTTTATCCGACCACCTCTCTACTACCCACCAAGAAGCAGATGCATGTCACCAGAAAACCTGTACATACTGCTGGAAGAAGTTCAGGTCCTGCTTGAAAAGGGTGCATTTGAAGTCGTCCCCCTTCTGCAGGTACACAAGGGTATTTATTCAGTGTAATTCCTTGTACCCAAAAGGGATCTCACCATGCGCCCTGTTTTAGACCTGCGCCCTGCAAACAAGTATGTAAACCTCAAAAGTTCAGGATGACAACATTTCAAGAGGAAATCCCACTGCTGCAACAGACAGCGCACGGCGTGTGGCTTCCAGCAGTAGAGTCGAATCACATCAACCTGTTGGAACTACTAGCAGTATTCAAGGACCTTAAGGCTTTCCAGACACACCTCCAGGGAAAGACAGTCCTAGTCCTCACAGACAGTACCACAGCCGTATACTACTTGAACAAACAAGGGGGCACTCACTCTCTAGGGCTATCCAGACTGTCCCAGTATACATAAAGAGAGGGGAAGACCCAAAGACATTGAGATAGAGTGACAAGAACTGATGCAGAAAGTGACAAAAGACTATTTAAAACTAGCCTACTAACCAGGAGTCCTGAAGAGAAAGGGAGACATTGCCATAACCTAATCAGGAGGAGGAGGGACGTAGGGAGGTAGCCTCCTGATCTTATTTAAGTTGGTTAGAATATTTGTAGGGTCAGCCAGAACTAGTTTTGGATGGCAGACCTGAATCTTTTGAGACGTTGAGCACCTTAGTTTATATAGGCAGGGAGCACCCATTTAGCAATAGGAAAAGATAGGCCTTATTATTATTATTATTATTATTATTTAATAAATTAACTAGTGAAAATGTCATCAGTGTCCGTGTCCTCCTTCTGACCCGCCACATATGGCAGAGTGAACAATGATAGTCTGAAGCATTGCCCAGATGTTTTGATCAATTCAAAACTTCCCTCCAATCAACCTTCTGTTTTGCTACTATCACCCAGAGTGGGACTGGTATTGTCAGAGCTGGGAAGCTAAACCTCACTGATGATGCCCAATGAAGCTGAAAAATGTCTGCAGTTGCTTGTCCTGTGCAGAAAGGATGCGATTCAGCAGTTCTGACGGGACTGCTCCTTTTGTGGTCGGACCACGCCTGGTTTGCATATGGTCTTTCCCCTTCTGTAATGGTGTGGCAAGTGGGAAAAAAAGGTGGTCTGGGGTGTTTCCCATAGCAATGCCAACGGCAATGATCAAATTAAAACCTTCAAGCCGTCAAGCTTTTGTTTGGTCTCTGATTTTATGCAAATCGGTCTGGAATCTTACCAGCGTTATTTATACCCTTCTTTCTCATGAGGGTATTTTGAAAGAGTATAATAGGAGTGTATCAGACTATCTATTTTGGAATAATGCTCTTCTATCAGAAAATAATTGATATGGTTATTCTAAGTTTGATAATATGCTTTGCTCAGTAAAACCAGTTGACCTTATTGTGACTAAAATATATATTGGAACTGATCATTAGAAATTAATAGTGTACACATTTTAAAAAATAGTTTGTTTAAAAATGTGGTATAATTAAAGCATTTCCTTTGTTTTGTTATAGCTACTTTTGAAAAAGAACATTGCCTTTCACCACCCCCCAAATCCCCACATCCCTCCAAAGATATGTTGATTTTCCTCTTGTCGCACATATGCCTGCAATGGCTGAGGTGTCTCTATCAAACACTCGAGCAATATTCTCAAAAATGCACTTCCCAATAAACGGTGTGCAACCTTCCTACTGGATGGGAATAGAATATCTGTCATCAATCAAAAGAAAGGTCACTATCCATCAGTAACACGTATGTACCCCAACTAAAAACACGGGGGGCTCTTGCTATCTACCTTTCAACAAATGCAAGGGGATAGCACTTGGATACAAAAATATTGTCCTTTATATAAAACATGTCACAATTTATTAATACATCCGGGCAAGTTAAACCACCAGCTAAATAATGTCAAAAACATATTAAAAACATTATACACAATACACTGTGTTTTGAATACATCAGTCACTAAACATACGTACAGATATGAATACACATGCACAGGTCAGTAAGAATGATTCAACCTAACACAGTGATGATTATTTCCCCACTGTGTCCACATTAGCTCGACTTACATAAGTGTCTGTCCTATAAGGCTGTTACTAGCTGGACATTCCTCAAGGGCAGAAGATGTATAGAAAATGTGTTCTTATAGGTTGTACCAAACGCTCACCTGATAATGCGACCTTCACCCACATAAAGTGAGAGAGAAAGAGGCCTAATCAAGAGCGCGGTACAGAGAACTACTAGTTTGCCATACGAAACGCTGGCTACAGCTAGTATAGCTATAATACAGAAAAAAACACATCTCTAAGCTCCAGTCCCAGTGACGTCACATGACTAAAGAATACAAACCTTCTCTTCACCTTGCAGAGATATTCTCCGAATCACCACACTCCCTTCCCATCTGACCTTGCTTTCCTGTCCCAGCAAGTGGCTGCAGCCTGTGGGTTCCCGCAATTTCAGGCAGAGGCCGGGATCCTAAACTACTATCGCTTGGACTCGTCTTTGGGAATTCATGTGGATGAGTCTGAGCTGGACCATTCACACCCTCTCCTTTCCTTCAGGTAAGTGAACAGGTGGAGTGGGGTACAGTTGTGTGAGACAGACATGTGTGGGAGAGAGGCAAGCATGAAACCTAAAGGAGGAAGCAGGCGATTGAGAGATGGCACCATGATTTCAAAAAGAGGGACATGTGAGACAAATAAGCATTGGGGAATTTTGAGGCAAAGGGGTGAAGCGAGGGTACTTGTGAAAGAGAGAGACTGCTATTTGGTGGGATGCAAAACTGAAATAGACATCTGCAAGCAAGAAGGAAGATCTCTCTTTAAGGTCATACCAATGATATATAGAGCGCTATAAATGCCAAATAACATAACATAAATTAGTGGGATGCACACAAAATCATAAGTGGAAGAAACATCCTGCACATATACAAACCAATTTCTTAAGCTCTTTTTTATCACTGAATGTGCCCAGTTGCCTGAGCGTTAGGTGCGCAATACAAATGTAATAATAAATAAATACATTTATATGCTGTAAATCCACTGACTGACAAGTTTCCAGTGTGAGCCCAACTATGCAGAGGCACTTCAGTTTCTGACAAGCTCCACACATTTTTTTCCACTTTCTTCTAGGATTTTGTTTTATTGTTCATTCATAACTCACTTAATACCAGCGAGTGGTGTGCGGGATCGGGATTTGAACCTGTGTTGCTCCAAGCTGTCTTGCTTCCAAAACAAACGCATTGCCCCTGAGCATAGGGATTGAAAAGAATTTAACGGGATGCACGCGAATTAGATTAAAAAGTTGAAAACCTTTATATAGTATGTAGCCGGTTATATTTTTAGAGTGAATCACATTAAGTACAGATTATGTTTAGTCACAGCAAAACGCATGCAGTGCTTAATTATCTTCGCTTAAAGTACATATTAAAGAGACTGCAGAGTCAACATTTTGTTGGGCTCAGAATAATTAATTGTCTGATTTACAATATTGGGTAAAGGGCCAGCACACAATGTGCTGGGGATTTTCAGGAAGTCCTCTGCAGGGGTATGTGGTTTGCGTTCCAGAATGTGTCTCCCAGTGACCTGGATACCGCACCCAGTAATTCCCATTCTCAGCCGTCGTGGGAAGAAGCAAGAAGATCATTCAGAAGGCCAGGTCCTCTAAGCGACAGCTGCAAGGATTGTCCCCAGTGGCTTCACTAGCTTCTGGTGAAAGACGCACTACATGACCTATATCCAGATCATTAGGCAAACCGAGTGCAATGGCATTATCCGAAGAGGAAGTTGCCGTCTTTTAATACGAAATAGGGGTTGTCCCACGATGTAAGCGCAAGAAAGCATTGGGGCGCTCCTCAAACTCGTGCCTTTGTTTTGTGGATCTCCCAACTGAGATTCACAGGACTGAATGTTATTTGTCCTTTAGGAAATGAGCTAAACTTTCTTATTCTAGCCCTTGCTTGGCTCATGTATTAGTGCTGTCACACCCGTAGTGGATCATTTTGGTGCTTTTTAAATCCAAAAATGTGGGTGGGCGGGAAAGGCTTAATAGGTGTGTGATCGGGAAGTTCTAAGGCAGATCTGTGGGGGCGACAGAATGTCTGATGGAGAAGCATACAGGAAGTCTGTGGGTATAATTCGTGGCAGACACATTAAGCATGTGCTAGGGATGCCTGTGGTGAGCAACACAAACTCGTAATGCGTGGTAATGGGATAGGAGCACTTGATGCATAGGGGCTTACTGTATTTTTCTACAATAAGGATGGAATCAACAGAGTGTCGGATGGGCCCATTGCCTTTTTATGGGGAAGGAAGGAGACCTGCAGACATGGCAGAAATTACGTGTTTTTGATGATCTATCCTAAGTGGTTTCAGAATATGGCCTTAGTTCCTCATTTGCTACTGGCCAGTTGTGATTGGCAATTACAGTTATGTTACACATACTTGTAAAGCGTGCGGTTGCCAGGGGCATCATGGCGCTAGGGAAGGTCAGGTCAAAGCGGTCAAAAACAGGTGGGCGGTAATAGTTGCATGTCTTATTGCGGGCTGATTTGCAGCTCTTAGATATCATGTAGCATTGGTCAAGCATAGCCCATTTCGCTCCTGGGTGTAACTGTAAATGCTGTCTTTGTCTGAGGTAGTAGAGTGCTGAGCTCTTCTAATAAGTGCAGACTTGGCTAACTGTGACCCTTCTTCCTTGGTCTCACTGAACTTTACATTGGGCATAACTAGGGTGCAGCAATAGTTTAATGATGCTTTCCATCCTCTGCTTAACTGGTTATTTTTTTATTTCCCTTCCTCCCCAGCTTTGGACAGTCTTCTGTATTCCTACTGGGAGGGCTGAGGCGGGAAGAGGCTCCCACCCCCATGTTCATGCGCAGTGGTGACATTATGGTCATGTCTGGAAGCAGCCGCCTTCTGTACCATGCGGTGCCCCGCATTGTGCCCTGCTCTGGAGGCATGGCATTGCCATCCTGCTTTTCGCAAGACTCTCCTGGCAGTTCCACTGACCCAGAGACATGTGCTACTGAGGACTGGGAGGTGTGTGCCAAATACCTCTTGAGCTCCCGCATTAACATGACCGTTCGGCAGGTGCTGGGTGCAGGCCATCCTTTTCCAGTGGAGACTGGGGACGGACATGGAATATTGGGTGGTGGAGACGGCTCGTATCACCCAGACAGAGATGAGGACCACAACAATGGCGCTGTCAAACGACCGAAGCGGAATGGAAGCAGCTAGCGTCATTTTCAAGTGCAGCACTTTACTTGCTGGCTGTGCATCTGGCATCTTGGTGCACAGTCGCTTCTCGTTCTTTGTGTGTCAAAGTATTGCCATTGGTATACAAAGCACACTAATGGAAATTGATTCTTTCTGTTCAAACACTAACTTTTCATCCAAGTCACCTAATTTCACTCCATCTACTTTTGGACTTTGAGATCTCTGCCGGTTGTTTTCAAAATGAGTATTTCTACCAGAGAAGAGTGAACACTGAATGTTAACATCACAGTCCTGCCAAGGTTACATTTTAATTGTCTTTTTTATATATACTGCCTGCTACTACTCCCACACGCAAGTGCGAGTGAATTTTTTCCACTGCAGCTCTGGTGCAAGTGAAGTCACGCCCTTGGGAGTCGTCCCAAAGAACAAATTCATCTTTTTATGCAAAGGGGTATTTCCATCAAAGGTGGTACTGGGAGGGTGTAATATATTATTTTAATGTGAGGCAAACATTTGATACTGTTTGTCAAAGATAAAAATTATAAAAAGGTTTTGTGAAATGAGCAAAAGTACACATTATTTAATATGTTTTAAAGTTTGCTTTCAAAATAATTTGTTCCAGGTGTCTTGTTGAGCTTTGTTTTCATCCTGCTGTCACTTCATAGCACTTGTTTTTCACACCGTCATTGTAAAAAAAGCAAGTTACGGTCTGTGGTTCATTAGCATAGGTGAATGCCTTATCAACCTTAATAACCAATTGTTTTATTATCAGGCATTCCAACAAAAGCCACCTGACAAGAGTGTCCTACTTGGTGGGGGCCAGTCGAAGAGCCAAGTGACCACGTGACTTGTTTTCACTGCGACAAGGTCCTACTATGAATACACCTTTCTATTAACTGCACAATCCATGGAATGTGGAAGCAATGAGAAGTAGGGGTTCAGGGAAAGCTCTCCTTTGAATGCAAAAGGACTTCGCTCATCCGCCTCCAACTCCATGAGAGTCAGTCGCTCTTCCAAGCAGCAAGTTCATGGTAGATCTCTTTCTTTGGCGGGGGCCTTTCTCTGGAACAGCCTCCCTGAAACTTGAGGAGAAATGTCTCCGGTTCCAGAAGCCCCTCAAAAACTTCCTGTTGCTTCTGCTTTCTCTCCTCCTCTCCCCTGCTGACCTCCTGGCTGAAACTGCACTGGTCACCTGGCCACCCTCTGACCTCCGGCCCAGGTCCCCTCCGTGCCAGTTGCACACATGCACTGCCTCCCTGGCAAACCCCGCACTTGGGGACTGTTTTCTGTATCCCTACAGTCCCCTACCAGCATTTGACATCTGATGTGTGCACTTACCCTTGCACTTGCCACCAGCTGGCTGCACTTTTTACTTATTGCTTTTATTTATTCTATTTATTTGTAACTGTTGATCCCATGTACTGCACTGTCCCCCCTGCACTTTCCCCCGTCCCCTGCACTTGCACGATCTCAGTGACACCTGGCCTAGTAAGATTGTTGTCTGTCTTCCCTCTGTTCCCCCTCCCTTGCCTCGTCGCGCCTTGAAACACTTGTGTATAGAGGCGTTATAAATGCCATATTTCATTCATTGCCACTGTTGTAGATGAGGGTGGCATATCATATAATTCCAAAGCTCCAGATGAGGCTGTTAGGGCTCAAAGTTACCTGGGCCACCATTACTCTGTGCCTCTAGCAGCGCGATCCCTTGTGGTGCAGGTGCCTGGGGTCATCTTGGGCCTTGCCAACAAGCCCCTCTGGTGTAACACTCTCTACATGCAGGTTGCCATGCTGCGAACATGCATGGGGGACCAATGTCACGGCTACCCATGTGCAGGCTCTGTCTGGCGTGGTCTGTTGATACTGTCAATTGTGAGGGGTCAGAAACGAGAGGCGGACACAAAGTTGTAATGTTTTCAACATTAGATATCTTTATTAACTTAAAGGAGTTGGATTAAGGCCTTTCTATTTCTATCCTAAAGAGAATTTTCCTACCTAGGAAACTAAAACTAAAGACCAGATTGTGTCTTATCGTCAAAGTTATGCAAACAGTCCTTGTGTCCAAAACATATTTGTCCCTCGCACTTAAACAATTGAAGGTGCAAGGAAAATGTTTGTGATTCAGGCTTAGCAAAAAGTGTATAGAAAATCAAATATGAAAGTTAAACAAATGATCCTTAAATCCAAGGGGGGGGGGGTTCCCTTCCCATGGAGTATTTCAGCTAGGATACTGAAAGTGTTCCTTTCAAAGCCATAATCTTTAAGAGTTGTCTCTTAATGTCTTTCATAGAACACTTTCTTCAGGATGGCAAAAAGTATTTTCCAAACAATGATTCCTCACAAGTAGTAGAAATGTCTTTTCACACAACCCTATTTGGACGATAGCAAAAGAGGTCTCTCTTACTTTGAAGGATGGCAAGATGTCTATTTTACAAAACTGCTTCACAAATAAGTGTCACCGTTACACAACTGTTCCAAAGGCGATTTACTGGTATACTCCCCTGCCGGGGATTCTTGAATATTTTCTTTTGGTGTAATCTCCTGCCAGGTATCATTTACTGTGTCTTCCTTTTATATGCTTTATGGATTACCTGATATACTCCCCTGCCAGGAATTCCCCCTCTGGAGCTTGCAGATTCCCTGCTATACTCTCCTGCCAGGTATCTTTCTCCAAAAGGTCTTGCTGCCTGATGTGCTTCTTTCACCAGTGCTTCTTACAATGTTCGCTTTCTTTCTAAGTATAATACAGTTTTACTCTTTCACTGTTTAATTGACTTCAGAGACTACTTGTTTCAACTTCCCCCATATCGACATCTCATATATGGAGACTTGTTCAGGTTCATTCTGTCTGCCAATCTCCTCACTAGTATTTCTTTGCTGGTGGCAATTGTTGTTCCAATTTTCTTTAAATTGTCATTTTATATAAGGAGACTTGTACAAATGTTGCCTTTCATCTTCATTAATATGTCTTGGCTTTTGGCAATGCTTGTTCTAATTTTTCCCACATTGACATTTCATATAAGGAGACTGGTACAAGTTATGCCCTTTTAAATGAACGTGCTTGGTATTCAAAATAATTATTCATTCAATTGCTCGTATCTCTGCCAGCATGTCCCGTGGCTACCGCCTCCTTTGGGCTGCCTCACTGGTGTTTGTTGGCGTTTCCAGATCGTGGCGTGTTACTGCGGCAAAGTTCTGTCCTTGGGAAGGCTTCCCCCGATTCTCAGACCCTCATTCGGATCGTACATCCTCTTGGTAGTCCTTTGCCAATGCAACCGATGAAGCACCACTGGACTGCGTCTCCAACAGCCTCACAACTGTCTCTTACTGTGGTCCCTCTGAGACGTCTGCTACACTCTCACCAGTTTCTGTGGTAAAGTGTACTCCCAGGCGGCTGTCTGTGAGCATCTGGCTCTCCCAGCATGGCTTGTCTCTGTGAGTCTGCTTTTGCTGTTGTTTCCGCTTCGCCTGCTTTGCAGCTCTCCTCTCCTGAATTGCAAGTATTCATTAGGTATAAATGTGCCGTGCAGCTGATTGATAGTATGACAACTAGTCTGCACGTTTTACTTGATGTATCCTTCATTCCACATTGACTCCTTCCTGTTTCAAGATTTCTAGAGCATGAGGTTGGCGACAGTTACAAAGCTTGTGTTTAAGACCGAAACTGGAAATGCCATGCATGTTTGCTGCTATCGTTTATTTTTTTTTCCTTATCCGAATGTATCATGTTGTAGACCCTTATCTGCTGGCTCTGATCTACAATTCCTATTTGCTGTTGTGATGGAGTGATTTCACATATGTGGCCTAAGTGGTCACCATCTGAGTAGTTTTATATTTTTACAGTCAATTGGGCAGAGATGCAGCTCAATGATAATTGAAGAGTTGACTATCCCAGAGGAAGAAGAGATTTGTGAGGCAGCATAACCAGATGCTAAGGGAAGCTGGCAGTGGCATACAGAATCTGTGCAAACCGGTTGTTACTGAGGGTTTGCGGTGGAAGCGAAGGATGGTGAAAAGGTGACAATGGAGCTGGTGCATAATGGTCGTTTGGACCCTCCCCCCTTCCATTATGCACTAGCCGTTACTCCTGCTGTCATGATCTAAAGTGACATAATGTGAATGTGAGAGAAGGGTCTTGTTCACACGTAAGTAGTCAAATAATGGAACATAGGTACCAAATAAAGCCATGGCAGAGAGGCAGTTTTGCTTTTTTCAAGTGATAGTTTTAGAACTGATGAACATTGTGTTCCAGTTGGGGGTTCGGGGCTGGCAATAACATTTAAATGTCTAAAAGGCAGAGCATTACTCCAGAGTCTGATAGGGAGAAACAAGCTGCATTTGTTTTTGGACAACACATGATTCAGAACAACTTGGAGCCGCATAGCAAACCAGTGCAGAAGGGATTGGTTAATGCTCTCATTATACACAACGCATAAGAGATGACAAAGCAGATTTTAGAAGAGCTTAAGAATCCAGAGCAAGATATTAAACCTTTTGTTCACATACAAAATGTCAACTGAACGCTTGGAGATCAAGGACAATTTAAAGAACTTACTCCGAATGAGAGAATAAAGAGACCATGAAAAGATTTGGCTAAGTTCAGCCATAAGAGATCTTCCCCTTCCACAGAAAATTGATTTACAGCTCAAACCCCCATATCTGGGCAAAAAGACCCCCCGAGTGTGAAGGAGAAGAAACAAGAACTATCAACAGTCTAGATGTTTTAGGCAGATGTCAAACGTTTGGAATGGAACGAGGCAAATCCCTCACCCAACAACAAGCGGTTGACACCGGTAGTGAATGTCTGGCCATATATACAGTGAAGTAGGAAGAGATGTACTAGAAAAGGTTTTAGGTCTTGTTACGACATACAGACATGATCCTTACCTACAGAACAAACTTAAACAATTTCAATAGGAAAGTATCTAACACTAGTTTGTTTGCATGCAGCCATCTTCAGTGCTGCCCCTCAAATAAACAATCTCATAAAACCATTCGGGCACCCAAACCTGTTGGGCATACATTCTGTATTTGAACCCCTGTCAAAGTATTCTGTTGGATTTTAAAACAACCTATTACAGGCATGAGGTCCCACATAAAGAATACTACACATATCATTTAGGTTATGGAAGAAAATAATTTTGCCCAAGATCACCACCTTATTGGACTGGACATTAAATCCTTGTGCACCTGAATCTCATAGACTTCTATACATGGACATCTAGAAGAGTACGGCATCTCCAGAGGAAAGGAAATCTGGAACTCGTTGAATTGTCTACCAGAATGACTGTTGCACACGTTTCTTTCAGATTCAAAGATCCACTATAGTTTCAAATCAAAGGTATGGCCATGGGAGCAACTATAGCTCCTAATAGGGCGAACCTATACGTGTGATGGTTTGAAGAAAAATAAATCTACTACCCAGAACAGTGCACATTAACAGCATCTCCTTCTTTGGCAAGCGTTTATTTATGATATAATGGTCTTGGATGGAAGTGAGGAAGAAGAACATTTGTTGAATGGATTAGCACATTGGAATCCTAATCACAATGCATGCACAACATTAGTCGTCAAGAGTTGAGCTTTTTGCATATGACGGTTTACGCAGAAGATTCATCATTGAAATCACACCACACACTAAATGGATATTCATTCCCTGCGGAATTTCAATAGTTTTCAAAGCCACAAGGAACAGTATACATTTTTGACAGTTCTTGTACTTACAAAAAGTAGTTCCGATAGGGTTCTCTTTGTGGAAGAGGCAAAAACATTACCCTAAAACAATAATCAAAAGGTTATTCAAGAGGAGGAGAAGTAACAATCGATAGACCCAACTAAGGGGTAGAGCAAGCAAGACGAGGGATGATGGTTTTTCATATGTGAATATATTTTCACATCTTTTTTTCAAGGCAAAACATGTACTACTGAAGGTACTACTTAAGCACTGCCACATTTTAGTTTAAGGACCCCACAAACTCAAATGAACCAGGCATGCATACAAAAGGAGCAGAATCATGCGAGACCCTGATCAAAACAGACCTGGTAAGCTAATACTAGTGTCGGAGAAAACCTCTCCTTGTCCCACGCTCATCAAGATGTTGTGCCTACCAGCAATCAGAATATTTCACCGGTGTGCTAACTGATATGCCAGCAGACAACACACAGCACAGATGTGGAAATAGGCTTAATAGGCTTGAAGTCCAAGTGGAAACAGCACACGTGAACTGTAACACCACAATGATAATATAACAGATAACCTCGATGAAATGTCCGGACACCACCCTGAACGTGAGATGGCAGCAAACTAAAATATTCCACCAAGTTTTTACCCAGTTCTCTGCCTGCTACCCCATCTACTCTGCTTAGTCTCTTACTTTCTTTGCTCTTACATAATGAATACACAAAGCTAACTGAATGTTTACACAAAGAAGTGATACATTTCATCCAGACTGTACATATTAGAGATCCTCTGAAATACCGGTATCGCATTGATTTGCAGAGACAGGTTTTTTCGAAGTAAATTTTTGTAAACAATTCCATCAAAATAAACTAATCTAAATATTTTGGGAGGGGTAAGGGTTTATAAGGAGGGGGTCGGGTAGGGTTTATAATATAAAGGGAGGATTTGGGGGCAATCCCCGTAAATATAAAACCATTACATTTCGATTTGTTTTTTCAAATTCATTTCGTCAAAAATAATTCTTTTGAAAAAACTAATGTCAGTAAAACAACATAGAACCAAAATACCATACACTGGCCCTCATTACGACCCTGGCGGATTTTTTCCGCCATCGACGGACTTTCCGGCCATGGCGTAAAGTCCGTTTACGCCATGGCGGATGGTGGACTTACCGCCCCATTCCGAGGTCGGCGGGGCGGTAAGTCCCCATTGACCCATTTACCCTTCCCCATTCCCATTTCGGCCCCATAGGGTATAATGGGAGTGGGGAAGGAGTTAATTACGCCACCGTAAATTACGGTGGCGTAATTAACACCAAGGTCCCATAGCGCCATGGATTTTTACGCCCGCAAAAAGCGGGCGGAAAAATGACCATGGCGCTATGGGAACTCGTAGTTGGCGGTAAGGGGTCGGCGCAGCTAACGCTGGCGCAAACCCCTTACCGCCAGGGTCGTAATGAGGGCCACTGTCATTGGACTTCAGCGCTCGCTTTGCCCTATGATTATGATTGCTTATATATTAGCACCTGTGTGGAAAGAGAGCTGTTCATGTTAATGTTAAAGGATATTTGTACCACGCACTATCACCACCGGAGTGGTCCCCTGACGCTCTCGTGGTTCTGAAAGAAAGGAGTGGGGGAGGGGTTTAGTGGGATGAGCTGGGGACGTGCAAGAGAGCAGTGATGTGCTGTTGGCGGCCTCAGCCCGGAATTCTATTGGCTGGGCTTGGGGTGTTATACTGTCGGAAGACGTTGTGCGGGTCTGTGTGCTTTGTTTTGTTTTTTTACTATGTGGTGAAGTTTGGGCGGTTTGCTGCGTTGTAAATTTTTGGTTGTGCTTGGTTATAATTTGAGAGGTGTATGGAGAGGGTGAAGTTGTTAGTGGGTTGGTTAGTTGGCATTCCTGTCTTAAGGTGAGACGCTAAATTTACGTATTTCTAATCAGGTGGGGTGTGTGGGCGTCTCTATGTCTATGTCCAGCTCAGGGCTGTACGACGCTCACGATCCATTTCCAGTATGGCATCCGTTCATATGCATAACCATGCCCAAGTTGGGCAACCGGCTGCCTACGTGGTCCCTGTTTGTATGCGGGGTGGGAAGGCGTTTCTCCGTCCATTGCAGTCTAGACCAGAAAGCATTCCTAATCTAGTCTAGTAGGAGGGCGGCATTGGTAAACCCGGGTTTACTCCCTCCATGTGTTGAGGCCTGCTCAGCCTTTATGATCTTATTCGGTTGCTCATTCATGTTACCACTCCTACACCCTTTGGTATGCTGCAATGCTAACGCTTGCACTTATGTCCAGGGGTGGCGTCTGCCTACATTCACAACTCTCTTTGGTCCATGCCCCTGTCAATATCCACAGTTTGATTAGTGTGGCAAGTGCTAATGTTCACCCAATTTTATACAGGTATGGTCTATAGTAGCATTTATCGAGCTGGAGAGGTTGTTCACTGGGATTTGGCTAGGGACGCTGGATTCTGTCCTTATGGGTGTCGCATCTCTTGTTGTAGTAAACGTTTCTTTATTCGGTATAGATGTTGTCATTGTTGTCCTAGATTTGTACGCTGGGTGTTGTTTGTGGCAAAGTGTTTTCAGAGCCTTTTTATAATTTTCTATTTATTTGTGTGCATTCATGCATTGAACATAGACCCGCATAGTCAAGTAGATTTTATGAAGGGTGAGTAACATTTGCAGGGGATATTTGAAACATATGTAACATTTACTTTGTAGTAAATGTCAAATACAAGTTTCACTGTCCATGGCTGGTCTCTAGTGGCAGCAGTGTGCCAAACAAAGTGGATTTGTGGTGACATGCACCATTTTACAGAAAGCATATTTAAATGTTTTGTCATCCGTTGCCATGGGTCGAGTGCATTTATCTTAGGCCGAGTAGGTAGACTAAGTCGGTCGACTTGCAGGTTTTGTGGGATTGTAAATAATTTGCAAGGCCTGACTCATCTCACTAATGGCTTATTTCAGTGGTACATAAAAATGCTGTATTGATGCTCATTTAATGCCTTGGATACAAATAACGTCTGGGGCATTACATTTTTTTTACAACATTGCTAATCAAATGGGTTTGTTTGCTAATCAAGACAATTTGAATTAGCAAACTCTGCTAATCAATTTTTGAAAACTAATGTATTCCTTGATAGGGTTGACCACAAGGAAAGGCAAAACTTGAATAAAAAAACACAGGAGTTGTATCTGCAACAAGTTGATGAGTCCCCATTGTGACCTATTTTGTGAAACCACAACATAGTGAGGAAGTGCGCTATGGACAAACCTATGCATTTTATGAATGGATTGGTGCAGAAAGAAAACAAATTGCACATATGGATCTTTAAAACACAAAGCCACTTACTAGTCTGAATGATAAGGTAGATTGGGCATAAGCACTCTGGGGGAACAACCTTTATGCAATCTGAATATACATGTTCCCCTCCTCTCCAGAATAGTCTTTATGCACATGAGTATTTCCTTTATGGCAATGTGTGAATACGTAGCATGCAGACCCCCTATAGCAATAACAAGGGTCTTTGTTTTGAAATATTCCAGACACATGGGCCTCATTTCTTTGCCAGTAATGGGGAGATTTGTGTTATTTCCTTGTAAAATATCTGCCAGTCCAGTTTAGATCTTTTTTTGTTATTCATTGTCTTCCTCGGACATGGGCTGAATCCATCATTATACCAATATACAAGAAAGGTGACATCAATGCCCCCAGTAACTATAGGCCTGTTGCTCTCCTAGATGCAACAAGAAAAATCTTTACAAGCCTTATTATAGAGCGATTTGAATACATTGCTCTCACATATGGGCACATCACTAAACGCCACCATCATGGCCCACCTCTAGGCAGCTGTCAAAAAGGGCTCGACCGGCACTACGTACATGGCTTCACTGAACATGAGTAGCGCCTTTGATCGAGTAAATCGTATGATTCTGTGGAACAAATTGTTGGCTTGGGGAGTGCCCCTAAAAACTGTACAATTGCTGGCAATTCTGCACACCAGGGCCATGATTAAAGTCAAATTGACCAGGGAGGGACTGGTGTCAGGACCCATAGAGACCCATGTGGATCTAAACAGGGTTGTGGCCAGGCCCCCTCCCTCTTTAACGCTTATATTAGTGATATTGATCAACTCTGGTGACTGGCATCCGCCAACCAGATACAGCTTTGACACCTCAGGCTAAATTGGTTAGCTTTTGCAGATTACCTGGTCTTTTTTTTATAAGAGGACGATCGGACTTCAGCGAAAGCTGGATTTGTTCTTCCAATACACCACTGAGAATAAACTGTTGGTCAATGGAAATATGTCCAAAATGGTCCTTTTCACGACCAAAATGAAACACAAAGTTCTGCATGGGAAAATGTGTGATCAAAGGCTGGAACAGGTGTTTTCTATCAGATATTTGGGATATAACCTTACAAATAGCTGCCCAAATCCAACTGGAAGGCCGCGTTGAAAATCGAGTCCAGGCCTTCGGAAGCACAATTAAAAAAAAATCATAATCAATTGTGCACATTTTCACTTCTTCCTCTACGAACGTTCTACTTAGCCAAAGTAGAACCCATCATTGTGTACGGCCTTGCTATGACTACAAGAGACTTGGGCCTTTATTTAAACTTGTTGCAGGGAGCTATATGGAAGAAAACCCTGTTGAAGTCAATTTCAAATGCCATACTTGGACATGAGCTGGGGTTGACTTTGCTTCAATGCAGGGTCTACTGTTAGACAGTTATCCTCTTATGCCAACATGCTGTATCCCCAAGCAAATTCCTTGTATGTGGATTCAAAGGAAACTTTAACAGCTCAAACTTTGGATTTGCTAAATGTCTTCAAAGCTAGTATGATCAACCTTTTATATGACATTCAATCGACCAAGGAGGAACAGTTTTGAGACCGGCTAGAACTAAGTACAAATTATTTACTAAGGACTGGGCAGACACATTTGACTGCTTAGATTCCTTTCAGACTTACACAGAGTATGCCAAATTTCCAAGGAAAAGAGCGGACAGTCCAAAATATGTCTCTTTTCTTACAATAAGGCACAGAAACTATACTCGCCTGAACTAAGTGCCAACTTTAGAACATACGGGCAGCTGGTTTCCTGCATCAGAGCATTCCCTGCATTGGAGACTGTGTGGATTTGTTTCAACCCCGAAATTTTAAAACATTTAATCATGTCTTGTCCCAAATTTTCCTCTATTAGAATCCATCATTTGAAACCTGTAACACCAAGTTTATTGGGGAACAGTTCTGAATTTGACTCTTGTGGGGGGAGGAGGGAAGCGTCTAGTTGGTTCTAGCCCTAAATTGATTCCGCATTGAAGTCTTTGAAATGTTGCAAGAGAGGGTGCAGTAGGAATTGTGTCGATGAACGTGTTTGATTGGGTCATTTGTTGTTTGTACAATTTATTTTTGTGTAATCATTGAAAGGAATGGTTTTAGTAACTGTTTCCTGTTCTGTTGAACACAGAGTTTCTGAAAAACATTCTAGGCTCAACTGATGTCATTATAAACCAAAATGCTTGCGTCATAACATGGTGTGCATAGTCTGCTGCCTAACACTTTGGACATCTAATGGGGTGACGAAGTAGGCCAGGTGCCTCCAAGCTAGTGGATGATGGGCCCAGAGGTGGTAGAAGTAGGATTGCCTGGTCATCCACACTTACTACCTGCCCTAAGGCAGAACACCATCACATGATGCAAGCTAATTATGCTGTCCCTTTAAGGGTGACGTCTCCCATCATTGATAATCTAAAATCATATGTAACCAGTAGTAGAAAGCTCTTACCATTGCCAAAGAGGAACACTTTACATACTCCCAATGCAGCAGAGCTTATTAACACTTTAAGACAACTGAGCATTGCAAGTGTGGGAAAGAATTGCGTATAGGATTAGACATCAGAGGTACATTACATGTTTCTTTGGTGCTTGCAAGGGGAGCCCAATCGGGCATCACAGGCATATTGTATCTTCTGGAACATGCCCGGCACTCCCGCGTGGACATCTAGGGCACATTAAGTTTTCCTCTGCTTGCTTGGCATGCCCTCTTTGATATCAGAGGCACACCAGATGTTCTTGTGGTGCCTGTGCTATGAGTTCGTTCTGACATCCATTGCCAGATTAGATTGGCTCGCTCTCCTTGGACAGCAAGTCTAGCCCGATGCCACAGACACACCCTGCTCTCTCATAATAATTGTACAGCATGTTTGCTGCAGAGACATGCTCTTCATTAATTTCCTTGTAGCATGAGTCTAGAGAGCTCCTGCAGGGAACTGATGGACCATTTGAAAATGGTTTTATTCTACTTGCCATTAGCTGATACTCCTGTGGAACACAAGTGCAGGCTTTGTGCCGCTGACAAACAAAAAGCCTGCTGTGGAAAGCCTGGAGTGACAATATTCACCAAGACACCAATCCAAGATGACAGATCAGCCTCTAACTTCCAAAACACACGTGGGTGACTCAATTAAGGCCGGCCAATCGTAGCTCTGACTTATTCACTTCCACAGCTGCATACGCTTTCATGAAGCCCATCTGAAACTCCGAGGCCCAGCCAGGTCGTGTGGATGTTTGGAGTAAAAGCTGGCATCTGGTTTTTTGAGGTGGTTGAAGAGGAAGGATTTTTAATAATGAGGAAGGATTTTGGAGGTCGTTGGAAAGAGATGAAGGAGTTAAGAGGAGGTTGGAGGTGAGAGGGGAGATGAGGAATTTAGAGGAGATTGGATTGAGATAGAAGGAGAAGGGTGTGAGAAACCGGACAGTGTTCTTCCACCTACTCCCCCGGGATCCTCTATTCAGGTGGCCAGGGTATTGCTTTTGGATCCCGACCCTGGGGGTTGGCAAGCAAGGGAGGATCACCTGAGTGGAGTGTCACAGGAGATTGGGAGAACACCCAAGGGCAAGACATGGTATTCCCCCTTTTCCCATTTTACCACAAAACCCTCTCCCTCAGCATGACCTGAAGCCTGGAGGACAAAGGCGTGTTTCAGAGGGCTGCAGCGTGGCTAAGGAGCCGTGCCTCAAGGAGCCAGAGTGAGACATCCTGCATCCTGCTGCTGGCGGCCGGAAAAGTGCTTGTTCCCTTTGGACTTGTGCCTATCCCAAGGGTGTCCGAGGGGCAGGTGGTGAGACCCTGACCTCAACCCTGTGTATCTAGAGGAACCGCTCATCAACGCGATGCGGTACAGTGTATTCTTTTGTATTTTGTTTATTATTTGTATAGCGCACCGAATCCTGAGGTACCTGGGTGTTGGGGAACGTAAGAATTACATACATAGGGAAAAGAGTACAATTACATACATAGAGAAAAAGTGCAATTACAATGAGCAAGACCAATGGTTACAGATCGGTCTGGTTTCACGAAGCTTTTATAAATAAACGCAAATGAGTTAGGAAGACATGTGAACGGGGCAGAAATGCGGTTGGGCAGGTACATGGTGCTTCATCTCATCTTACAAGGCAGCAGCGACAGATAGATGCAATGGGCAGGTACATGGTGCTAGCCCCAACATACAGGGCAGCAGCGACACATACATGCAAAAGTACAGCAAAGGCAGATGCATGATGCTTGACCCCATCTTACAGGGCAGTAGCGGCACATAAATGCAGTGGGCAGGTACATGGTGCTAGCCCCAATTTACAGGGAAGCAGCAACACATACATGCAAAGGTACAGCAAGGGCAGATACATGATGCTTGATCCCATCTTACAGGGCAGCAACAACACAAAATGCAAGAGTTCAGTAATGGACATACATAGCATATCTAGAATCGGTGAATCAGTAGAAGTAACATATCTAGAGTTGGTCAGTAATACAGATGATACGTGATGGTATATCACTTCGACAAATAAATGTAATACGAGTAGGAGCAGAAATTCCGAAGCGGCTAAGGTTTGGTTTTTACAGAGAGGCAGTAATAGTACATGGAGAGCAAACTTATTAAGCAAGATTCCTGCAAGTTCGACAATGTAATCTGTAACGGTTGAACAATTGTGAGAGTAGAGGCTGTTGGATGTAAGTTCGCAGATGAAGATATAATGAGTTTCATGTCAGTGAGCGAAACTCAGGAGTGTGCGGTTGACTGGAGCGGAGCAGAGAAGGACACAGTTTGTAAAGCGTCATGAGCGGAAAAGTTAAAGAAGTGAGAGAAAGCTTGTAAAGCGGCACGGAGCAGACAAATGAAAGAAATTAGAGAATGCTTGTAAAGCATCATGGAGTGGAAAAGTGAAAGAGGTTCGATAAAGCTTGTAAAGCGGCATGGAGCGGAAAAGTGAAAGAAGCTAGAAAATGCTTGTAAAGATGCACGGAGTGGAAAAGTGAAAGGGAATATGAGGGACAGAAAGTGCAAGATATAGATAAGGAAAGCAATAAAAAGGAATGGGTGCTAGCGGCGCAGATGGAAAGTAAAGGCATTAAGAAAGTGCAAGTGCGCACGAGAAAGCAAGAAAGGTGCAACTGTGCACGAGAAAGCAAAGGGTGCATGTGAAAGAAGCAAAAGAAACAAAGGGGAACAAGAAGGGGTGCAGGAAGCACCTGAAGGTGAAAGATTTAAAATGAAGAGCAAGGAATCAAGAGAGGGTTTACAGATCAGATTGGTCATGCCTTGGAGGAGCAAAGAACCTGGAGCTTTCGAAAGTCTCAGATTGTACCCCACAAGTGAAGTATATGTGAAAGAACTGTATATAAGAGAAAGGTACATCCTGACAAGATTAATATGTTTGAAACTAAAAGGGGCCTAAGCTCGGGGAAGGGAACCTTGAGAGGCCTACGCTGAATTTATGTTTGAAACTAAAAGGGGCCTAAGCTTGGCGAAGGGAACCATGAGAGGCCTACGCTGAATTTGTGTTTGAAGCAAAAAAGGGCCTAAGCTCGGGGGAGGGAACCGTGAGAGGCCTGACAAAGTTGAATACTTATTGGTCTGTGATGCTAAAAAAGTTAAAAGCTTGGGGAAGGGATCCCTGTGAAGCAGGGAGAGGAACTGTGTACATTTCTTTTGACTTTGTTTTGAAGTTGGAAGAGTTAAAGCTTGGGGAAGGGATTCCCAAGGAATTTAAGACATTGAAAGTGTCTGAGACTACTGCAAGAACTGTGGCGAAGGTCTTATGAACAGTCCTTTTTGATTGAACTCATTTTTGTGAAATGGACCAACCTACACATGCTGAGAAGACCCGCTGAAACCAGCCTTGGTTACCTATTCTCTGTTGAACCACTATATTTTTCTTTTAAGAGACTTCCTAACACATTTTTGTAAAAGAGTGGGGGCAAGCATAGGTTTAGACAGACACATTTTTACTTTGGACTTTCAGTCTTTGACAACCCTTAGAAACATCAGTTAAGGGAACCATTCCTTTATAGTTAGGGCTAGTTTGGTATTACACCAACCCAGAAACTTTAGTAAATAAAGCGTTTTAAAGATCATCTTTGAGTCTATGGGCCTCATTACGACCCTGCAATTCTGGTAACAACGGTGCCGGAGCACTGTTGTTGCTGGACCGGTAGAGTATAAGTTTGTGGGCGAGACGCCCTCCCACCCGCCAGGACTGACCTGGCGGGCAGAACGGCGCCCACTCGCAGACTTTGAATCTAGCAGACTGGTGCTGGTGCTACAGTCCTCCCCATTCCCATTGAATCCTATGGGACTCTAATGGGAATGGGGAGATACATTTTCCAGTGCCTGGCTTCAAAGATCACCGGGGCTGTAATGCCCCAGTGATTCCCCAAAGCCAAGTGCCAGACATAAACACAACTCCGGCGGCAGCCTGCTGTTTTTACCGGCACGGCTACCGCCGGAGTTATAGTGAGGCCCTATGTCTCTTTTGATACAATGCCTGTCTCACATGGGGTAGAACAAAAGGAGGAAATTGGTTGGAGTCATCCACAGGAATTTTGGTTGAGAAATAAGGAGGAGATTGGAAGACAACATCAGACGGAAGTGCAAGAGGCTAGCAAGGTAGGGGACAACACTGAGACCCTAATATGAAGGTGTAAAGCCTACTGTGGGCGGGAAAACAAGGATGTGGAGTGGCACTGATGATGTGAAGGCCCAGAGCAGATGTAGAGAGGTTCTGAAGAAGGTAGGAGTCAGGACCCTAAGGCAAGGAGATGACAGGTGCCCACTTAAGGCTCTGCCCTGTGAGACCCAAGGGTGGCAACCCCTATTTTCTCTGTTGTGAAATTGAATGAAGCAAGAAGGGACCCAGAGAAGAAGGGTGAAGGAACCCTTTAAATCCAGAACCGTAACTAAGGAAAAGAGACCATGAATAGATCAGAATAAAAGGATGTTGGAAACCCTTTAAGCCGGAGTTTGAGAGTGCAGGGAAATGTGTGGGGAAAGGTTAAAAAGGGTGCGGGAACACCTTTCAGCTGAAGCGTTTGCTGCCTTATGTGGCGACCCAGAGCGATCCAGAGTATGAAAAGACTTCTTTAATTTAATTTGATTTATTTGTATTATTTATTCCTTTAATGCGATTCAGTTAAATATAGAACTTTTCACACATATCAAACATTATAAAAGACATATCAACATAATTGTTTACAATTGCTGCTACTCGTGCCATTTCCGCTCTATTTTAACTTTGATTTTAGCCTATTTTAAACCTCAGTCTGCTAGTATTTGTGTTCCTGTTTTATTTTAGATGTTGTGTTGATCGTGTTAGCTATGCTTTTCATTTTGGGAATCACTACATTTCCCATCAGCCTCATACTCCTTCTGACTGCTTATTTGCATTTCAGCCGGTCTGTGCCTTGACAATCTCTACTGTATACGCCTTAATGATATATTAGTCATATGACTTGGAGGTACTATCCAT
Source organism: Ambystoma mexicanum (assembly GCF_040938575.1). Taxonomy (NCBI): domain Eukaryota; kingdom Metazoa; phylum Chordata; class Amphibia; order Caudata; family Ambystomatidae; genus Ambystoma; species Ambystoma mexicanum. Next base: position 559,977,689 of record NC_090940.1, read on the forward strand.
AGATGCAACCCATTGTGGAGGGCATTGTCTGGATCCAGTATTATTCTGAGTGATACAGCTCTCCCACTCTGAAAATGATCCAGTGCCATGGTCAGATCATTTTTTAGTTACATTTTCCCTGCCACTCTGTGCCCCATATGTTGGCAGTAAAGCAGTCACTAAATCACAACCATTGCACCAAAAAAAAGAAATTGGACCTCATTACTAGTGGACAGCTATTGATTAATGTCAACCACGTACAGCCTGATCTCAACTGTACAGAACTCTATCATACGATTATGGATGGCTTACAAAAAAACGGACGAAATTGCCCCTTTTCAACACTCCAAAGAAGGAAGGAGGAATAAATATAACCTCTGGTATACTTATTCATTAAAAATATCCAAAAAAAACCTATTGAAAAGGAGAACAACTATGGCTTAAAACTAGAGACCCTACAGATCGGCTAACTGCCAAGTCTGCCTTGAAAACGTATAAGTAAGACATTCTTGCTGAAAAATCTGTTTATATACAAAAACAAATCACTCGGACAGAAAATAAATCCAAAACCCTGTTCTCCATTATCAGGTATTTTCTCTTTCCCCCTTGTACCACTATCAAGATTAGTCTATACACTAACCGGAGGTAGTAGACCGAGATCTGAAGGAGAAAATAGGATGATCCCCGTCCCTGTCAGACCTCTGAATGATAACAGAAGGTCGTGCAGAAACAGGGAAAACCCCTTGATGAAGGGAAAAAACCCTGATGAGTTGCCTTGTTCTGATCAGCTTGGTGCAGAATGTTCTGATTCGGAGGATCTCTTATGTGATGAGTAGAAGTTGACTCCATATATACAACGGGATAATGGATTCCAGTCCAAGCACAACGAGGAGCAGCAATCGGTGAAGATTTGAGGAAGGGAACGAGGAACAGCACAGCACACAACATGGAAGGACTGAATTAAAGAAAGGAAGGAATACACCAGAGGAATGGGCCGGTAGCAAAGAGCGCGAGGATGGAGGAAAGCGCAACCATGGCTGCAAGCACACTTCAGTTCACAGTTGATGGACTGGAGGGGCCTGATATGGTATTACGCTAATAATAAAATCAGCAGTCTGCAGATCAATGAACTGCAGAGGCAGGAGGTCAGGGGGCAATGACTAAGGGAAGGCTGAAAGGACAGCGAAAAGGTTGGGACGGGAAGAACGGGAAATGCGCGCGTTGCGCTAGGTAAAGTCACTGATAAGGGGACCGGCAAGAAGAGAGCGGGAAAAGAGTTACCGGGATCGGGTATCTTGGAGAATGGATTCCGCTGCAACGTGGAGACGGTGCAGAGGGTAGAATCCAGGAAGCACGCCACGGTGAAGTAGCAACGCAGCAATCTGGTTTGTGCTGCATTTGAAGGCTGTGACTCCCCCTGCTGGTTGTGTGGAAGAAACAAGACCGTTTCTTGTCTTCATTTGATTTGTGCATTCTCAGTGGCTATCTTGAGTGCAGTGATTGGTGACAGTATTGAATATAATGTAACCTCCATGAGTTCCAGAGCCTCCAGGAACTATGTTGATTTGTGACAACTACCCAGATCCTTCCCCCCATCTCCTCAAATGGCCAATGAATTCAATGTCTTTTTCTAATAATTTCAATCAAATTTGTACAAAGATCGACTTTCAGTCATCACATAGTCAGGAAAGGATTACTAGTGTGGAAACTCAATTGGCTGCAAAACCCTGATCTGCCACCTTCTCTTTTTCTCCTGGTAGTTTGCAAACAGTTGTTTCACCTATGGAAAAACTTAAACCCACAAACCTTATTTACAATCCCATTCTGGCATACCTGGCTAAATAGCACATACCAGCCTTAAGTGAGATCGTCCACTCCCTAGTCAACGCCTCATTGAGTCAAGGAAATACCCCATCTGAGCTAAAAAAAAACGTGCACCTTACCCCACTCTTAAAAAAACACATCTTTGGACCACAAAATCCTATCTAATTATTGTCCAATTGCTCATGGTGAAGATCATGGCAACACAGCTCGAAAGTCTCGTGAAAGAGCATGCCATTCTGGATACATACCAGTCAGGGTTGAGACCCGGCCACGGGACTGAATCAGCTCTGGTCACAGTGTGGGATGATATCTTGAGGCCTGCCGGTGCAGGCTAAATTAGCATGCTTGTTATGTTGGCCCTGTCGGATCCTTTGACACGTAGGGAATATATTGACCCTCTCAACGGCATTGCCCCACATCATTAAACAGCATTTGCACAGAAACAACCACAAAAGGGTTGCGCTGGCTCCTGTGAGCGCCATGGCTCAAGACTGCGTTTTGCAACAACGACAAAAATGGCTGCACCGTCCTGCCAAGCACACATTGGGCAGGATGGAACCAGGGGGCACATTAAAGGAGATTGCCAGTGGGTTCCCACATAAACTAAAGGAAGAAAGTGGAAAAAGCAGTGTTGCCTTGCTGCAAAAGCCAAAATATCCATTGAAAAGAAACCCTGTTTCACCTTTAAAAAAAATGCGGTTTTGGGGCTATTTCCCCTTGTTCATTAAAGCCACTGTGATTAATATGCCCTACCAAGCCCTGTGTGTTTCGCTGTGCCCCAGCAAAACCAGACATGATTCTGAATTGACAAGCCCAGTCAAACCAACTCTAAAAAAAATCAACCAGGAACCTTACTTTTACTCACACAGGAAACTCGGTCATTTTCTTTGCAAAAGTATCCAAAACTCAGTTGTTCAGAGAGAGACTCTAACTAGCTGAGCCATGCATGCTTCAATGTATCCGTGCTTCAGACCAACTCCAGCATTTCAAGAGAATAACTATAGCTGCAGACAGTGTGTGACTCTGCTGCAGATGAAAAGTTGAATTTAAAAGGAACACCACGTGTAAAAGAAATTGGCTTTTGCAAAACTAAAGAAAAACAAATGCCTGTGTGTTGGAACAGTACACTCAGTAGCCTCAGTTAGGCACTACATAATAGGCAGAGACCACGGTGTGCGTGTCACCTGATTGAAATCCTTAACAAACCCGGGGCTCGTAAACCAGGATTTGGGTTTTGGTTGCCATCCATGACAGTCTAACACAGCAGACTAACCTGCAAGGTAGCAACACTTTGTGTGGTTGGAATACTGGGTTACACTGTACAAGCTGCTCCCAAAACAAATACTCTAAGTACCAGGCCTGTGTCTAAAATTAAAGCTAAATCAACCCCAAAATCAACAGAAAAAGCAATAGAATACAGGTTACCTGTACATTTATAAATTAATTAAGAAATAACATGTCCAAAATGACCGTGGTAGAAATTAATATGGCTAGGGAATATCTTCTGCGCAAGTTCTTTGTCAGAAGTGAGTCGCCAGAACAGCATGAAAAAGTCTGGCTACGAGAAATAACCCAACAGGTCACCGCCATGAACCTGGATACATGGCAGGATGGTGGCCTGTTACACCAAGCTCTCAGCAAACAATATATGACCCCAAAAATTAAAGAGGAGCAAATCAAAATTGCCAGAATCACAGCCAACCTGTATCTCCACACTGGGGTGATGTGAGAAAAGCGGGAGGAAAATGAAACTAGCGCAGAATCAATCTGAACTATTAAATAAAATCCAGATTGATTTAAGTTTAGTGGAACAAACATTACAAAAGAGCCAAGTGTTGGAGGTAGAATCTGCAAACTATGTCATAAATTTAAGAGGATTTGGCTCTCCAACAGCACAATAATGCAGATCAAGAGACCCAATTGGAGTCATTGAAAGAGGAGTATAAGGAAAAGGTTGACTCTCTACAAGAGAGTCAACAGAATTTAAATCAACAAATACATTTTAATAGAGCCTGTGCAGAGCAGATGGTTACCCTACAAGACCAGATAGACAAATTGAAAGAGGAACATAATAAATTAATTCTGAGAGACCTCCACTCTCAAACAGAATTTGATGAAGAGCACCAGAAACTCAATATCACCAGGCAACAAAGGGATGACCTAGCTGAACAGAGAGGCACCTTAAATCAGGAGAAAGATGCCCTAAGCCAGGAAATCAGCAAATTAAAAATAGAGTCACAGCGGAGTGAATTAGCCCTCCAGAAACTCAATGAACTGAAAACCAGAGTATGGGAATCTACTGGAGCACGCAGGTGGGTAGAAGGTGCTCTGGAAGAGAACACACAGATCAAAGATGCTAAAACTCAGGAGTTGAGTCTCCTGCATCCAGAATTCTCTAAGTATTCCCAGACCATACAGGAAGCGCAGAGAGACAATGAGGCGCTCTGTGAAAAGAATGATAGGCTCAACAAACAAGTGGCAGCGCAAGAGCAGGTCATAGAGGCCAGTAAAGCCTTGATTGATGAACAAATAGCTCAGATCTTTGCTTATTATCTAGAAGAAGGGGCTGAAAAGGAGAAACTAGCATGGTTGGTGAAAGAGGTTGCTCGATTTAATCTTAACTGGAGGGGCCCCGAACCGGAACAGAGGAACAGGGTAACCCCTGATCATAGTATAAGGACCTCTATGCTAAGGGACTCCAACCCATTTAATACTGTGAACACTGCCAGCTTCATGTCTACCGGTTCATATGGGCCAGAAACCATGAGGCCGGCAGAATTCAAGAGACCAAGTATGATGGAAATAACAGATCAGCGCCCCCCAGAAATTGATGCATGGGCGTCTGTGTATAGCTACCCAAACATTCAAGCTGATGTCTCTGACAAGGAAGTCTCCTATGAGGGGAGGGTCAGGGACTTCGATCCACCGAAACATTACTTTCCAAGAGACCAGTTGGTCCAATTTAATAAAAACTCTGATAAAATGAGGCCCAAAAAGAAGACCTCTACCCAATTAGGGAAGTGGGGGGAATACTCTGCCAACCCTGGGAGTAGGGAGGAGTCAGAAGACTACTCTCATGCGCTCCACAGGAGTGGAGAAACTAGGCCCCACCATTCTGTGAGCCCCTTCCAAGCTCGCAGAATCCGGGAGAGCCTAGATGATCATGAGGGGACCTCAACTAGTGGCGCCTCGGAGACTGAGAGCGAGTGGACTCGGGTGACTAAGCCAAAGAAGGCAAACAAACTCAAGTGAGTTATGACCAAAGACCCCATTAGGCAGATTAAGGCCCTTAGGAGCGTCATAACCACCTACCATAGAAATGCAAAATATTCTGTTTGGGAACACCTGGAGCTTTATGAGCAGATGATGGACACTTTTCATATGAAAGACAATCAAAACTGTATCAAGTATGTAAAATGGACATTCACCCCTGAATACTCCAGTTTCTTTGCTGGACTGGAGGACCAGAACCATTCAAGATGGTCCACCTACCGGGTGGCTATGTTGAAACACTTTTCCGCCCACATAAACCCACAGGAGGCTCGCAAAGCGGCCTACAATCTGCATTGCGGAGAAGATCAGGCCCCACAAGAGTTTGCACAGGAGCTCAAACACACCTTTGCACAGACAACTAGGAGGGTGTGCACAAATAGCAGGAAGTTTGTAACCACCTTCTTTCATGCACTCCCCAAGTATATTATGACCCAGCTGGTAAGGGACTTCCACAAGAAAAGAACTCTGGACTAGGTCATAGAGCAGGCGACCCACATTTATGAGGTCCAAAAACCTGCAGAAAATAAAAATCTGAACAAAAGCCCCAAACCAGCCAACACCCCTGCTGCTGCTAAGATGGCGGAGGTGGAGGTTGCCCCCATTTTAGACCTAGAGATGGGGGGGCCTAAAAATACACCTTCACAAAGTCAGCAGAATCAAAGAACCAGAAGACCTTCTGGCCAGTCACAAACAGTGGCAGTCTGGGAGGTAATCCCACTAATGGGACCCCTAACTCCCCTGATTATATCAGCCCCCAATACAAGGCCAATAGACCAATCCTGGGGTACGTATGGGGCCCAAGGGGGGAGGTCCAATCAGGTAAGTGTTGCCCCGGGAGACTTCCCTCCTAACTTCCCTCAGGAGGGAACAAATTCCCTAAATGCTGGGTTAAGCTTCGTTCCCCGATACTCACAAAACCCCAACCTGCAGGACAACCCTACTTTCATTCCCCTCTTTCAGGAACCCAGACAAACCAATCCGGGAGAGGGGAGGCCAAGGGTGGTGGGTTACCAAAATTCACCATATCCAGGGTACAATGGGAGAGGGGATAGTTACCCTTCCGGTGATCCACCTAGGGTTGACCAGAGACCCCCGTACCAGCCGGAACGGGTATCCCAACTGGAGTGCCAGGTCCAGAACTTAACCCAGGATCTGGGTTAGCATGTTGAGGGCTCAACAGAACCCTCAGACAAACATGGCGGCTCAGAACCCCACAAACCAAGGATCTGGCACCCAAGAAGAATGACAGGGCGAGAACCCTGAAAACTCCCTGGTTCCAGAGGAGAAGGCACGGGGAAGGGGTGTGTAAAGCCCTAGAGGAAGTTTCTTTCCTCACTCATTAAAATCCCCTGGACACCCAGGAACCGGAACCAAAATCTCCTGCCCCGGAAACCTGCCATCCAAGGAACAGAGGGGGGGGTAGGAGAAATAAAGAACTCAAAAAGGCCCGGTTTGTGGAGGAGGTTAGTGTCCTCCAATTTGAAGGGGAAGAATCCTTAGAGGATCCTGAGAAAAAGATCTTCTCCTTCAGGGACAGGGGAACTCCTCCCAAAGAAAAATGGGTCCCAAGAGATCTAGATGAAGACTGTGTGGGTGTGGGGACTGATTCTGAATCGCCCATCCTAGAACCCCTAGAAAGAGCATCCAGGAAACCCAATGATAACAGAGGGATCACAAACCGATTCTGGTGACTGCCTCCTAGAATGGGGGGCAGCCCAGAACCAGCACCAGAGGAACCCCAAACCTCACCAACCAATTCTGTCGACTGCCTCCAGAAAGGGGGGGGGCAGCCCAGAATCGGAAAAAGAGGCTACCAAAATCTCCCAAACCAATTCTGTTGACTGCCTCCAAAAAGGTGGTGGGCAGCCCAGAACACCAGCACAAGAGGATTCCCAAACGTACCAAACCAATTCTGTTGACTGCCGCCAAAAAGGGGGAGGCAGCCCAGAATCAGAAAAGGAGGAGCCCGAAACTCCTCGAATCTCTGAGTGCAAAACTTTTCTTTTAGATTCCCAAACTCTCTCACAGAATTGTGCCCAAACTACCCCTTTGTGGGAGTCCAAAATAAAGAAATTGACCACCCAGCTTGCCCAGAATGCCCATTACCTTTGCCCATTGGAGGAGTAATAAGGTAGATTCTACGCCTCTCTCCAAGTGCAAAGGCAATGTGCAATTTCAGCACTAGTGGACACTGGATCCCAAGCCACTCTTCTACCAAAAAGGGCCTCTGATCAGCTAAATTCGGGAAGGTGGGAGAGATACCAGATCCTTCTCACCCCTCTTCTTGGACAACTCCAGAACTTCGATGGGAATTAAATTCCTGTCGAGGGGACTGCACAGCTGGAAATTAAATAGGGCGACACAAGATGAAGCACACGGTCATAGTCGGGGCTCTAGAGGGAACCCCCTGTCTATTAGGGAATGACATCCTTCGTAGGTTCTCTCCCCTAATAGACTGTGTGAACAAGGTACTCTGGACCCAGACTCACAGGCCAATCAAATTAAAACAGAGTGTCAACCATATTAGTCTAAATGGCACATGCCACATGGTTGAACAAAAACCAGATCAAATTAAGTTTAATCTTCAAAATAATCAAATACCCAACGTTACAATAATTGCTGTGGGACAACAAACTGGTGATGGGAACTCCTCTCCATTCCTGAAGATCAACCTTCCTTCCAGTCTCCAGTGGCATTCCACACTGGAAGGAAATACTTTGAATTTCTATACCAATTCACAATCTGAAAATCCCCATTCTATAGCCAAAACTGATAACAAACCAGCACTCAGTGTAGCTGGCATTCAGAAGAAGGTCGAACAGCTCTTCTTTCCAATTCAGTTAAATGACAGGAAGGAGACTGTTCTCGAGTTGATTTGAATAGCAAAGAAAGCTTCATCAGCAAAGCATTATTCAGGAAACTCCCAAAAGACCAGACCCTGCCCACTGTTGAGTCTGTTTATCAATGTGCTATGGGGCCTGGAAATTCCCCCTTCCAGACATCTTCTGCTTTGCAGTTGTATGTTAAATATTTCTAGAGGTGACAAAAGCATAGAACACAATTGTTGGGTCGTGCAAGGTGTTCCGCCTTTTACATGGGCAGTCACATCCTCAACCGACTCAAGATTAATTTGGATCCCAGTTATTGCCAAGCTCGGTCCCAAGTGGAGAGTAAATCTCAGGGCCCTGGTAGTTCTAAAGAAAGCCTTCCAATCAGCCCCAGTGCTACCGTAGGAAATTGAAGTTTAAAAATGGAGAAGAGGTCACCATCCCAGGCCTAGCCTACAGAATCTGCATCCCCGAAGGCGAATTGACAGAAGAGAAATGGGTCCATATTAATCAGCTAAAGAGTTGTCACCCTAGGCACACTTTGAAACAAATTGAGGAGCACTGAGAGAATCAAACAGAGGAGACATCAGAAACATGAGAATAAGGAAAAGAACAACCAGAAGGGAACTGATAGAGTTTGCGGTATAGTTATGTAACCGGGAGTATTTTTCTTCATTATCAATGTTATCATTGAATGCCTGTGTATCCCACTGCTGTCCACCCGATTGGTGGGCAGTTAGTGGGAAATGGACGTAACCGGTTTGTGTTGTCTTTCCTAGATTCGTTCTGGGTGCGCCTGTCTAAAGACCAAGGAGGACCTCTCTGGCAACCTGGAAGGGAGAAACCAAAGGAGATCTGGGGTGTCGCTCCACACCATGGGAGGAAGATCCAAGAGGAAGCTGGGGAATGTCGTTCCACGTTCCGACCAGAGACAACGAAAGGAGCAGGATGCACCGTTCTCTGATGGAAGAAGGACTCATACCTGTCTGATCCTGTTGTATCCCATGGAGAAATCCCACTTGCCTGACTCCCTCGACTTGGAACCCCAGGAGAAGTCAGGGGCACGGGGGATGTGGGATATATAGACACACAACGGCATTACCCCACATCATTAAGCGGCAATTGTGCAGAAACAACCACAAAAGGGTTGAGCTGGCTCCTGTGAGCGCCATGGCTCAAAACTGCGTTTTCCAACAACAACAAAAATGTCTGCACCGTCCTGCCAAGCACACATCAGGCAGGATGGAACAAGGGGGCACAATAAAGGAGATTGCCAGTGGGTTCCCACATAAACAAAAAGAAAAAAGTAGAAAAAGCAGCGTTGCTTTGCTACAAAAGCCATAATTTCCATTGAAAAGAAACGCCTTTTCACCTTTAAAAAAAAATGCGGTTTTGGCACTATTTCCCCTTGTTCATTAAAGCCACTGTGATTAATATGCCCTACCAAGCCCTGTGTGTTTCACTGTGCCCCAGCAAAACCAGGCATGATTCTGAATTGACAAGCCCAGTCAAACCAACTCTTAAAAAATCAACCAGGAACCTTACTTTTACTCACACAGGAAACACAGTCATTTTCTTTGTAAAAGTATCCAAAACTCAGCTGTTCAGAGAGAGACTCTAACTAGCTGAGCCATGCATGCTTCAATGTGTCTGTGCTTCAGACCATCTCCAGCATTTCAAGAGAATAACTATAGCTGCAGACAGTGTGTGAATCTGCTGAAGATGAAAAGTTGAATTTTAAAGGAAGGCCAACTGCACCACATGTAAAAAAAATTGGCTTTTGAAAAACTAAAGAAAAACAAATGCCTTTGTGTTGGAACAGTACACTGGTGAATGAAAGCCTGCCAGTCTTTGGCAATATAAAGGGGTTTGTGAAGGGTGAGATTATATGACATGGGTTATTTTATGCAACCGGCTTGCTTTAATTCTGGATCTAAGATCAGAAATTAAACGTTAAAACAATGGTGGCTGGAGTTGCAATTTGTAAAACAGGTTTTCTGCTTGGAGGGGTGGCACCAACAGGAGCGCTCTCTCTCAGCAGATACCGACAGCCCCATGATAATTACGGGGTTGAACAAACTTCCGTCTCTGCTGGGACCCAGACAATGAAGCTCCCAGGGAAGGAAGCCTGAAGTGTGAAGGGGCAATATAACTTCAATCAAGGGAGAAACCCCCACCATGTTCTTCTGAAGGAAATGACAGTTGGCAGCAGTTGAAGTTAAAGAAAAAGTAAAGACCCATGGACAAAGGAACTGCCATTTGTCCACAAAGACTATTTCAGGAATACATCTTAAAGACTCCTATCTCTGCAGCAAGACTTTGAAACATTGTAAAAATGTGCAGTTTAAAAGACATTTTTTGTGCTTTCTTTAGAGACATGATAGAACTCACTGACACCTTGTGGGCAGAAAGGGCAAGGTATTGAGGATAAATAGAAAAGTATCAATGTTGCAAACATACATTTGTGTACATACATCCCTTGGGCGACTGCGCATCTGTGTATGAAGTTAGGGAATTTTAGGCTGAATCTTTCATGCTCAAAATTACTAAAATGTGTCAGAAGGGCGAAACAAGGTCCCAGACTGGCGGATTGGACGGATATGTGCTGCACAAAATATGTAACCTGTGTATATAATTTGCCAAGAGATTGCAATGGTGTAAATGTATGTTTTGGCAACATCGGATTTTTTATTTTTTCATTTACTTGATTTAATCAGTTTAGTGATTTTTTACAAGAAAATCAATGAAAACAGAAGTGTAAAAAGTAGAAGTAAAGTAAACGCTTTCTCTGCGAAGGCAACAAGTTCAGTTTTTGCTTATTGATTAAAAGTCCCCAGAATGTGTCTCAGTAGCTGGGCAGCTGCTATTGTCCAGGTTGTTTTTTCTCCACCAATTAATCGCTCCCACCACACCGATTCTTCTTGGGTGTAGGAAGAAGTCAAGTGCTCCAGCAGATATTTTGGTCTTATAATCTCAGTTCCAGGGCAGTTGAGCAGCAAGTGCCGTATAGTTTTGATCTTATTGTCTTTTGTACAGAAACGGCACTTGCTGGAGTTTGCTAAGCCTCTAACTGCCAGGATCTCATTGGTTTCAAGAAGGTTGAGGCAAGCTCTCAGGAAAGTGTTTCTTACCAACTTACTTGGAAACCTTTTTAAGTAATTCTGGACACAGTTTAGTTTCCTCGACTGTGGGGGAAGATGTGAAGTCGATTTATGTTTATGTTTAAAACATAGTCGATTTAAACTCTGCAGCAGAGTCCAACGTGTTTATCCAATCTAGATCGTCCATTTTGTTTTTTATTTTCATGGGATTTTGGATCAGCTTGGTCTCGTTTGATTGAATTTCGTTTAATTTTGCTTTACAGCCTTGTTCCCATACATTCAGCATGTTGCACCTGTTACATGTTGTTTCTACTGTAATCATGTTTAATATGCATGGGCAGTTTGTCAACATTGTTTTCCTGTAGAGCATCATACTATTTCTTTCGATGGTAGCTTGAAGGGAAAGGAGGCTTAGTTCCCCTCTAATTAGCAGCATAGATGAGTATTTGGGAAGGCCCAACACAGATCTCCAGAAATGGCCTTCAAGCCTGATCCATTGTTTTTTTGGTGTTTGGGGCATGGCCTCCAAACCATAAGTTAGGGATGGCACCACCTTTGATTGATAGAACCTGATTGTAGGAACCAAGGAAAAACGACCATATTTTTTGTCCAGTGCTCTCGCTTGGGCAGACAGTTTTCTCGTTTTATCCCAGAGAGTTTGTTGCGTTGCCATGTTTGTTCTAGAAGAGTCAAGAGTCACACCAAAGTATTTGAATTTGTTGACCTTGTCAATTTCTGAGCCTTCGAGAAACCATTTCAGCCTCTCGTTTCTCTTTTGTGGTTTTTCCAATACCAGGATTTATGTTTTGCCAACGTTGATTTGCAGATTATTCGTATGTATATAGGAGGCCAGGTTGTCAAGTTGGCACTGTAAGCCGATTGGTGTATAATCAATTAGTATCAGGTCATCGGCGTACAGCAAACGCGTAGTTTTAGTTGAGCCCATTGTGGGCGGGAAAGATCTTATAGTAGCCTCAGAGTCTTTGAAGTCTCCCATGTATGTAATGAAGAGAGCAGGCGCTAAGGGACAGCCCTGCTTAACTACTCTTGTTGCTGGTATTTCCTCAGAAAGCCAACCCTGTTGGTTTAAATGCACTCTCAGTTTGGTGTTCTCATGGAGAGTGCGAATGAGTTGGAGGAATGGCGGGAGGGAATTTCCACACACCTAGTTTCTTCCATAGTATTTCTCGATTGGCCTGGTCAAAGGCTTGAGCCAGGTCAATGAAGGCCACAAAGAATCGAGACACCCCTTCAAGAATCTTGCTCTTCAATACGCTCATGAACATGATGTTAGCGGTGGTCCCAATCATTTTTGTAAATCCTGATTGGAATGGATCCGTAAAGAGTGCGGTTTTCGCCCACAGTTGGAATCGTTTTAAGAGGAGACCCCCGAAGACTTTACCAATCACGTCTAGTAACGCAATGGGGCGGTAGTTGTATGGCTCATCTTTGGATCCCTTTTTAAATATAGGAACAACTATAGCCGAAGTCCAAGATGTTGGAATAGACTTTAGCTCCGAACATCTTTTGAAGATTGTGCTAATAAGAGTCACCCATTCCTCTGGATATTGTTTAAGGTCACTGTTTGTAATGCCTTCCGGTCCCGGGGCTCTAGATGGTTTGAGTCTGCGAATGGCATCTGTTATGTCTTCTTTATCACTCAAATCAGCCCATTGTTCTGTTTGGCTTTCTTTCTCTATAGTCGTGGGTTTTGGTATCTGTTGGAATAATGTTTTGAAAAACTTCACCCACGTCTCCTCGCCAATGTTGTTTAGCGGAGGATCCTCCACAGTTGAGTTGACGGATCTGATTGGGGCCCAAAACTCACGAGGGCCCCAATCAGATGAGGCTGCTCACTTTCCTCAACATTTCTTCCGCATTTTGTTGATACAGAGTTATGCGATGGTTCTTTGCCCAGGATTTATAGATTTTTTCCACCGTGCGTAGCTGATCGAAGTTGAGTGTGGAGGGATGTTTTTGGGCCATCCGCTTCGCTTTCCGGAGGTCCCGTCTTTTCTCTACCAGAGTCTTACAGTAGACGTGGTTGCGAGAGTTCGACGGTGGGTTTGCTTTTTTGTTGTTTGAAATGTATGGGACCAAGAGTTGCTGACAGTCCAGCGCTGCTGGGGCGTCTTTTGGATAAGGTGTCTCCATCCTCTTGAGATAGGTGGTTGTTATGTCCGTTATAGATCTGGCAGACAGTTTGAGCCGCATTCTTTGCAGATTGCATTCTACTCGATTTGTCATTTGCAATTTATGGGTTGAGCGAGATTTCCACGTGAAGGCCTCCTCACACAATAGAGGTAGCCCCCTGGGCTCGCCTTCACTCGAATTGGAATTTTACTGAAACAAAATTTATAGCGCTACTTTAATGCGCAGTGACCCTCGTGTTACTACAATTATTGCATTGCTGCCAGAACGTCTGCTCTCCTGCGTTTTTCTACTTCCTCAGAAATCTCTGCATTTACCTGAAGTTACGGGCGCCATTCCAAGATGGCCACTCGACACAACTAGCTTGTCTGCTTCCTGGCACAAGCTCCACCAGGCTGCTGACCTGCCTCATTGGCCCACTTGCCCTTTTAACTAACCAATCCTCAAGCCGGTAGTCGTAGCCGGCCTCCAGCAACAAGGCCTGCACTAAGGCCATTTACCTGTCCCAGCCTGTGCCCCATTTACCATCAGGCATCGAGGGAGCAGGATCCCCAAACACTGCTGGAGCAGTGCACCACCGCAGGGGAGAGAAGCAGGAGCTTCTCCCCACACAATAGAGGTAGGCCCCTGGGCTCGCCTTCACTCGAATTGAAATTTTACTGAAACGAAATTTATAGCGCTACTTTAATGCGCACCGACCCTTGTGTTACTAGAATTATTGCATTGCTGCCAGAATGTCTGCTATCCTGTGTTTTTCTACTGCCTCAGAAATCTTTGCATTTACCTGAAGTTACGGGCGCCATTCCAAGATGGCTGCCCGACACAACTAGCTTGTCTGCTTCCTGGCACAAGCTCCACCAGGCTGCTGACCTGCCTCATTGGCCCACTTGCCCTTTTAACTAACCGATCTTCAAGCCAGTAGGTGTAGCTGGCCTCCAGCAACAAGGCCTGCACTAAGGTCATTTACCTGTCCGAGCCTTCTCAGCCAACAGCTGGGTACTCTGCTCGTCGGATCAGAACACAAGGTACTCTCTAATCATTACTCCCTTGAGAGTGTGGTTACCCAGCACAGTATGGTTAACTGTCCAGCCCATTGCAAAGTATGCCCATTTAAGTTCATACCCCTCGACGCTTTTTGCCTATTTGTATGCATTACCCAACAATGTTGTCTGCTTAATGTGCTTTACCCTTACATGCGAATGGTCCTAAATGTATGCTATAGGCACATTATGAAGAGATTTGCTTCATTAGCGCTGCCACATTAGACTGCAGCTGGACACCAGTACTTAACATGTCTCGATTATAGCATGAGAGTGTCTGTGCACCTCCATCCAACATCCCATAGACACAGTACTACAAGTCCTCCTGCCTTAAATAACAACTGAACACAGATGCACATAGCATAATCTCGCCTCGAGTGCTCTTAGCCTTTTTGTACCAACTCGAACCTAGCTGTTAGCACATCCAGGTCCAATATGTTAGAATATTTTTCATTGCACTCTACATCACAAATGTACTAAATGTTAGCATGTTGTATACTCATTATATAGCTATTAGTGTTTCTGGCCACCTGCGCTAAAATCGAATCTAGATGCCAGCACATCTAGGTCTAGCACGTTAGAATTTTCTATGTGTATTTTATACAATAACTGTACTAAATGCTAGCACACTGTATACTCTAGCCACCAGTGTTTCTGGCAACCTGCGCTAAAATTCAATCTAGATGCCAGCACATCTAGGTCTAGCATGTTAGAATTTCTATGTGTATTCTATACAATAACTGTACTAAATGTTAGCACACTGTATACTCTAGTCGCCAGTGCTTCTGGCCCCTCTGTACTAAAATCGAATTGAGATACTAAGAAACAACACCTTCTAGGTACAGTACAGAAATTCACTTTGTTATCCATACTGGAACTATACCCAGTTGTTAGTACTTAGTATGCTCAGACTGGCATAGACAGAAAATGTCCCCTGCCTGTTCCACTAAAGTCGCTCAGACCCTACTACTTACCTCTGTTATCCTTACTATGATGGCCCTTACTATCAAAACAAGCCCCCTAAAGACAGAAACTTGAGACTTAGGTCTAGATTGCCTAGTATGTACGAACCTATAAGAAACCACCCTAATAATGCTAATAGACGTACCATCACCCAGCCAAAGTACTCTCCTCAGACAACAACACGGTCCACCCATACCTGTACTCAAACCCCTACCAAGATTCATACAAACCAAAATACTCCATCACCTAAAACCCTCCTAACAGCTAAACTTAACAGTTCTTTAACGCCAACAGGTTCCCTCATCAACTCAAGATCAGTGGTAGCCCATGCTACTAGAATTGCAGACATCCTAAATAATGATAACCAAGACTTATTGGCCATAACCGAGATATGGCTACACGAGGCTGCAGGACCGACTCTAATGCTAGCAGTGCCTGACGGCTACCAAATCCTGAGAGCTGACCGGCCTAATGCCAGAGGTGGTGGCGTAGCCATCATCTTCAAATCTACCTGTCCCATTAGACTTGCCGCGTCAACCTCCTACTCATCTTGTGAATTACTCACAGCTGAATTGCCCCTCTCTAATAACCGTACGCTATCAATCCACCTGATATACAGACCCCCTGGGCCGCTAGCCACATTTGAAGACAACCTAACTAGTATTATAGCCAATAATACCAAAGACCACTCTCCAACTCTACTGATGGGAGATTTTAATCTCGGCTTTAATGATACTGATAACAAACATGCAGAGTCAGTTGCAGCCTTGCTAAACCACAGTCTTAATCAGAAAATCCTCTCACCTTGCCACATTAAAGGAAGGACCCTCGACTGGGTATCTGATCTGAACTGCAACATTAACATTACCGATATTGTCCCACAAACATGGACAGATCATTATTTAATAACCTTCTCCGCAACATTAGATCTTCCCAGCCCTAAGACTAACAATATGGTACCCCCCTCTTAACCAGAAGTAAGAAGGATATTACTGCTGAAAAACATATCCCTCTTCTCCTTCCTGCTATCTCTGGTTCGGAAAATAACAACCCTGACACTTTAGTAAATATCTTTAATGATGCTATGACCAATGCACTGGACACAATTGCTCCTGCCAAACTGCGCAAAGCCAAACAGGAAGTCCATTTAAATGCCTGGTTTACTCCCCACCTCAAATCTCTAAGACTACAAAAAAGAAAGCTCCAATCTATTTGGCGTCACTCACCTTCTGAAAACAACAAAAATAACCTAACTGAATTTGCTAAATTTTACAAAAAAGAAATAACCAAAACTAAGAAGAACACCTTTAATGACAGGATAGCGAAAGCTAACTAAGACTGAAGAGCTATTCTCCATCCTCCGCGAACTGGAATCCCCAATTCAACCGATAGACAATGCCCCAAAAAACAAAGTATGGTGCACCAACATACAAAACGCCCTATCGAACAAAATCTCCCCTCTCCAATGTAAAATTGCAACAAAGAAAATGCCACATTGTCACCTTCTGATCAACAAATATCTCAACCTCCGGAGACTAGGACAACCACACCCTTTAGATTCAAGACTATCTCCATAATCGACACAGAAAAAATAATACTTTCCCTCAAACCTTCAAACTGTAAGGGCGACACTTGCCCAGCACAAATAATAAAGGATGCAGCCAGGGACCTAGCTCCCTTTATCTCCAAGCTTATAAACTCCTCCTTCACATCAAACACAGTACCTGCAATCTCAAAGAATCCTGGGTCCTCCCTTTACTTAAAAAACAAACCCTGGACCCCGCCATCCCCACCAACTATAGACCGATTACCACTGTGCCATTTTTACTTAAAATCCTAGATAAAGCTGCCTAAATACAAATCCAGGACTACCTTGAAGCCAACCACCTACTTGGCTCACGGCAATCTGGCCTCCGCCCTCTCCATGGCACGGAAACCGCTCTGCTAGACCTTAAAACACAAATTGAGGATCTAAAGGATAATGGAAAAACAGCTTTGCTCCTCCTACTGGATTTGTCGGCAGCCTTCGACTTGGTGGATCATGCAGTCTTATGCAACCACCTCAGATCTGCCACCAACTTCACGGGAGATGCTATAGCTAACCCTGAAACTGGTGGGGCCATCCCGGACTTTGGCCCCCTTGGGGGCTTATCAGGCCCCAGCCAGGCTCACCTGGACTTAGTCCTGGCGCCGCTGG
Source organism: Ambystoma mexicanum (assembly GCF_040938575.1). Taxonomy (NCBI): domain Eukaryota; kingdom Metazoa; phylum Chordata; class Amphibia; order Caudata; family Ambystomatidae; genus Ambystoma; species Ambystoma mexicanum. The sequence continues at coordinate 559,995,045 of NC_090940.1, forward strand.
CGCCAGGCTCATGGAGGTGTTAGTTACATGGTCCATTAACTTGGCTCTGAGAGGCTGAGCCATTCAGTTCAGGGTGTGGCTTGGAACTACTTTACCTGAGAGAAGGGATACGGAGAAGAGGACTATTTTCTTGGACCTACTTGCAAGGCTATTTAAACCGCACCCAACAATCTGAACACGCTTCGCGTTATTCTGCACTCCTGCAGCGTAACGCTCACCGTGTCAGATCAGTTATTGCTTCCTTCTGCCACGCCCGTCCAGAGTCTTCCATCCATCAGCACCTGCGAACAGAGAATAACGGAAGTTATTTAAGCATCGAAGGCCTTACCTGCCGTACATCCAGATCTCATCTCCTGCTTTCCCACGGACCGCCGCATCTGCAGAACAGAACGAAAAGCACCCTCTCGGGCAGCTACTCACCTGATCGGCCGGCTCCAGGAACTTCATCGGACAGTTCTTCACTCAGCAGCGCGCCGCAGCTCGACACCGCCACACGGATCTTCTATTCTTCTTCATGGACTTGCGCCATACCTGCTGAACAGAAAAGGACAAACAGGTTAGTCGCACATAGCAAGGAAAGCTACAGAGGCGAACATTTGCGCGCCCAGCACAGCACTATACTTACCGGGAGGAATCCTGAGCATCATTGTCAGGAGGGTCATCCATCATCCGAAGGTTGCTAAATGCCGCACCTGTAAGACAATAACGGACATTAGTTATCTTGAATAGAAAGACTTAAAGGCAGTCATTCCAAGCAGTTATTGGAATAGAGATTTACCTGCTTACACCCAGGCCTTCTACTTCAGCAACTTCCTTCGGATCAGTGACGTAACTCGATCCAGGAAAGACTGTGACCCACGCCCCTGCCAGAGTGTGCAGGACGGAGAGCTCGCCCATTAAAAAACAGAGGTGAGCCAGAAGAAGTGAAGGATAGACCAGAAAGTGGTGAAACCACTGACCAGCTCCCTTCGGTAGCTAATATCTTGTTTCGACTTGGAGGCTAACATCTCCTGAAGCAAGGACTAAGGGGAGACGCAAGCTAGCATCACCAGCCAAGCAGAGCAGCATCAGGACAGACAACGCCCTACGCACACGAGCACGGCCCCGTGGAGACCAGGTGAGCGTGACAGAACGCGAAGCCTACACAAAATGTTCTACCTGGGCGTCATGGATACCTCGGAAACTGATCAGCTAGCTCAGCTTTTGGGGGAACTCAGGGCCAAGGCCCATTCGTCTAGACAGGAAACCAATGCCTTACGAAGAGAACTGATTGTAGCCAAGGGGCGCACCGACAATCTCGCCAGACAGCTGCTTCAGTCACAGGCGGGGCAGACGCCACTACCCGGGGTGGGTTCAGCGGTACCCCCCGCATCAAGCAATCCGGTTCAGGTGGTCCTCCCAGGAGCTGTACCCTTGGCACCCCCAGAACGATTCGCTGGGGATCCGAAAAGGTATGCAGTGTTTATGAACCAGTGCCATCTACATTTTCTACGCACGTCAGGAGCCTTTCCAAACGACCAGTCCAAAGTGGCTTTTGTACTTTCATATCTTATCGGCAGTGCTGCTGACTGGTCTGTACCGCTGGTCAGTCGGGATGATCCCATTTTGCGAGACTTCCGCGTTGTCAAAGTCAGGCATTAGATAATGAGCTCTTGTCTTTGCGTCAGGGCAATCAGGATTTGTTAACATACATCACAACCTTCAACAGACTGGTTGTAGAAACTGATTGGCCGGACGACAAGAGAACAATGCTTTTTTACCGTGGTCTGAGAGGGGAGTTAAAGGACGTTTTAGCTCAAGTGGTGAACCCGCCCAGGGACTGTGCTGAGTACATAGACCTGGTAGTCCAGCTGGATCACAGACTGCAGAACCGTAAGGCAGATCGTGCTAGAATTGATTCTAGAGTATTTGTGCACCCCAAGGAAAATGCCTCCAGGACCACCGATGTGTCAGAATCCATGCAAATCGGGGGAGTACGGGGGCCGTTAACCAAGGCCAAAAGGGATAGGAGAAGACAACAATAGTTGTGTTTATACTGTAGTTCAGCCAGCCACTTCCTCAGAGAATGCCCAGTGAAGCCACCCAAAAAGGCAGTAGGAGTCGCTGGTAAGGTTGAAACAGAGTCTGAGCCGGAAAACTTCTCCGCCCGGCAGGCGTAGAGGTCCGCTTGCCGAGCGAAAAGAAGGACTCCCAGACCTCGCACCTAGTTTTGCCTATGGTCCTTATAAACCACAAGCAACGGTCTCGAATGCATGCAGTCAGAGCATACATCGACAGTGGAGCCATTGGAAATTATATGGATCAAGAATTGGCTTCAAGGATGAACATTTCCCTTTGCGAAAAGGCAACAACAGACTTAGTCACCACAGTCGACGGAACTGAAATAGCTTCAGGTCCGGTAACACACTCTACGGCTGAGATGACTCTTTTGTGCCAAGACGGTCATCGGGAAACCATAGTGTTTGATATAATCAAGGCCCCACAATTTCAGATAATTCTGGGTATGCCATGGTTGGAATCACATAATCCTTGCATAGACTGGCGTGCCAAGAGGCTGACCTTCTCAGTCGATTGTGTGCAGACTTGTTATCCAACTAAAGGACCTTTGGTCACTTGAGCGACAACGATCATGAAACCAACCAACTCGCTACCTCTGGTATATCAAGACTATCAGGATGTATTCCAAAAGGATCAAGCCAACACACTGCCCCCTCACAGGTCGTATGACTGCCAGATCGACCTAGTACCAGGAGCACCGATTCCGTGCCGTCAAATCTATGCTTTCACAGAACCCGAGAACCTGCATTTGAGAAAATATTTAGACCAGTATCTGGCTAGTGGTTTCATCCGGACATCCAAGTCCCCGGCGGCTTCACCGTTATTCTTCGTGCCTAAAAAGGAAGGTGACCTTCGGACCTGCATCGACTACCGCGCATTGAATCAGGTCACTGTTAAAAACTGTTACCCGTTGCCTCTGATTCCTGACTTATTGGATCAAGTTAAAGATGCCCGGATCTACACCAAGGTAGACCTCCGCGGAGCTTACCACCTGGTGCGGATCAGGAAAGGGGACGAATGGAAGACCGCTTTCCGCACCAAATACGGGCTATTTGAATACCAGGTGATGCCTTTTGGCCTTTGCAACACCCCAGCGGCGTTCCAATATTTCATGAACGATGTTTTGCGAGAAATGATTGATGTGTATGTCGTAGTAAACATCAACGACATTCTGGTATACTCCCGTTCAGAGCAAGAACATGTGAAACATGTCCGAGCAGTTTTGGACAAACTTGGACAACACAAGCAATTTGCAAAGTTGGAGAAATGTTTTTTCCATGTTACTGAGGTTGAGTTCCTCGGATTTGTTCTAACCCCTCATGGTGTGTGCATGGATTCACAAAAGGTGGATGCCATTTTCAACTGGCCGTCACCAACCTCGATTAAAGGAGTTCAGAGTATGCTCGGATTTGCAAACTTCTATCGGCGCTTCATTCCAGGATTCTCGCAACTAGTGCATCCCATCGCCACTCTGTTGCGCAAAAACAAGTGTTTTCAATGGTCTGAAGAAGCTGAGAAAGCCTTCCAGGAACTAAAACAAAGATTCATCTCAGCCCCGATCTTCAAACACCCTCGTCCAGATCTACCGTACGTGGTCGAAACGGATGCTTCCAGTTTGGCAATGGGCGCAGTCCTTTCACAAAGGGATCCTGAAATGGGTCAACTGCACCCGGTAGCCTTTTGGTCACTGAAATTTACAGCTCCCGAGCTGAACTATGCGATTACGAACAAGGAACTGTTAGCCATCAAGGCGGCCTTCAAAGCCTGGCGGCATTACCTCCTCGGAGCTACACACACCATCACAGTAATTACCGATCATCCCAATTTATAGTACTTGAAGGTGGCAAAAGCCCAATCATCTCGTCAACTCCGATGGGCATTATTTTTTGCGGAGTTTGACTTTGTAATTACCTACCGACCTGGCTGTTGAAATGGCAAGGCAGACGCACTGTCCCTTATAGGAGTAGACGAGGAAAACGCCAATCCCGACCCAGTGCCTATCATTCCTGGTGAGAAGATTCTTGGGATTACTACGTCTCTAACATTAGAAGACGATGAAGAGAGTATCTCTCCTCTCATGGATTCCAACACCCTAAAGGATTGGCCGACCAAAAGTCCTCACCATTCGGTCACTAACCAACTAACCTATTTTCGAGGATGTCTCTACCCAGCAGAGAACTTCAGGAAAAAGTAATCTCACATTACCATGACTCATTAGTAGAAGGTCATCCTGGAATTACAAAAACTGAGGCCAGGGTCAAACGACAATTTTGGTGGCCAACATGGCATAAGGACATCAAGCAGTTTGTGCTCTACTGTGGAGTTTGCGCTCAAAACACACCCCAAAAGAAAAAATCACCAGGCCTGCTTCAGCCATTAGAGATTCCACCAACGCTTTGGCATACACTATCTCTTGATTTTATAACAGACCTTCCTCCGAGTAACGGATTCAACACAATTTTAGTAGTGGTGGATTTGTTTTAAAAAATGGCCCACTTCATCCCGTTAAAAGGACTACCCTCAGCTTCAATTCTGGCTAAAGAATTTCTGGAACAGGTTGTCCGAATTCATGGATTCCCTTCCATTCTGATCTCAGACCGTGGCAGCCAGTTTATCTCACGCTTCTGGAAGAAGTGTTGCGAGTTAGCTCAAATCGACGTAAGACTTTCCACCAGTCACCATCCCCAAACCGATAGTCAAACAGAGAGAACAAACCAGACCTTGGAGCAATATATCAGGTGCATGTTACATCAAACTGAAGGCAGCTGGAAGGATGTTTTATGGATCACCGAGGATGCCTATAACAACTCACTCCATTCCAGCACAGGTCAAAGTCCCTTCTATACAATCTACGGGTTACACCCACGAACCTCCAACCTTGACCCGCCACAACTTCTGGAAATGCCAGCTGTGAAAAGTTTGCACTCTACCATCTCCCAAGCCTTCAAACAAGCAACAGATCATCTAAGGTAGACTAAGGAAAGGTACAAGAAATCAGCCAATGCACATAGAAGTGAAGCTCCAAGTTATCAGCTTGGGGATGAAGTCTGGTTGGCGTCAAAGCATATACCCGTTAAAGGGTCTCGTACCTTCAATCCCAGATATTTGGGTCCGTATACCATCAATGCCATAATCAATCCAGGGGCTATGAAATTGGACTTACCCCCGCACATGAAAATTCATCCAGTGTTCCACGTCTCACTTTTGAAACCGGTGCAACCTGGAACATGAGTTGTGAAACCACTGAAACCGGTCACAGTGAACGGAGAACCCGAGTTCGAGGTTAAAGAGATTCTGGACTCAAAAATCACCAAATCAAAACTCTTTTACTTGATAGACTGGAAAGGGTACGGACCGCATGAAAGTTCATGGGAACCTAGCGAGAATGTACATGCTCCACGGTTATTGAAAAGGTTCCACCATAATCACCCAAACAAACCAGGACCAATGAGTGGATCAGCCATTAAGGGGGCCTTGGGGGGGAGTGCTGTCATGGTGCGGGCACCCAAAACCCTGAAACTGGTGGGCCATCCCGGACTTTGGCCCCCTTGGGGGCTTATCAGGCCCCAGCCAGGCTCACCTGGACTCAGTCGTGGCGCCGTTGGTGCCAGGCTCATGGATGTGTTAGTTACATGGTCCATTAACTTGGCTCTGAGAGGCTGAGCCATTCAGTTCAGGGTGTGGCCTGGAACTACTTTACCTGAGAGAAGGGATACAGAGAAGAGGACTATTTTCTAGGAACTACTTGCAAGGCTATTTAAACCGCACCCTACAATCTGAACATGCTTCGCGTTATTCTGCACTCCTGCAGCGTAACGCTCACCGTGTCAGATCAGTTCTTGCTTCCTTCTGCCACGCCCGTCCAGAGTCTTCCATCCATCGGCACCTGCAAACAGAGAATAACAGGAGTTATTTAAGCATCGAAGGCCTTACTTGCCGTACATCCAGATCTCATCTCCTGCTTTCCCACGGACCGCCGCATCTGCAGAACAGAACGAAAAGCACCCTCTCGGGTAGCTACTCACCTGATCGGCCGGCTCCAGGAACTTCATCGGACAGTTCTTCACTCAGCAGCGCACCGCAGCTCGACGTCACCACACTGATCTTCTATTCTTCTTCCTAGACTCGCGCCGTACCTGCTGAACAGAAAAGGACAAACAGGTTAGTCGCACGTAGCAAGGAAAGCTACAGAGGTGAACATTTGCGCGCCCAGCACAGCGCTATACCTACCGGGAGGAATCCTGAGCATCATTGTCAGGAGGGTCATCCATCATCCGAAGGTCGCTAAACGGTGCACCTGTAAGACAATAACGGACATTAGTTATCTTGAATAGAAAGACTTAAAGGCAGTCATTCGAAACAGTTATTGGAATAGAGACTTACCTGCTTACTCCCGGGCCTTGTACTTCAGCAACTTCCTTCGGATCAGTGACGTAACTCGATCCAGGAAAGACTGTGAACCGTGCCCCTGCCAGAGTGTGCAGGACGGAGAGCTCGCCCATTAAAAAACAGAGGTGAGCCAGAAGAAGTGAAGGATAGACCGGAAGGAGGTGAAACCACTGACCAGCTCCCTTTGGTAGCTAATATCTTTTTTCGACTTGCAGGCTAACATCTCCTGAAGCAAGGACTAAGGGGAGACGCAATCTAGCATCACCAGCCAAGCAGAGCAGCATCAGGACAGACAACACCCTATGCACACAAGCATGCCCCCGTGGAGACAAGGTGAGCGTGACAATAGCCTGGGTCCAATCCTTCTTAGCCAATCGCACTATGCAGGTCTTCTCCTCCTCCGCCTCTGCTGACCCCATCAAAATAACCTGCGGTGTCCCACAGGGATCTTGTGTCTCCCCCACTATGTACAACATCTTCACCAAGCCTCTTTTTGACAAATTGGACAGACTGGGTGTCACCTACACAAAATATGCAGATGACACTCAGATCCTCATACCCCTTTCGGGCAACTTTGAGGTAGACTCAGCCTTGGTGAACAAGATCTACACCCTCATTCAGGCATGGATGGCATCCCATGGCCTCTGCCTGAATGACGATAAAACAGAGATACTCATTTTAGGCTCTGAAACCAACATCAAAAAACTAAGCCCAAACTACGCATCCTTCAACATTGATAACAATCCTATCAAGGTGATGTCGGTGGATGAAACTCTTGGATTCTACTTGGACTCCACCCTCACACTTAAAAAGCAAGTCAACTCCCTGGCCTCCTCTACAACGTATACTTGCAAACTCATCCGAGCATCCACACTGTATCTCTCTAACGCTAGCTGCATCACGCTAGCCAATGCTCTTATCATGTCGAGATTAGATTATTGCAATGCCCTGTACTCAGGTGCCAATAAATATATCATGGATAAAATACAAAGATTGCAGAATAACGCCCTGAGAGCAGCATTGGACATCCCCTACAGAGAGCATATTACCAAATTCAGGAAAGAGATTAACTGGCTGAAGATAACGGATAGAATCCTCCTTAAAACAGCTCCCCTTACTTCCAAATTCCTGAATAACCTAGCTCCCCCATATCTAGTGAAAAAAAATCACTAGGAGAATAACCACCCAACCTACGAGATCTGCTAACACATTCATGCTATAGACTCCTAGGTTCAAACGATCAACAGCAGGAGGAACCAGCTTTCCCGTGAAAGCTGCTCAATGCTGGAATAAGCTACCACTCGATCTCAGACTTGAACAACCCTACCCTAAATTTAGACATAAGATACTCAAATGGCTGCGCGCCAATGACACATAACCGACCTACACCACCTCTACCACACCCAGCCTTATCTAACCTCTGCATCCGTGAACTATTCTGCACTCTAGGTAACTGTGCTTGCTTGATCATCCATGAGGCTGCATATGCTAGATATATGTTATTGATTAATAAATATGATTATAAATATGGCTGCATATATGTCTATATGGATAACATGTTAGTGCTCCCTTGACATCCTAAGCTATGCTTTGCATTCTTATGTACTTTTGCATCTGTGTTGTATATATGTTGTGCCAATTACTGTAACTATTTTTGCATCTGTTTTGTACATATTATGTGCCAATTACTGCAACCAAGCTTAAGACTTCCTGTGTATATTTCTGCGCCCGGCTACCCAAGGGTTTGCTACTAAATAAATAAACAAACAAGGCCAGGAGGTACCTCAAATGAAACAGCTTTGGAAGCTAGTGACCTTGTTGAAAAAATATGGTCTATGTCTGCGTGGGAGCTACCCCTTTCCCACGTTGGGGCCTGATCTAAACGGGGAAATAGGTCTCCTACATTCAGGAGGTCTCTTGAGGACATAAGATCTGACCACTTTATTCTTCTCTCTTCTCTTTGGAGTAGCGGAGACCTCCACAGCCGCTCATCGTCTTGAAAGCGACATGTTGCATTTAAATCTCCACATACGATCACGTTTGAAACCTGATGTTCCGTGTAGGCCTCATCGATAGCCTGTTCGATCATCAATAAAAAGGTCTTGTCATCCATGGCATGGGGATTCCAATAGGTGTTCATGATGATCATCGGGGTTGATGAGGTCTTATCTGTTTCACTCATATGTTGTTCCCAGCGTAATAACGTAGCAATTAGATACAAGTTGGTGGTCAGCGTTTTTTTGAAGGTACTGCCCGCTGCCCGACCTTATTGCTGTGTTTAAGCTTGAAAATGGGCGCCCCTGGGCCCCTTTTTTCGCCAGGACAAAAGATATGTCATAGCCATCCATCGCAAGTTTGTCCTTCATCCAAGATTCCTGTATACAGAGAATGTCAAAGAATCCCAAGTTTATGATGCCCTCCTTTGTCAGATGGTGGAACCCCTGTGTGTTCCAGGACCCCAAACTCAGCACCTCTTTAACTGGTTTTAGTCGTGTGGTTGTATCTTCAAGACCAGAGCCAGTAGGGGGTCGGGCGCATTGCTCTTGTTTCCGATTAGTAGTTAGCGCCTTCGGGAGCCAGGACCAGAGCTGGAGAAGTGGGACCTGCTTTCCATTTTCATGAGGCATGTTATTATCTACTTGAGGAACTTGTGCAATCGTTCGCTGAATTTTGTCCAACTGACCTTGCGGGAATTGGCCTATCCCCAGAGGATCTTTGTAACTAGTCCTATCAGTAAGTTTGTCGTTCCCCATGTACTGTTTGCAGGGTATGGATCGTAGACTTGAACGGGGGCTGATTATTGTTTCCCCTGAAGAAGCAACGACTGTTCTTTTGGTCCGAGTTTCTTTAATGTTACCAGCGTCGATCTTCTGAGACCTAGATTTATGATGGATATGCTCAGATTTAGCTTGACGTTTGGAGTTTCTTAGCCTATCATCCTCGTAATGCTCTGCCACGAGAGGGGAAGAGCCTCTGTCGACTAATTCTAGGAGATCAAATCCCAGTCTCAAAAGGTTTTCAGCTGCGTCGCCAATCATTGTCTTCACTACGGATGAGGTTATGTGGCGGTATGTCGTAGCTTTTCGACCTTCATGTATTGGCTCAACCAATTTTAGATCCTCAGTTCTTAACAGGCACGAATTTGGAATACATTGGAATAGATGAAGCACTGAACCTCGGTTTAGGATGATGTATTCCTTTTTGTCAAGCAGTTGTTGCAGCTTAAACGTCCGTTTTGTTGCAGCATGGTTGAGATTGCTTTGGTTTTCGGGCATAGAGTTGTTTCTTGTCTAATGAGCTCGTTTTTGCCGGATAGTTACTCTGCCGGCGTCTGGGCAAATTTGAAGGCCACCGATCGGGGGTAAGATGAACACGCTTTTTCTTTTTTTTCAGTTCGTGGGTTGGTGAGCGATGCCTCCCAACCTCATGTCTTGCGCCCAAATGGGCCTGTCGTACTGACTGATCTCTGTGTTCTTGATTGGTCCTGCGGGACGAGTGGTAGGGAGACCGCCGCTTTGCTACCGGACCCCAAGTAGGTTTGGCGATACATTTTTTTACAATGATTCTCCAGCGTCTGGAAGTGACCCTGTTCTTCTGGGCTGTGAGCCCCCTTTGTAGAGATTCTCGTAGGTCTGGATAAATTAATGACCTGAGCAGGGCCTTCTCCATCCATGATGGCTGATTGTGGATCTTCCGTCTCTTCCTCAGAGTGAAACTGTTCGCTTAGATTGATTAGACCGTCAGCTGCAATACATTCTTCAGGAGGTTTTGGAGATTGTGAAGGCTGCTGTAATCCCGCACTTTTTTTCCTAGGGTTTGTCAACCCACCCTTGATTGCATTGGTTTCGCCCCCTTGGGCACTTTCTGAAGATTGTGAAGGAGGAAGCCAAATTTTAGGCCCCCCTTCTCTGTTGGATTGTTCCTCGACTGGGGGAAGGGATTGGGTTTTTGCTGTTTGGTCCTTGGATTTTGTTGCGTCGAAGATTGCAAAATCTTTGATAGATTCTTTTGGGGTCATGTCAGTGCGGGATACTTCAGGCAGAGCTGGCAAAATGAGGATCACCTCGTTGTTAATTTCACCATTGATGCGGCCACCCACAGGCTTTTTCTTTTTGTTGGTAGGCATGGGACCCTTCAAGCTTTTTTTTCCTTTATCTATTTGCTCAGCCAACTGCCTGGCCTCCAGACCAACTGGGGTCTTTCCTGTCTGACATCTTTTTCTCTACCTGTGGTGTCCCCCAGGGTTCTAACCTCTCTCCCTGGCTGTTCAACCAGTATCTGGCACTTCTCGCCCACCGCATCGCTGCTCTCTGCCCCAACTTTCAGTGCTATGCGGATGCCCAGCTCATTTTCAGGCTACCCTCGGCCTCCTCTTCGCCTTCCCTCATCTCTGACTGTCTTTCTGCTATCCAGGAATGGTGTGCCGCCAACGACCTCTGCCTTAATGCCAGTAAGACCGAGATTCTACTCATCGGCACACCCACTCCCTCCTTCCCTGCAGCTCTCTGGCCGGCCTCTCTTGGCCCTCTTCCTGCTCCTACCTGCAAGGCAAAAATCCTCGGGGTCATCTTCGACTCTACACTCTCCTTCTCGCCTCACATTTCTGACGTTTCTAAGAAGTCACACTACCAGCTGCACCTCCTCAGAGGGTATCCTTCCTTTCCTCTCCTTCCCCCAGAAGCTCACTGTCTCCAGAGCCCTGGTTCTCTCGAAGCTGGACTACTGTAACAGCCTCTATCTAAATCTGCCTGCCTCTACTCTCCGCCCTCTGCAACTCATCCAGAACAGGACTGCGAGACTTGTCCTTGGCCTCAAGCCCAGGGACCGTATCTCTCCAGGACTGAAACCGCTACACTGGCTCCCTGTGGCTGCGAGGATTAAGTTCAAAACCCTCTGCATTGTCCACAAGGCCTTCTGTGGCATGGGGCCAAATTACCTTCAACTCTCCCTTCCTAAATATCTTCTTTCTCGAGCACTTCGCTCTTCCGCCTCCAACTCCCTCAGGGTCAGCCGCTTCTCCAAGCAACGAGTTGGGGGGAGATCTCTCTCCGCAGCAGGGGCCTCCCTCTGGAACAGCCTTCCCGCCTCCCTGAAACTTGAGGAGAACCATCTCCGGTTCCGGAAGCACCTCAAAACCTTCCTCTTTGCTTCTGCTTTCTCCCTCCCTCTCCCCTGCTAAATCACTGAAACTGTACTGAATCAGCAACTGGGCCACTTACCAATCTCGGTCCTTGGCCCAGCCACTCTCCCCTGCACTGCCTTCCTGGCAACCCCTGCACTGCGGGACTGTCTCTGTATCCCTACAGCCCCCCTTCCCAGCACTTGTCTGCACTTATCTTGCACTTGCCACCAGCTGGCCCTTATTATTTATCTTGTTCATTACTAACCCTGTACTGCACTTTCCCCTCTCCCTTTCCCCCTTGCACTTTTCCCGTCCCCCCCTACCCATGCACTTGCGCGATCTGAATGACACCTGGCCTAATAGGATCGTTGTCTGTCTCCCCGTGTTCCCCCCTCCCTGCCTCGTCGCGCCTTGAAACACTTGTGTATAGGCGCGTTACAAATGCCATATCATATCATATCATATCAATGAAGTCTGGGTACTTATTTCACAGGTTGAAGAAATCTTGATTCTAGGAGGAGTCAAGAGATTCACTGTTATGCCTGAGAGGGCTCTTTAGCAGGGTCTTTGGAGTGGTCACAGGCCCCCGACTCCGCTTTTTCCACCCGTGTATTCAAGGCATTGATGTAGCCTTCTAAGAAAATTAATCTATTATTTATCACAGCTGAAATTGAAGTATGGTCTTTCAGGGTGTCTGATAGACTGGTACAATTTACAGAAACGAGCGAGGGCGATGGTTACCGCTGACATTACGGACAGGAGATCAGGTTTCTTTCCTGGGGAGTCTTTTGGTGTATTTTCTGGTAGCTCACTCAAGCATCTGTTTCTTGGAGGGTTTTGCTGGGGACGAGAAGCCCTGGAAGTTTTCAGTGCTGGGGATGACCCCAACCCCAGAGCACTATCAGGAAGAGATAGGTCATTGGTTTCAGAATGCAGCCTTAAGATGTTTCCGACTGAAACGGGAGCATGCTCTGGTTGGTTTGACGGCGGATGGTAATTGCCCAACTGTGTAGCTTGGCTGTGATTTCCAGAATGTATGTCGGCTTGAGGCCGAGGGTAGCGGTTTCCCTTTAGGTTGTCCATAGTCGAAGGCAATAGATTTGGATGGTTTAAGACTTCCCCTCCAAAACCACCACCCACCTGTTCCAAAGACCCCACTAAGTCCACATTGGCTGAGGCTGGAGTGAGGAACGGTTGGTAGCCGGACAAATCAAAAGGGTGGGTGGTTGACTGAGGAACGGAGGAAATGACTCGAGGAGAGCAGGGATTGTCTGACGTCACAACCCCGGGCACTGCCGGACGCCCCTTTCTTCTTCGGCTTGCAAGGCAAAATTGATTGCCTGCATAGGGTTTTTTAAAGGAGAACCAGGCGACCCGAAGTGCCACCTAATTGAGGGCGCACATATGTCCAGGCCCCCAGGCCTCAAAGTCATGGCAGGCGTCGCACTGCCAACTTGTGGCAGAGTTTCTGGGAGATCTTGGTGGGGGTGGGGGTGTCTGGTCCGAAACCACACTCAGGATTTCTGTGCCCAAAAGTTCCTCTGATTCTGGATGTTTCCTTTTTGAATGTTTGACAAAAAAGTTGATTAGAGATGTTGGCGGCGGGTGACTCTGAGCCTCTCCTTTCATTGAGCTCATCTGGTCCCTCTTTAGGCTTGTGTTGGAGGACGTAGATCTTAAAGTCGAGCACGGAGGCGTTTTCTTCCCTGTTTTTTGTTAGAGGTGGGCGCCGCGCTTTCTTCGAGCAGGAGCTTTTTTTAGCTTCTGCAGCCGTTGGTTTGCCGAAGAATATGCAGGTTTCTTTGGGCTATTGTCTTTGGACAATGACTCTCATTGTCATGTTGTGGCCCTCAAGATCTAAACCCCAAGGTTTCCCACCCATCTGTAGGAGCCGGATGATTTGGGATGGTAAGGTCAGAGTTGACCGGCTCGCACAGAGGAACAAAGAGACCGCTGAATAGCGGGCGAGCGTGAATCATGATGGGTACCTCTATTTGATTGAGAGGCTGTTGGAGGCGCTCCACGGACTCAGTCGTCGCCCCTATGCCCGTGGCCGTCTCCAGAACGGCTTGCGGGGGCGGGGTTAGCGCGTCTTCTCCGACGATGCTAGCAGTCCTCAATTGCTGCAGCGTGGCAGCACCGGCCCGCTCAAGGCCACCCTGCACCCCATCCCCCTTACCTGTTCTGCCCGGCGCCACCTCTCCTCCGAGGTGCGCGGCCGGTCGCAGCTGCAGCAAGGGGCCGGGGGCAGGGTGAGGAACAGTCGTGCAGACGCCAGATTACCCACAGCTGACATTGGCTTGGGAGGCAGACAGGATTGCACGGCGAGCCGGTCCTCCGCCACTTCCATGATCGATGGCTCCAACACGCAGGGAGACCCTGCCCCCAAGGTAGGGGGAGGGATGGACAGAGAGGACTGGGCTATTTTCTTTTCTTTGGTCCTCCGTGAACTTCGGAGGCAGCGTCCCTCTTCCTCCAAAGGGGGACTTGCAACAATTGTGAAGTCTATTTCACTGCAGGCGGCCTGCGCTGCCATAGACTGTAGAGACTACCACTCTGCAGCTACTCCGCGGCCGTTCTGCGGAATGAGAGGGGTTTTATCCAAAGTCCGGCCCTCCGAAAATAGTGAAGCTGGTAGAAAGACTGCAGGCAGTGGCTGGACACACGTAGCAACACACAAATCGGATTTTAAGTAAAGTAAATGTGGGAGTTTTTGCGAGTTTTTGGACATTGTAAAACTCACCTCATAAATCTGACATCATTCCCTTGGAAATCCACCCTTTGAGAGCAAGGCGGAGATTAGCACCCCTTTCCAATCCAAGTAGTTTAGGGGCGTGCTTAGTTAACCCTGCCCAGCCTATACTTTGATGATGTAATAATGCACTATAAATAAGGGTCCCGGACAAAACTCTAGACACACACACTCTTCCTGATTTCCTGTGCTGCATTCCTGTACCCGTCATCTTCCAGATCCAGACTACAACTACAAGGCCAAGCATTGCTGATCCTACTTCAGGGCCCACTACAAAACCCAAGCAGTGCTGATCCCATTCCGAGCTAGGCCTCCAATATAAAAAAAAACCCACTAAATTTCCCATTAACAAGGGGAAAACTGTGGTACCTTTGGCATCCTGATCAGCCTGGCTTGCTGCCACTCACTGCATGCTGCCGCAATCCGGCTACCCTGATGACCTATGGTATCCAGTGACCAGAATTTCCAGTCCAGAAGTGCTACCCGGTAACCAGACCTGCCCAGCTGTTGCAAGGCGCCCTGCCGTGTAGTGACCAAAACCGTTGACTGTCCAAAATCCAAAAACTAGAAAGTGGACTGTGAGTATCAATTGCCACCCCATCTAAACCCATAGCCTATCTTGTCTTTGTTCTCATCCCATTATCTAAGTCACCCTATCCTTATCCTGATACCTTGTTCAAACTGTCATAATCATTCTTGCAACGCTGCCATTGATTTCTAGTGCTAGCGCCATCTCTTTAGTAATTTTGTCTTGTGAAATCCTAAGCCATTAATCCTATTTCGAGTGATCGGACTGGTTCCGCCAGGGTGGGCGCTGCAGCGAGAGGGTTGAACTCGCAAATCAACCCTGGAGCTTACTGTGTCCCTCTTTGGTGGCCTACCCTGAATACTCTAGTGTAGAGTAAAACGATTCTTGTCACAACCTGATTTTCTTTCCTTTTTCGCACCTTCATTTACTCAAAGTGCATCTTCTTAAATCTTGCATAACTCATTCAATTTACCAGCTAGAGACTTACTTTCACTTCCATAGTGTAGCTGTGATCCATAGCTGCTATCCCCCAACCAAAAAACCGCATTGCGATTTACAATATTTCACCCGTTTTTCAAAGAAACCGTTTTAGTAAATTTATACGGAAAAACGGAAATATTTGCAAAGTTTGCAACGTGCCATTTTGATTATAAACTGTTTTAAATCTTCCATTCATTTTTCGAACTATATGCTCTTGTTAATCCATTGCTTGTGATTGTTAGTACCTTTACATTGTTGTTTTAGTGAAGAACTGTATTTGGTTCAAGGTTTTTACTCACATTCATCCATTTCCGAGTGTCATTTTTAACATTGCAAGGGTTTCAAATCCATTTTTCACTCTTATTTGAGGAGGGAAGGTCGGATTTGAATTCCATTTTCAGCTTCTTATTCCTGATCACCTGCTGCTTCCTTATATCCATTCAGGATTGATTATTTGTGGGTTGAGGGAACTTTGCAGGGGGAAATCCTAATTTTAGTGATATCTGTCCTAAATCAAAAGTGCTTCTATTCTGTTGTGCTACACTAAAAAGTCAAACCCACTGCATTGCTCACATTCTCCTTTGTAACTATCACTCCATTGGTGATTGCTGCCGTATATTAAAAGTGTGTGATTTCTTATGAATTTTAAATAAATAAATAAATATTGCATTTGAACAACCAGCCTGGTACATGGTCCATTGTGACCTGGGGTATTTGAAAATGGTGTGTGATATGAGTGGTGTATCATCCCAAAATTGAATCCACAAAAATGAGGAGAAAAGCACCTCAGTTAGGCGCTACATACTAGGCCGAGACCATAGTGGGCGTGTCGCCTGATTGAAATCCTTAACACACAGTCGATTGTAAGACCCTCATTTCCAGACTCTCCACAGTTGCTCATGTATCTGAGGGGTTTCTGGGATGTTTTTCATCTTTTCTGTCGGACCGAAAAACAACAGATCAATTTGGGCCCATTTCTTTCCGACCTTCTGCCAGTGGTCTGTGGAGTGCCTCAGGAAATCCCTTTGTCTCCCCTGCGTTTTAATGTGTACACTCTAGTGTAGAGTAAAACGATTCTTGTCACAACCGCGCCTTGAAACACTTGTGTATAGGTGCGTTATAAATACCATATCATATCATCCGCCGCTTTTAAAACGCTTTTCAAAATGTAATCTACAATATCATTCCTATGCGAACAATACACAAATCAATTTGCGGTGAACAAGCACAGCGGATGCAATAGCTTGCATTTTACAATGTGCTGAGGCAATCAAAACCTGGATGCTGGAGAATAAACTGCAGTTAAACACGTCTAAAACAGATGATCATATTTGGTCAAAAAAGCAAATCAGCCAATTTTATGCCAATCCCGTGTCCTCCTCAAGACAGACTATTCACAAAAAGTGAAGAATCTTGGCTGTCTCTGGCAAGCTAACTTGAATTGATTGCAATGACCAGATTAATCAGATTATTAAAACAATTTACTATCAAGTCAAACTGTTGAAAGCCCTAATTTCTCTTATTCTGGACAAAGGTAAGTGCACAGTGTTCGGCGCCCTTGTTAATTCAAGGCTCGACTACTATAACTCCCTTCTCCCGGGTATTCCCAAATACCAGGATCAGCGATTGCAGGTTGCTCAACACTCTGCAGTGAGACTTATCGTCTCACTGCCAAGGAGGCCATCCATTTCACACTGTATTCATTGGCTCCCTGTACAGCATATTTTGTTTAATACCCTGTGTCTTGTTTTTAAATGCATTAATTCTTTGGCACCATCCTACCTTTCAGCTAAAATGTTTCCCTATCAACCAGGTGGACCACTGAGGTCCTTGCAGGGGTGCCTACTCGTGGTCCCATCCTCTAAAGCAGTTCGCTATGGGAACAGATGTTTCTCATGCAAGGCTCTGCAGTTTTGGAATAACCTTCCTTTTGAATTAAGGAGAGTGGTATCACTGGAAGTGTTTAGGAAGAAGCTTAAAACCCACCTCACCTTTTTCAGTAATCTACTGCTGACTGTACATCATTAAAAACCAACTGCGCCCAGAAGCATCTTTTTGCTTGGATCTTCGGATATGCGCTTTATAAATGCCTTTTCCATTCCATTCCATAATAAATGAATTGCAATATAAAATGTCAATATAAAAAATTGAATTATACTTTTTTTTCTCACTGTACATACACACATTTAACAAGGTATTACATATAGGCATTCATTTACATACAGAATAATTCTCCAGATCAAAGAGCACTATTCTTTCAAAGCAATTTCCTTTTCAAAGTCCTGCCATGCCTTTACAATCGCAATTGAGAAAGATGTACTCCAGCCTGAGACACAGTTCAGTCAGAAAAATGCACACACTCCACCAGCATTTTTCATACAGAAACTAACATAACTAACATAATATTTTCTTCTACAAGATGTGATTACATGGCGGGCAGTTTCTAGCTCCTGTGGATCACCACGCAGCCTGCAATTTTGTTTAATCCTAGGCATACCTAACCAGGCACCCTTACCATCCATTAGCCTTAATAGCATGAAAACCCTTTGCAATACCGGCCATGGAAACTGGACTATGTACCGTTGGGTCTTACCAATAATAAAGTGCATTCTAAAGAAGATACTCAGTGAAGCAAGCCTGGATACATGATCATAGTTAGCAATCCAGTCCCATTCCGATGCTTTCTTCCTGGAACTCTCAGAAGTTCACCCTCACCATCCTTCCAATTAGGAGACCAAGCAATTACATTAAAAAAAACAATCATTTAAAGATTTAAATTCCAACATGGCCAAATTCACCCTCTTCATCAAGCATTCTTCAGAATCCCCAACACTGTGTCAGATTCTGCACACATTGTTATATGAAATTTCCCTCTATTCCTTTTTTTATGGATACTAGTGATATGAAGCCTGTCTCCAATCATACCGTTTCAATAGGGTCATCCTATAAAGACCAAGAATTTGCTTCCAGATGGTACCTTAGGCAATTAGCCCACTTATCACATTTGGTAAAGGAACACTCTAAAGGGTAGACAATACTAGCTACCAGCTTTTGTTTATATAAGGAGATTACAACACTAAGACTGTATCCAGAGTCACTTGAGACAAAGTTCTTGATTCCCAGCACTGTGGCCATGGCTTTAATTTTTTACTTTTCCAAAAGCACTACTTCCCCTTTTTGGGCTCAGATCTCATATCCCAGGTAGCAGTAATTCTCTACTCTGTATATTTGACCGGTCTTCAACAGAATGTTCTGTTTATCACTCAACACTTTACCAAATCTCATGAACTTTGTTTTAGACATGTTCACCATCATTCCATTTATCTTGGCATACTCCAGAATTGCTGCTGCACTTCTTGAGATTCCCATATAAATTGAATCTAAAATCGCAAAGTCATCTGCATAGGTCAGCTGCATAAGTAATTGAACGACGACCCAGGCCAGTAGGAAAATGACCCTTATCAAAGAAAGTCATCCAAATCCGCCATAAACAGATTGAAAAGAAACAGGGGCAAGCATGCCCCCCCCCGTTTCCCACCCCTTTCGATCCAAATTGGGGTTGATAAATCAACCTGCCCATTCAGTCGAACCCTTGCCGCGTTTTTCTTGTGAAGCATTTGGCAAGCGCAGAGCAAATGTCCGGGCATATGTAGCAATTCTAACTTTGCCCATAGTTTAGAGCAATCAGTAAGTAGCATCAAATGCTGCGGCAAAGTCTATAAACAAGACATCCATTGGAGGTGCCAATTTATAACGCTCCTACTGTATTAAGGCATTCAGCAGACATATATTGTGTGTTGCGGCCATCCCTCCCCTAAACCGTGTTTGAAAACAGCTCAAGATCGAATTATGCCTTATCCACCTATTAATGTTACGAAGGAGCACGGAGGCAAAAACATTTCCTGACGCATTAAAGAGTGAGATTAATCTAAAATTTCTTGGTTCCCTGTACTCCCATTTTTAAAGAATGGGAAAATATGAGACTGGTTCCAAGTGCTAGTGATGCTATTACTTTTAATTACCCATTGTAACAAGGCCTGCTTACAGGCTGTGTCAGGGAAGGGAAGGAGTAAGTCCACCCAAAACATTCTGTGGTGCTTGTGCAAGTGTGTACAGACCTTCTCCCCACCTAACCGATGAGGATGATGATGATGGCGAACACTGACAGTCGAAAGCCGCAGCCAGACGCAGCAGAGGGAAGCCACCACACCACAGCAGTTTGCACTTTGTCGCAGCAGACAGTGTGAAGGCAACATTAGTCTCAGGAGGATAGCTCAGCGGCAACGTGCTCTCATTGGAAGCAAGCCGGCACAGAGCAACACAGGCTCCATCCCTGGGTCCGCGCTTAGAAACCTCTGGGTATTAAGCGCTTCATAAATAACCTATCATATGATATCATGAAGCTAGACTAAGACAACAGATTCAAAGTTAAAACCAAAATAGCTTTATTATCTTAAATGTCAGGATGTTTGAAGGCCTAACTTGCCCTATGCTAAGGTGGGATTTCCCTACCTAAAGAAACTAATTAAAGTCTGAGACAGTAATTTCAACTTAAAAGTCTATGTCCAAAACGTATACTTGCCCTCACAACTAAAGCTAAACAATGTGTAGAGATGTCGACAACAAAATAAATAGTATTGCAAAGAAAGTTCTGAGCTTCTTCCAGCTCTGGGCTTGCTTTCCAGGTCCCCTTCCCAAAGTTCAAGACAGTTCCACAAAGTCTCAGGGTTCCCTTTCCCAAGAGGACAACACAGTTCCAAAGGGATCTTGGAGTTCCTTTCCCCAAGACAGCAACAAAGTTCATAGGATCTTAGGATTCCCTTCCCCAAGACATTGTTTTTTTTCACCATGCCAATTTATACTTAGTTTCAATCTCTCAAAATTCAAAACCAGTTCCAAGTCAACTTTACACTCCTGGTTTCTTGACAGCTCACACAGATTGCTCTCTTCAGCTTCAATTCAGCAATCTCTTACATACATTTGGATTGGTTTTCTGTAAGTTTCTTTGGCTTTCACAGATAGGGTACCCTGGTCTAGGTGCACTTGTTGGACCACACGGCCCACCCGCTACAGGTCCCGCAACTAGAAACCCTATGATTTCTTGTCCACAAAGGTTCTCTTGAACTACCCCTGTGTTCTGGTTCACATTCACTTGCCTTTCTCCTTGCCAGCCTTTTGGCTTTGCCAAAAAGTGTTTTTCTCTTTGCCAGTCTCTTCACTTTTCCACAGTGGGCTCTATCATATGGTTCACTCTGTGGTGCTCTTTTTCCTTCACCACATTACTTTCACACTCTTCAGTAATATTCAATATTTGGTTTTCACTGCATTTCATAAGATTCATTCTTTGCTTTCAAAATATTGTACATGTACTTCACACAAACCTATCTTCTGTTCACAGGCTTATCAAAAGAGTTCATAGGCCTGTCAAAAGATTTCCTTTTAGTTTGCTATTCAATAATGCTTAACTCGTATTCTTTTGTTCACAATTCATCTTATTTGTATTGTTCATCACAACCCTTCACTTTGGGTTTACAGCATCTTGCATATCTCAATTAGTTCATTCAGCAATTACTTTTGCCCTTTTAACAGCCCCCAGGAGTGACCTGGTTCGAGTGTTCCCTTGTATTCACTCACTGGCCCCTAGTGGCTACTCCGGGCGGTTGCTTTACTCTTCTTTGGCTCAGCATACACGTTTCTGCTATATTGCAAGCCCTGCTTGCACCCAAGTCTTCTTTCTGTGGGTTGCCGACAGCTCCACTCACTTCCTGTGGATGCTGCTGATGGCTTGCAGCAGTGGATATTGGATTCCTTCCGTGCCCGCCAGATCTTGCGGTGGACCACTGTGACCCTCTCACAGCCTTCCTGGGCCTCAGCACCACAGCCTCTCCCGGGTACTTGCTGGTGTCCTGGTTTCCTGACCAGACCCTCCTCGGCAGCCTCCTTCGCCACAGGATTTCTCTTCCTTCTGGCCCGCACGGCTTGGCCCGGCTTCTATATTGCTGGTCTCTCTCGTGCTGGTCTCTCTTCCTTTGATACACCTGCAGCCATTTAACATGTTTCAGGCATCCGTCTTCAAGCCCAATTGCCTGACCATAGTTAGAGGTCTCTGGACATGCCTGACCCTCACAACAGTTTGCAGGTCTCTTCCTTGTCTCAGTACTAGAGTGGTGAAATGACATCATGTTGGTGTGTACCACTCCTAGTCGCCTCTTCCTCGTCCCAGTACCATAGTGGTATGAATGAGGGGAAGTGATTTATAATAGCCAATAAAGACAGGGGAGGGGGAGGTTGATTACTACAAGGAAAAGTGGGGTACCATGTCACGCCTGTGGACATCCTCTTCTTCACCCTCTTCCTAGTGTTCCTAGATTGATAGTGTCTTCTGGTGTTATGCTGGACAAAGACAGCAGGGTACCAATATCCCATGAGTGTGGCTTGGAGTAAGGGTTCATCATGGAATGGAAATGGGGGATACCATGTCCCACCCATGATATGATAATGCATTTATAACGCACCTGTACACAAGTGATTCTAAGCACTGCAAGACAAGGAGGGGGAAACAAATGGAGGACAAAATAAAGGTCTTACTAAACTTGTGCCATTCAGATCACGCAAGTGCGGGAAAGAGGGAAGGTGAGAAGTGCCAGGAGGAGGGGAAGTGGGAAGAACTATTAATTCACAAGTACAGTCAGCAGGTGCCTCATAAGTGCAAAGAGAAGGGACTGTAGAGTTGCAGATACAGAATCTTAAGTGTTAGGGAGCCCTGAGGCAGTGCAAGGGTAACTGGAATGCACAAGCAGGGCCCGAGTTCAGAGTTCAGAGGGACCAAGCTAGAAAGCTAGAAACAAGATTTAGAAGCCAGAAAAATCTGAAAGTTCAAGAGGACACTTATGATTATTTGAACCACGAAGTGTACACATGGGCAGATAAATATCTCAATCAACCACGACCTAATAAACAGACAAGCGATAAGAGTAGTTCGGAATCAGACATCAACGAAATTACAGAAGAGCATACAACTGAGAACGCCACAGCAAGCACCTCAGGGATTAACGCAAGACCTAAACAACCTTTGAACACTCAAAGAAAATATTTTTTAGGGGCAAGAGGAAGAGGACTAGGAGAGGAAAGAAGAAAAGAACAAGGGATGAAAAGCAGGCTGCAAATGAATCAAAGTTAGTTGTCAATCTACCTTCAAGATCTTTGTCGACCAAAGAGGTGAAAGCAGTAATACATTCAATACCAAAGTAGAACTGTACAAACTGGTTTGTAAGTTGAAGCTGAAGACTTTTTCGCAGAAACCGGCAATAGCGAGATGGAAACACCACCAGAAACTGAGTATGTTGAATTTAAATCCAGAAGTACATTTTGTCCATCAGTGAATGTTCCATCAATTGATATTTTTCACAACATGGTGCTTAATGACATTAAGAAAATTCAATTTCATCCTCCTAAAAGACACAGCTTGAGTAGAGGGGAACTATCCCTCATTAAAAACCTTTTCTCAGATGATACGATAACTGTCAGACCAGCCGATAAGGGTGGGGCACTGCTGATACAGAACACTGAACAATACCATCAAGAATGTCTCAGAAAACTATCTATCTGATCAAGCAACATATCGAGCACTGACGCATGACCCAACCAAGAATATCAAGGATGATCTTGAGAAGTTACTCGAAACAGCAGTTGAAAATGAATGGATCACTAATAAGTTTAAGGCTTATCTATGGACACCTTATCCTAAAATGCCACACTTGTATACGTTACCCAAGATAGATAAACAGCTCAACAACCCCCCAGGAAGACCCATCGTGGCAGCCACAGGAAGCGTTTTACAACCTTTAGGGACATACATAGATTACTTTCTCCAGCCTCTGATACAGCAAACATCTACCTCTGTAAAGGATACTTCCCATTTCCTCCAAATTCTCAATCAGATAACACTAACACCTGATGATATTTTATTTACTATAGATGTTACTAGTCTTTACACTAGCATCCCACACAACCTAGGACAAAAGACAGTAGAGAAACTTCTGCTACAAACAGGACCCATAGGAGCGAATAAAGAATTTTTTATGTTACTTTTAAATTTCATTGCAACACATTCGTGTTTCGAATACAATGGTACATATTACAACCAATTTGCAGGTACCATGGCACCATCGTATGCAAACAGCTTTATGTTTGACTTTGAAACTACCAATATTACTAGCAATCCGCAATGGAAGGATCATCTAAAAAAATTGATACGTTACATTGATGACGTTTTTGGAGTATGGGCAGGCAGTCGTGAAGAACTCAACCATTTTTTGATTTTTTTTAACAGTATTGACAGTCGACTACAATTTACCATGGAAGTAGGCAATCCTAATGTTCACTATCTTGACGTGCAGATTATTATTACAGATTCAAGAATTTCCACAACAGTATACCCCAAACCCACAGATAGAAATAATCTGCTTCACAGAATGAGTTTACACCCACTCAGTATTCTGCGTAACCTACCACTTGGACAGATGTTACGAATCAAAAGAATTGTGAGTGACTCAGTGGAATGTGACATCGAATTAAATAAACTCCATAAGAAATTACAAGAAAGAGGTTATCCTGAGGAAGATCTCCAAGCAGAAAGGGTCAAGACCGACATACGGGACTGCACACAATTGTTAACCACAAAACAGAAACGAGAGAGTCCAGATTTGGTCTTTGTAACTAAGTACTCTACACAGAGTCGACAAATATAAGACAGTATCCTCAAGAGATGGAGTATATTACAGAATGATAACAGAACCAAGGAATTGTTCACAAACCCTCCAGTGTTTGCCTATCAAAAAAGCAACAATTTACGGAACTTGTTAGTCGACACACATAACAAAAAAAGTAACCAGGAACACCAGATAAACATCCAGGCACATATCCGTGCATGAGTTCTGGTAACTGCAACAATGTAATTAAAGGAGCCCACATGTCCAATCCCAGAACAGGTGAGCAGATTAAATTGAAATATCATGCTACATGCTTATCAGAGAATGTCATTTACGCTAGTAAGTGTCCCTGTGCCCAGTACTATGTCGGAGAAACCGCACGCAAAGTGCCCATGAATGGGCATAAATCTTGCGTTAGACTGAACAATAGAACATCATCAGTGGCGAGACATTTTCACAACAACGGACATACAGTCGCCCAGCTTAAATTTGCAGTGTTGGAAGTTATACCTCTAAAGGTCAAACCTGCAATATGAAGAAACTGAGAGCTCAGAAAGAAGCACAGTGGATAGAAAGAATGGGATCCATTGCTCCAGAAGGGATGAATGAAGAGCTGGATCTAAGTTGCTTTTTATGAACCTTACAACCTGTTCTCAGACCATTTGTCCACATGATACAGTAAAGTCTTGATGTACTCTTACCCCGTCTTGATCATCTGCAGGACGATTGGTATCCTTTATCATTTCTCTGATTGTTGTATTTATTTTGTTTTACCTCACAGTATTTTTTTGAATAGTCACTTAATTTGGTGGTATTTGTCATTATTTTTCTCTAATCCACTCTTGGCATTTTTTACGTATGTGTTTTTGTGTTTTCACACTCATTTTGCGTTAGTAACATATCCAGAGGCATTTTGCCTCAGTAATTTGAGACTTTTTCAGGTAATTCAGAAGCTTTCGAAATTATTAATGATATTAGCATCCACCACATTATACACAATTTATCAACAATATGTTTGTTTGCAGTGTATTAGATTGCATTTACTTTTGGGCCATGATAAAATGCCCACCTCATTAGCTCTGTGTTATTCATTGAGTCTACACCCTGCAATATGGCCGTCGCGTACTGAGTAACGGTTGCCTAGGCGACCCTGTAACAACATAGCAGGGACTCTGTGGTGCACTCGCGCGATCGCGTTCGGTAACGGAAGGGTCCCATCATTCAGAACTCGAGTAAGTCTACTCTCACAATGATGTGAGCGGCAGTATACTAATGCACACTAAGGTACCCTTTTGTCTAATACACACGGTTGATCTTTCTACAGAGACTTCAGCCGATCGCACATTAGTCCCACGGCCCTGAGGAAGGGTTTCAACCCGAAAGGCATAGGCCATACATGTGATTTTGTCTGCCACAAGAATGTATTTATTTTGAAGACTGGCACATGTTGCCAATCAAACCTAATTTAATAATAATAAAAACAAATTTCAAAAAAGGAACCAACCTTCAGAGAATATATTTATTTATTTTTTCGAATTATACCACTTCACAGTGGTTTCTGGGTGTGCAGCCCGCACCGCTGGCTTCACGGCCAAGGTCTCTTCATTTCACTGATTACTTGGTGCGGCATCACGGAGGCACTTCTTACAGTGGGTTTGCACCCCAAGCCTTACAAGCAGTATTGATACAATTGAATGAAAACCATTTTTTGCAACTAGAGGCGTGCCCTACTCAATAGCATTTTTTGTTCATGGACATCCCCCTACCATTTACCAAGTCTCCCCTACCCAGGTGATACTCCCTCGCATCTCCACCCCCAGGGTCGGGATCCAAGAGTGATGGCTCTTACCTGGCCACCTGAGGAGAGGATGTTGGGGAGAGGGAAGTGAGGATGCCCTCAGCTTCCTCACAACAGCCAGCAGCCTAACATCAGCCACGCGACAAAGGGGTGCAGCAAAGTCTCCAAGGATCTACACACCATTCTGGAAAAGTGGCCTTAATAATGAGGCTCCCACCAGCTTACCAGAGACATTAAGACTGAAAAACCCATCAGAAGGCCTTATGAAACAGGGACTCCAGTTCCTAAGAAACTCTTTCACTTCCCTTGCCAGAGATGCTTCCAGAAAAGGGGACGGGGCTTACAAGCCCTTTTTAATCCTCCCTTATTCACTCCCCCTGCCACACCCCTTTGAGCCAGTTAAGTGATTGGATAGGGTGAGTATCCTATCCTGGGAGGGGGTGGGGTATTTAAGAATGTGCATGTGACTTGTGTGGTGTGGGTTAGTTGAGTGAGGACAGGCGGTAGCAACCAGACGAGGCAAAAGCAGAAACTAGTTCATATACTATTGGTGAGAGCGGAACTCTGAAGTGTTTGTGTGAGAGAGGAGGGGCAGTAGGAGAGTATGAATATGAGTAGTGGAGTGGAGCAGAGGTAGTGGTTGATTTATTAGTAGTAGTTGGCAGAAAAGCTAGAAGGTGGTGGGAGTAGTAGAGTAGTAAGAGGACAGAACGGGTAGAGTGGTAGGTAATAGAGGGTTGAGCAGGGCACCAAATCCCTTGAGGGAGGACAGTGGTAGTAGAGAGGTGGTGGTAGTAGCAGAGTAAGGAGAGGTAGAGCAGGAAACACAACAGGAGGCGTTTGAGTAGAGTAAGGGAGAAAGAGGGACTGAGGTATAGAACAGTAGCGGATACAAGTGGTAATGGCAATAGGAGTGAGAAAGAAAGATCGAAGGGTGGAGGTAGAAAGGCGGAGTGAGAGTTTGGAGGGACAGTGACGTGGTGGGAGGAGAAGAGCATAAGGGACCAGTATAGCAAAGGGTCAAGGTTAAGAGGGTTTAAAAGAAGTGGGAGTGATGCTGGGCAAAAGAAGGCACCATTGCCTGTTTTCTGAGATTACTAAGCAGGGATAGGAGAGAGAAAGCTAGAAGTTCCCTAGGGAGTCAGGGAGCCAACATCTTAGGGTAAACACCTAATGTGTAGAGAAGTGAAGACAGTTGGGGGTTGCTGACAGTTGAGCTACTAATAGCCCGGTAGGGACATCTGGGTTTGGGAGGCGGGACCCAGGAAAGACGAGAGAGGAAAGGGCCTGCCGTAGCCAACCTCAAAGGATGCGGAAAGCCCAATGAACTTGAGATCACAAGCCATTCTGCCAATTTTTTGTAATAAACACCTTTGGACTAGTCTTTAAAAGTCTGCATGATTCTTTGGGACAGGGCCCACCTGTCACAATGTCTAAACAACTGTCCAAAACATTGGCCCATAATGCAAGGTTTGCCCGCATCACCATAGTCAAGACCCCATCGTGTCCCGGGGCCCTAGAGGTTTTAAGGCCAGAGATGAGCTCAACCAAGAGCTCTCTGGTAAAGTCCAGATTTAATGTATGATTAGAAAGTAACCTTACTGGAGTAGGGGACATAAACATTATCTTGGAAGACAACCCATTCATCACTCCTATGCTTATTTTTCAGACACCTTGTTTCCCTTTGTTTGCTACTAGGATCCAGCGATGAACAATGAACCCTCCTCAAAGCTTGACGCAACTCTCTTTTTATCTCTAATATCATGAGGGTGGACATGCTTACCGTCCTGTTTTATTACTTTAAAATTTCAAGGGGACAGGAACTTATTGGTGATGACACTTATCCAATTCCTTATATCATCTGGCATTTTCAGATCCTTGCAATCAATCATAACCTCCTCCATATATCTATATATCGCCCTTAAGTTCCTATCAGTCCAGCCCACATGGTTTAGACCGTTTTTTCACTTGCACGGCACCCGCTCCATCCTTTTCCCTCAAGTTACGATTTATAGACCGAATTCTCACTGTTAATATCGTTTGATCACTATATTACGTGAAGTCGAATACCATCAATACGTTGTCAATATCACAGAACACCTAAAGAAATAATCAATAATAGAGGATGTATTCTTACTATGCCATGTCTTAGATGGACCCACTGCCTCAACCGAAATCTTTCATTATACACATATCTAGATGATGAAAGAATTTCAGCCAGACACAAGCAGATTTGATCGATTTATCTCTACCATTTATCCCAGAATTAAGCAGATACCTATCTCCTTTCGCCAAGCTGCAGTCAATACAGCTTGCATTCAGGTCACCTCCTATTAGGATGTCTATAGATGGGTTCTTAGCAAGTAAGGGAATGCGAGTTTCATAAATTGTCATTTGCATATATTGGCAATTAGTACCTCCCAGAAGAATTTACATATTCACATTTAGCAGTGCAAGTCCTGCCATAATTTCATCAATCACAAATAGTACATTCTCACGTGCCCTTTCTCCCACTTTTTCTTGGGCCCTGTAGGTGTTAGAGCAAAGGGTCAAAAGGCCCATACTCAGGCGACCCTTTTTCCCCTGAATGGCTGAAAACCCATCTTACGTCACCTCATCTATTAACCACGTTTCCTAGAACAACACCACATCTGCATGGCAGAACAAGTCTTTAGATCCTGCATCTGCCAACATATTCAAAATACCTCCAGTGTTCCAGAAATTCACAATGAAGTTATCCTCAGTGAGAAAGCTGAAAGCAAAGACAGCAGCCATTCCCAATGCTTTTTTTCACCTTCCACGTTAGTTTCATCTTCCTGGTAGGCAGTTTTCTCCTGCCGGCTCTTTATCATTACACCAAACTCAACACAAGCCTTGCCTTTGTGACCTTTTACCTGTGTCAGCCTCAATGGTTGATCAATATCGTATCCGCATTTCAACAGGGAAACATTCGTTCTGATCAGGGAAACCACGTTGCAGCACATACAATGCACCTTAGTTATTGTGCTATAAGAGCACACCAATGACTCAAGAATGTCAAAGTGTGAGCTCTGCAGCACTCTTAGGGGCAAGAGATTTCTAAACAGCTGCAAAACACACTGACGATTAATTGGCTGTTTATCCTCCTTGAACAGTCTCGTAATAGTAAAAGCCATGGCAGACAGCCACGTGTTTGCTTTGAAAGAAGCAGGGAGCTCTTTTTCCTTATCATCGGTCTTACCAGCCTCCATCATATCAACCGTCATATCCTCTGTCATATCTAGTATAGGTATATTAGATGAGACTATTATAGTTGAGTGGTCAGAGTCATCATTAAGGGGGATGAGCTTTTACACATTTAAAAGCCACCAGCACATTTTCCACCTTTTTATTTTTTTGTTCATAATGTAGCAGCCAGTCAAATTGCTGCTTTTATTTTTTGCACACTTCAACCTGCAAGACTCTTTTTTCCACACTTTTTGGTCCTAACTGCTACCTGCAATGATGGATTCCTCATGCAGCTGCACTCTTTGTGTCTCTAAAATATTTCTATTGGCCAGATTGTTTACTTGCCCCTTTTTTCCACCTTTACCGGCGTGTTTTCCTTGATAAAAAGGAGTCTACGGTACACTCTTGGAACTCATTCTCCTTGTCCACTTCCTGTGGTAGCACCACCACCATAGATTTAATCAAATTGCCATTTTTACTTTCCAAATTCACCAAACTTCTAACCTTCAACCTTCCATCCACACCAATCTTTAAATTGCTTAAGATATTCGTCTGCACTTTAAGTGCTGGCAAGTTCACTTCTAAGTGCAAAAACAGCAGATTTAATATTTTGGATCGACGTTGGGATTCACGTTGTTATGTCCTGCCTCCACGGCTCTGCTTGCGGCGAGACAGAACTGGTAGGCCATGCTACGCGGCCTCAGCGTCGCATCTCCGGCGGGAGCGAAATGAAAGTACGCCACACACAAGTCACTGTCTTGCCCGGAACTGCTCCCCGTTCTCGGGGGTGGGGCTTTTATTAAGACGCCCTGCGTCACCGCGTTTCGGGGCGCAGGGCGGATGTAACATTCCTCCTTTATTTCAACTTAATTCAACATCAAAACAAAACATGTCCAAACCATTATACAGACAACTAAACTATCGGGGCCCCTGGCGTCCTCCCCTCTTACAGTCTGAAGGGGGCTGGCTACCACACATAGTCTTTGAGCCGAGTGGGCAGCTTGGTGGCAGTTCTTAGGCTATATCGCCCCTCTGGGGCTGAGCTCACTGTCTCACTGGGTGTCTCACCTTCCATGCCCGGCTCACCCATGTCCGGCTCGCTCCACTGCTCCCACGTCCTGTCGCCCACTTCTACCTCCTCTTGGAGGTGTGCGGGACCACCGTCGTTGGACTGGGATGCGTCATCTTCTTGGTTGCCTTCGCCATCAGTCCACAGGTTGCATGGCACCACCTTGAACCATAACGCGTTACGCGTCACCTGTCGGCGTCCTCTCTTCGCCATTACCATAGTCCCTTGTCTCTCACTGACGGTGCATGGGAGCGATTCGTATCGGGAGTCCAGTTTGGACCTTGCCGGGTTCCGCAGCATGACCACCTGGTCGCCCACCTGGTGGTTGGCCGGTCTCGACCTTCTCTTGGCACTCATGTGTGCGTTAGCTCTTGTCCTCCTTCTTTCAGTGCGCTCCTTGTCGACTCCGTCCGGGGCCCTGCTGGGGTGATGTGGGATAGAGGACTTTATTACTGTGCCAAACATGAGGTCAGCCGGCGGGACAACCCGTCGTGCTGTGAGGGGTGACCCGGTAGTACCGTAGAAAATGGTGCAGGTCAACTTTCCACGGGCTGGCATTTGGTTTGGATACTCTCAGCACTTTGTTATGTGTCCTCATGAACCGTTCCACATCACCGTTCACCTGGGGCCATCTCGGCATGATGTGATGGTACCTTATGTTCAGTTCCTGCAGGTACTCTTTGAATTCCTCCCCTTGGAACGGGGAACCATTGTCGCTCTTGATTGTGGTGGGCAGTCCATGCGTTGCAAACATCTTCTCCATGGCAGGTATGACCACCTCTGCTGCCGTGGATTCTACCACCTCGACTTAGGGATATCGGGAGTGATCGTCAATGGCCACCAGGAGGTAGAGGCCTTCTTGTAGTGTGCAGAAATCGATACTGATGGCATCCCATCTGCTAACACCATGTTCCGCTGACTGGATGCGGTCTGGTTCCGGTGGAGCTCCAGTTATCTGGCAGGGTAAGCAGGTGTTGATTAGTCTGTTGACCTTCTCGTCAATCTGCGGAAAGCACACTCGGTGCCTGATTCGAACTTTTGTCTGAGCCATCCCTTGGTGGCGTTCATGGGCTAGTGCCACTATTCTGTCTTGGATGACGATGCGATTACCCCTGAGCAACAGTCCCTGCTCTGTGATCGCCAGGTCCTGTCTTATGGCGAATATCCCAGAGAGGAACGCCTTCGCTTCCACTGTCCTGTTGTGTGTGTTCTTCATGAAGGACTTCCAGTGGCCTGAGATAATGGCATCCTTCACCAGGTCGCAGCACGGGTCCTTGTGTGTCTCCAACTCAATGTCCTCGATGCTGACAGCCTTTGGCCTCATGGCCCGCACTACCTGGCATATGTGCTCCTCGGTCTCTTCGGCTACTTGGACTTCTTGTGGGGTCGCCGATCGAGGGTGTCTTGAGAGGAAATCCGCTGGGTTACCACTTCCCGGCTGATAGGCCAGTACAAAGTTGTACTGCTGGAGGTGCAACAGCCACTTGGTTATTCTGGCCGGCGGGTGAGAGGATGTGTCCATGAAGATGGGTAACAGGGGTTTGTGATCTGTTACTGCCATGAATCTTCGTCCATAGAGATAGAGGTGAAAGTGACGACACCCCCATAGTACGGCAATGGCCTCCTTCTCAATGTGTGAGTATCGCTGTTCTGTCATTGTGAGAGCTCTTGACGCGTATGCAATGGGCCGCTTCTCCTCTTCTTTGGTGACCTGCATGAGGATGGCCCCTAAGCAAACAGGGCTCGCGTCCACAAATAACTCCGTTGGGAGTTCGGTGTCGTAGTACACCATCTTTGTGTCGACGGAAAGCGACTCTGATGTTTTCAAACGCCTCCTGACACTCTTGCCCCCATTCCCACTTTGTGTTCAATTTGGTAAGCTCTCGCAGGGGTTCAGAGAGAGTAGCTAGATTGCGGATGAACCTCCCACAGTACGTGGTCATCCCCAGGAAGCTTCGCACTTCAGTAGGTGTCACTGGCGGGCTCGCGGCCTGAATGTCGGCAAACTTCTGGGGGTCCGGGGAAATGCCAGTGCTGCTGAATTTGTAGCCAAAGAAAGTTATTTCCGTCTTGAAAAATTCGCATTTCTCTTTGTGGATGGTTAACCCAGCGTCTTCTAGCCTGCCCAATAGCATTTTGAGTCTCTTAAGATGTTCTGCCCTGTCTTGTGCATGGATCAGGATGTCGTCGCTCACATTGATGACACCAGGTATGCCCCGGATGACCTCCTGAATTGTCTGTTGGAAAACTTCAGCCGCTGATGAGATCTCAAAGCTTAGACGCTTATATCTTCGTAGACCCATGTGAGTCGAGAAAGTGGTAATATATCTAGAGTCTCTGTGAAGCTTCAGCTGGTGGTATCCTGCTTTCAGATCAACCTTGGAGAAGACTCGCGACCCGGTGAGATCAGCCACGATTTCATCGAGCGTAGGTGTGATGTGGCGCTCCCGCTTGATAGCGGTATTCGGAAGACGCATGTCTATGCAAATCCGGACTTTCCCGGGCTGTTTGGGTTTTTTTGTGACCACCATCGGAGAGACCCATGGTGTTGGCCCAGTCACCTCCTCTATTATTCCGGCTTCTTCCAGCGCTTTAAGTTCTTTTTCTACTTGCTCATGTATGTGGAATGGGGTCCTCCTGTGTCTCACGGCCTTTGGCTGGACCGACTCGTCTATGTGGGGCTTGATTGTCTTTCCTTTCAAACACCCTATCCCCTTTAGCAGATTGGGATAATGTTCCAGGATCTTCTTGACTTCTTGCACTTCATTCATCTGACAGACGAACCTAACTAACCCCAAGTCTTCAGCCGCGTCCCCGCTTAGAAGACATTCGATCCCTGCATTTATGACGTAGATTTTTGACGGTAGTTTGTTTTCACCGTGGCTCAGGGTGGTGCGAAACCTGCCGACTACCGGTAGGGGTTTCCTGCAGCCATACGCAAACAGTAGAGTGTCTGTACTCTTCAGATCTGGTTGTGGTTTCAGTGTCTGGAACGTGCTTGTGGGCATGACATTTACAGAGGCTCCCGTGTCTATGGTCATCCACACTTGCTGGTTTTGGAGAGTGACCAGGCATTTGCGCCTCCGTAGGCCCTTTTTCGACATCTGTGAACTCACACGATATTGCCAGCTTCCTCAGCCGTGTGTGGTAGGCATCCAAAGTCTCTTCTTCTGCCTAAATGGTGGTGCGGAAAATGAAGGTTTCATAGTCAGGGTTGAGTTGTGGGAGGAAATGAGCAGTCAGGGCATCTTTTGCTTGTTGGTAGATGTCCTGGCCATCATCAATGGTTAGTGAGTTGAATATGCGTAATACCTCGTCCCCCACGTTTAACAGCAGGTGCAACCTCATCTTCCTGGCGGTGGTTATATCCTTGCAGTCCATCGCCATTTCAAATTTCTGGATCCATAGCTGCCATCGGGGGCCAACTGATGATGGGTCCGTAAACAGATCAAAAGGCTGGATCATTACCGAGGAGTTACCCTGTGGGCGAGCCTGTGGTGATTATATCGACAGATTGGCCGCAAGTCTTGAAGGCGTGCCGGGCCTGGGGGTGGACGTGCCGGTTTCCATGTCTGGGCCTCACTGTGTCACACTGGGATACACTCGCCTCACCTTGGTGCTGGTCCCTGTGTGGTTTTGTATTTTTTTTTTTTGTGGGTGCGAACAGGGGTCTCATGCCATGGTAGATGGGCAGCAGTGTCGATTCGGGCGCTCACCACGTGCATCGGTTTTGATCCCACGGGTGTGGAACAGGGGTGGGGCCTTCTGCGTTGTGCCAATGGCGCCTCTGACCCCTGGATGGCACTGAAATGGATGTGGCACTTCAAAAATGGAGGTTCATGAGGGGCATGGTCCTCCTATGGGGGCTCAAATGGTAATGGGGAATGGTTCCTGCAAGGAGGAATTACCGGGTCCTCCTATGTCGGAATGACCCGGTTATGCCTCATTGCAGGAACCCAGTAAAGGAGCCCGGTTTAGTGGCAGCCATGGAGCTAGTAGCTCCATGGCTACCGACAAACTCGTAATAAGGGCCTATGTGTCGACATGAGGGCCCCAAATCAAGCAATCTTACGGGAACACCATCAATCGCCCCACATCACGGATATGATGCATCTGCTCAACAGAGCAACAGTGTTTTCTCGCCTTGATCTGAACAAAGGATATCACCAGATTGAACTTAGTGAGGGATCGTGTTACATAACAACCTTCACCACGCACCTAGGGTTGTTCAGGTATAAACGCTTAAGCTTTGGAATCTCTTCAGCAGCTGACATTTTTCAAGAGGAGATAAGGATCGTACGTCACATACCTCATTGCATCAATTACAGCGATGACATTTGCATATTTGGCAAATCACAAGAAACCCTCGACGCCACGCTGATGAAGGTATGCGCAGCCCTCAGTGAGGCAAATCTCACCCTAAACAAGGACAAGTGCGACTTCAACAAAAGCACCCTACAATTCTCCGGCCATATTTTCTCTCAGAAAGGTATTGAACCCGACTCCGACAAAATTATGGCACTGACGGAGGTGCCAGAAGTGCCTTGAAACCGTGGCCCAAGTACGATCATTCCTGGGGCTGGCAAGTTATTGCACAAGATACCTTCCAGAATTCGCAACCACAAGAGCATCCCTACGTGCACTCACAAAGCAAGATGCCAAATTCGAGTGGGGACCAATGCAACAAGGGAGTTTTGACGCAATCCGGAGAGACATGGCTGTGGCAGTGTGCATGTCCCACTTTGACCCCAACCTACAGACAGAACTGACTGTGGACGCCAGTCAAGTAGGTTTGGGAGCAGTCCTCGCACACCATTCGGGAAGTGAACATGCAAAACGGAAAATAGTCTCATATGCCAGCAGGTGTCTCACTGAGACAGAGCATGGGTATTCACATGCCGAGAAGGAGGCACTGGCAGTGATCTGGGCAACAGAGCATTTTCATTTATTTCTGTTTGGAAAACCGGTCACAATAATAACGGACCATCAAGCACTTATGACAATCTATGGCAGACCAACGGCACAAATGCTGCCAAGAATTGCAAGATGGGTGCTACACCTCCAGAAATACAAATCCACCATACTGCACAAACCAGGAAAAGATGAGCACCCTGCAGACTTCTTTTAGTGGCATCGGCTCGCAGGAAGTATAACATCAAAAGACCGAGCAGACGGCTATATAAACTACATAATACACCAGGCAATCCCACCGGCCATTCCCATGAAGGACATTGCAAAACACATGGCTGAAGATGCCACCCTCGACCTGGTAACATCCTGCATCAACGATGGAAGATGGAAAATGGCAGAAGAGGCGATTCGAGGAAAGCAAGCATTGGATGAAAAACGGTTCAAGACCTTGGCAAGGTCAAAAGATGAACTGTCTATCTCACTATCGTCCCTGCTATTAAAGGGGGGGCCGAATAATCATGCCAGCTGCACTCCAAAAACGAATAATAAAAAGAGCATATGAAAGCAACCATGGAATTGTGTCCACAAAACGCATGCTGAGGAGGAGGATATGGTTCCCCGGCATGGACAAGCTAATAGAGGAGACACTGAAATCCTGCCAGATCTGCCTAAGCCTACAGAGCACAGTATTCCCGGAACCCCTATGTCGGGGTGATTTCCCGGGGACCGGCAGAGCCGTCCGCGGACCTCCGGGGCTAGAGAGGACCCAACTCCTCCCGCGTCCCAAAAGGAGTATGAGGCACACACAAGAGCAAAGTAATTACTGCTGTTTATTAGAATAACGGCAGGGTTTGTTCACAGCCCGTATGCATCCGGGGAGATGCTCTCTTCATTAGTGGGCTTGCAGGCCCTTTTTACCATAGTATGATGCGCTACTCACGTCACCTGAGAAAAATGGTCACAAAACCTATCGCCACTTTGGATTGGCTTCCAGAGTGGTAGGGTTAGTATAGCGACCTATATGAAGGAATATTAGTGGGTACGGACGGGTCAGGTGGTACACTTGGGTTGTCCCTAAAGGTTGCTACAACAAATTGGTTACAAGGGAACCCTTGGTGATTGGCTTGCTGAAATGGCATCAGTGAGGTGCCCCTTGTATTCTGATTGGTTCCCTCACGAGCCCCCAGGCCTGGGACCATCGCCGTTCCCAGCTCGCGAAGTACCTGATGGTGCAACAATGTGTAACTATGTGTTAATGGTGGACAATGGACAGGTCTAGCTAGTGGCTGATGATCACGCCTTTCATATCAGTGTAGGTGTCCAACTTGTTCCTTTGTTGTTGCAACCTGTGTCCCAGACGTGGGACCCCGGCGACTTTCTGTCTCTCGAGCTTGGCATTTTGTCAGTTCGGCTTGGTCACGTGTGGAGAAACCGTAGCTGGAGCAGAATTATGCGCATTTGATTTGTATTTCTGCTCTGAGGGGCGCTTGGCGGTGGCAGGTGTAACCTTGGCACTGAGAGCGCGACGTGTGGGTTGCAACATTGCGACCTTGGCGGTGAGCTCTTGTTAGGGCTTGTTCTGCATGATCAGCGCTTTGCTTTTCCCCTTGGGGGAATTTTGTCTGAGAGGCTGTTGCCTGGGGACTCTTGCTTGCGGCCTACTCGGGCCTAGCTTCTGGGTGGTAGTACATGACCCATAATGTGGGTATCGCAGGATGACAGAGTGTCACAAGCAGCAGCAGGCATATATGATGGCATCTTCTATGGGGATGGGGTGGTAAAGCATCGGCAAGCGTATACACAAGCTCTTCAGGCATCTTGCATTTCTGTGGTGCGGTAGGAGGCCTATGTGAAAAATAACGATGCATGTCCATGGGTGTGCCATTTCGGTACGTCATAGCACTGAGTATGTTCTTCGTGTAGGTTGG
Source organism: Ambystoma mexicanum (assembly GCF_040938575.1). Classification (NCBI taxonomy): domain Eukaryota; kingdom Metazoa; phylum Chordata; class Amphibia; order Caudata; family Ambystomatidae; genus Ambystoma; species Ambystoma mexicanum. The sequence goes on from NC_090940.1 coordinate 560,031,999, forward strand.
TGTGTGAGTGATCAGTGTGCTTGCTGGCACGTGTGTTCTTGTCAGTTGGCTATGTCGTCATGGCATCTCTAACGATGTTCGTTGTTGTTGCGTTAGTCGAGCTGGTCCATGTTGCAGACGTCGGCTTGACCAGGGCCTGGTATTGGGCATGCTCCTCGTTTGTGGGGACTGTGGACACATGGTACCATGTTGTCAGGTAATGAAGTGAATAGGTCAAACTCCTCTCGTGGTGGGTGCTTGGGCCGCGATCCTCTAGGCCAAGGTCTGGATTAGAATGGGGTAAGGGTGTTGTCCCATTTTCGCACTTCAGTCCCCCTCTGGTCAACTTGTCGACCACAAAATTATCTCCTCTCTTCTCTCTGTGTGGTCTCCAAACCTTTGTTATTCTAGGCAGGTGTCCATACTGGTTCACATGGTCTTCAAATGACCAGTAAATATACACACAGCCACCACCGGGTTTGCAGTAGACCCACTTCCCAACATAATTATTCGGGTTTCTCGGGTTCTCCACCTTCACTGATGGCGGTTGTGAGTCTACTTCCAATATTTGGTTGTGCAATCTCTCCCTTTCTTTCAAGATGATGTCTGCATTTTTGTCATCTTCTAATGGCATTAGGGTGTGCATACCAATCATTTCTATCATTTTGTCAGTTGTGCGTGCTGCCATTGCCCTCCACAACCTCAGACCTAACAGGGCGGCCATTCCCAATATTATGTACCCAGCTATTATCTTGAGCCCATCTGACAGCCAAGGTGGCATCCATGACCATAGGTATGAAAATCAGCTACCATCTCTCTTCACACCCTTTGCTTCTTCTTCCATCTTGGTGTGCATCTTGGCCAGTTGTGATACTGCCTCAGAAAGTGTACCATTATCTGCGTCGTTGGCAGGAACAAATGTGCAACATGATCTTCCAATTTTTGCACAAACCCCTCCTTCCATTGCTGTAAGGAGATCCAGCACATATCTATTCTGGAGTGCCACCCACCATTCGTACTGCCCTCCGTTCTTCTTTTTTCGCATTGAACCCATTGACGGTTGAGTTTATTGTCATCATTAGCTCCCATCTTGTTATCTGGAGCCACTTCGCATTTGCATACGCCTGCAGTCCTGAATGTATTGTAGATGAAAAGAACATTGCTGCTCTGCCGAATAGTCTGTGTCCCGGTGAAATGTCACTAAGTGCAGTTTCCGATCTTCCCCACAGGTAGTTCCGCGTCAGTGGTTCTCCTTGTCTTTTTATTCGTGGCAATATTATTGTGTTGTTTTTCCCCTGGCCTCCAATTTTCACTGATCTTTTCTTCCTCTTATTCCCTTCGTCCCTCTTAGGGAAGCTCCCCATGTTAACATGTTTCTATGGCACTACTAGGGATGGTACATTTATGTGTACCATGGTGCATATTCCATCCCACGATGACAGCAAGCTGTGGTAGGCTTTTTCTCCGCAAGCCCAATAGTGATCCATTAATACTGCTGTACCGGCACCCTCCTCATTTATCATTACTATTCTTTTGCAGTTGCCGTTCCTCCCAACATGAACTTCTCCATTGTGTTGATAACAAAGTGTAGGTGCAGTTAGTGGGAGTATTGTTACTGGATCCTCATCCTTCTCTAGCGATATCACCAGTCCTGCGCTCTTAATCCATCCGTCGTAGCACTTGTTATTTACTCCATCCATCTTCTTCATTGTTGCCTTTGTAAATGTTACCATATTACTCACCACTACTCCATCTGTCCACCCTTCCTTCGTGTACACCTTTCCATATATTACTAGCAGTGTTCTCTCCCAACACCCAACTACTCCAGAAACTTCTTTTGCACGCCATTCACATGGTAGGTAATTCAATGTTACTTCCTTTGTTTCCCCTTTTTCTGGTCCATCCGTCACATACTGGAGCCCCTGTGTTAGTTGCCAGTAGTCATTGTACATGGGCAGTGTTTTGATGAACTTATTTTCATACGAGTATGTATCCCTCGTCTTCCACTGTATTATTGCCATTCTTCCTTGAAATCATTCTTTTGTTTGGAACAGGGCCAGGTATATGAGGCACTCTACTGATGTTACAGGCACTTCAGTGGCCACAAATGTTCTGGATGCGCTCATAGCGTATGTGATCAGCGAGCACACATAGCAGTTGTCCTTAGTTGTCCCTCTACCAATTTTGGACATGTGCTGGTACCGCATGTTGTTTGAGACGTGTGCGGACTCTGTAAGATATGTGTCTTCCCCATTATTATCAATATCTGTGCTACGTTTAACCCTCTTCCCTTTTACTCTTGCGTTAATTGTACCACCTGATAACGTACCTGTCGCAGCCGTGGTAGGGGGTTTATTAGTAGCTGGTACAGCCTTGACATCCGAAGCATAGTGTGCCTGCCAGACAGTGGCAGCAAGTAGACCAGTGATAAACAATAAACCTATACATTTTATTACAATAGCTAATATCACTGGCATGTTTCTCTTACCTTTGCTGCAGTCCTGCAGCTTTATACCTTTGACGATATAGATGCCAGCCTGAAAATGTCTAGAAAATGCGCATTAACTTGTTAGTCTTTATTATTCAAGCTCTCCCTATCAAGTAATCGTTTAATGCCCAGACGAAAAGCTGTTCCCACGTGTACCTTAATGTCCTATCTCTCAGGGCTGGTAAGTGCTCGTGGAGATGTGGGAATGATTGCTCTATGGCCAAAATTAACGTGTTATAATACACACGTATTTTCCTTTTCTTTAAATATTTTGGTCTCTTTATGGCGTACACAAATTGATGTGACAGGGCTTCAGAGGTATCATCATCTGTGGGCAGCATTTACCCCCGGGCAAAACGTAGGCTTTTAATTATTGCACTTATCTTTACACTAAAACAGTACTTTTGCGGTACCTGCATGTGCGAGACAAAAAAGAAAAAGAGAACATGCTTGTGTCTACAAGTGTGGTGTAATTCTTCAATTTGTTAGGCAATGTCCTTCATTTAGGTGGCAGTAGGGGCGGGGCTTTTTTGGACGGGGCTTATCGGGGCAGTGTTCTTCTTATTTTGCGATTTCGTGACCATGGGGCGAGCTAGGGGCAATTGTCCACTTGAGTCCTTGGAAGTGTCTGGGGTTTGGGAGGGGTCAGGGGCTGTGTGCTGTTGTCGCTTGTTGCTGTTGCTGCTGCGTTGGCCCTGTCGTTGACGCAAGGGCGGGTCTGATCTTTGTAGGGCTTGATGTCATACAGATGCGTCCGCACATTCTTGTCTTGGAGCTTGACCGCTCTGAGAGCTGCTTTTTCCACCAGATGGGGCCCCGTGAATCGGGGGCTATTCCATCATCTGGTATAGTTCTTCAGCAGCACTCTATCACCTTCGCTTACTGTCCACTTTGTCGCTTGTTCCTGTTGTTAATTTTCTCCTTCTTCTTGCTGGATGTTCTTCGACCCTCCCCACGTCTGCTCAAGCTGTTGAGAGATAAAAGCTACACTAGTAATCAAGGAAGATACATATTCGTACATTTCATCACCAAAAACGTTTTGAGTCAAATCACTATCTGTTATAGCCCTTGATGGAGGTGTCAATGGGAGGTGCATTTGGCGTCTGGCCACCACCTCATGGGGTGTGAGGTGGTGATACGAACCTGGCCTGTTTCTTAACTCAAATAGGGCCAAGGGGAGACAGTTTTGCTTGATAGATTGCTGAACCTTTGCTATTTCTTCTTTTAGGGGGGCCATTGAGGCGTTCACAAACGCCATTCGCCTGTGGGTGATACGCACATGCAAACTTGTGCTTTATGCCAAGGAGGGCAGTGATGTATTGGAACATTTCATTGGCAAAGTGCGGGCCATTGTCGGATCGCAACACTTCGCATATCCCCCACCTCGGGAAGACTTTCCTCACTAAGAACTTTGCAGCTCTTAAGGCGACAGCATGGAAGCATGGGCCGGCCTCAATCCACCTTGAGAATGGGCATACTACCACAATCATGTACCTGTATCCTTGATATACATTGATCATGTTAAAGTAGTCAATGTGGAGGTGTAGGAAGGGGCCTTCCGGCTGGGGTATAACACCTTTGATCTCGTGCAGCGTGTGACCGGCCTTAATTTGTTGGCAAGTAAGACAATTACTGATGAAGTTTGCAACATGCGAGTTTAGCTCGGGACAGAACCACCCTCCCTTTATCCTTGCTGCAATCACTTCTTTTCCTGTGTGTGTGGGATGGTGTAGTTGGGCCAGGGCTGTTTTCAATAGTGCCAGGGGCATCACTATTTTGCCTGTATTGTTTTGTCACCATAATGTGTCTGTGTTGGTTTGTTCAGCATTGCAAAAAGGGCATGCTCTACATACAGTGTTGTCGGACAGCCCATTGTTATCGATGATGATTTTTGTACCGCTAAGGCAGCGCCAGCCAGGCTCTGTTCGCACGGGAAGTGACCTAACATTACAGGGTCCAGGTGTTCACTGTAGAAGGCTACTGGTTTGTGTCCAATAGTAGTTTTTTGTGTCAGCACTGCCCTCATTACTGCTGAGCTGTAATGTGAGAAGATGAAAAATTGTGCTTCATAATTTGGGGTAGCAAGTACTGGTGCTGTTGATATGGCATGTTTTAGTTCCTGGAATGCCTCTGTCATTTCTGTGGTCCACCTTAACTTCTTCTCCCCCCTCCGTGCTTCTTTTAGTGCCTCAAGCAGGGGTCTAGTGTACGAGCTGTAGTCAAAAACCCAAGCCCTACAGTAGTTGCATATGCCCAAGAACTGCTGTAGTTCTCTCACTGTCTGTGGCTGGGGCGTGTTTGTTATGGCCTGTGCCCTTTGTGGTGCAATGTTCCTTCCATTTTGCGAAATGAGCTGGCCTATGTACAGCACTTGTTCTTTGCAGTACTGCAGCTTCTCCTTGTCTACTTTGTACCCCTTTTCTGCTAGTACTGTAAGCATTTTGATAGAGTCTCTCCTCACTTTTCCTCTGTGGTGCTGCATATTATTATGTCATCTACATATTGCAGCACCGTGCTTTCTATTTCAATGTTACCCAAGTCCATTTGTATCACCCTGTTGAAGATAGATGGTGACTCGCAGTACCCCTGGGGCAGCCTGGTGTGTTTCGATTTTGTATTGCGGTATGTGAAACTTGTCAAGTCTTGTGAGTCAGGGTGTAAAGGTATTGAGAAGAATGCGTTTTTGAGGTCAATCACGGTAAACCGTGCCGCCTCTGCTGGTATCCGACATAGTATAGTGGCTGGGTAAGCCGCTATAGGGTATTCTGCTTCCACTATGTGGTTGAGGGGTATTAAATCCTGGATGAAACACCAAGACCCTCCCTCAGCCTTGCACACAGGGTACACAGCAGTATTGCATGGAGACTCTGATGGTACTAATATGCCTCTGTTTATTAGTGCTGTTATTGTTTCATATATCCCCTCATCTGCCTCTTTTGATAGCGGGTATTGCTTTATCCTTGGCAGTGTAGCTCCTTTTTTCAACTTTATTTTCACCCCTCCAATGCTCTTTATTCAGCCCATGGCATACGGAGTAGTGGTCTGTGATAGTGGCTGTTGCATCTAGCGCCAATGCCACCTTCTGTGCTACGTCTCTGTATGTCACTGTTGCCCAGATGTCAACGCTCATCTCGAACACCATCACCCCCTCACCTTTATCATCCGAGAAGAGCTCCTCATCAGATACCTGGGTTAGTCAGCACCCTTCTGCCAGTGCTATTACCGCTCTCCATGCTCTCCCTTCCCTGTCTTGCGCGTGTACTGCAATGTAGTCTTGTGTTGCTACAATGCTCTCAATGCTCAGTGACATCCTTGTCCCTTCCATTTCACTGGCTGGTGTCTCGGGTCTGAAAAGGTAAATTGCTGGCCTCCTCCATATTTTCCCTTCAATCCCTGGTAACCATGCTATCGTCATGTCTGTCCCGTATTGGAAAAGTTCTCCATCTCCATCTACTGGCTCTGCCCTGGCTACTGTTGTGCCACAGTAAGCCTGTAGTATTTGTTGTGCTGTGAGCATGGTTATGCCTGGTGTGGAGCATATTATCCCCTTGTCAGTAAAGGAGATAGTCATATTCAATCTGCTCATGATGTCCCTACCTAGTATGTTTACTGGTGACTGTTTTGAGTATAGCAACGGGAGGGACATATCATGATCGCCTACAGATAAGGCGATGCTATCAGTGAAGGGAACCAACCCTCGAGCCCCAGAGAATCCTTGAGTGTTCATGGCCTCGCCTGACAGTTGCATGACCTAGTGGCCCCGGTGCCAACTAAGAAGGAAACGTTTTTGTCAGCTATCATCACCTTTATGCGTGGTTCCTCCGCAGAGTTAGGTGTACTGATAGTATGGGACACATCAAACACATCTGTGGGCTGTCGTATTGTGGGTACAGTGACTGGCCATTTCCTGTGTATGGGGTGTGACCCAATATTGTCACCTTTCCCTAGCTGTGTCTGTGCTACAGGCGTGTCAGTGGATGTTATTGCATTGTCCTGTATTTGTGTGAGCTGCTGCACTGTTTGGACCTGCTGTTGTTGGTTTGCAATAGGCTGCTGGTGCGTTTTCGTGTACGTTTGCATGTGTGGTGGTTGTTGCTGTTGTGGTTGTAGTGCCTGTTGTTGTTGGTGCATCTGTGCTTGTTGTGGTGGCAGTTGTTGCTGTGTCCCCTGGTGTTGGTAAACTTGCTGTTCCCCCATTGATCCTTGCTGTTCTTGCTCTCCCCAAGCTGTCTGTGCCGGTCTCATTCTGCATATGCGTGACATGTGTCCACCAACCCACATATCCAGCATGTCAGTGGTTCCCGTGCTTGCCATTGAAGTCCCCCCATATTGTCTTGGTACCCCTGTTGTCCTGGTTGACCATTACCCCAGAATCCTCCCCCTTGTTGTTGGATGGGTGGGCCAAATCCTCTCCCTCTCATTTGCCCACCTCTCCCTCTGTAGTTATTCGAGTACCCATTTCCCATTTTCATATATTCCCCTCCCGTATATGGTGGGGGTGTAGGCATTTGCTGTGTCATTGCTTGTGCTTGCTGTATCGGCGATATCTGTTGTTGTGTTGTGTTTTGCATTACTGTGGCCTGTGTGGGGGCGGGAGCTGTTATCATTGCTCCCTCCATGGCATATTTTGATAGCTTCTTTTGGACCAATTTAGCTTCTTCTACCTTCCTATCTTCCTCCTTTTGTTTCCACTTTTCCTGCCACATCCTACAATAGTGTATTATTGTCAGTTGTATTTCTGGCCATGCTTTTGCTTCTATTCCCACCAACATCTTCAATTGTTGTTGTACTTGCTCCGGGAGCCCCTGTACTAGTATGTGGTAGAAAATCGCTGGTGTTTTGTTCAACTGTTCCCGCGTTTCCAAGCGCCACTTCTCCTGAATCTCCTGGATGTAATCAACAGGATCTTCGTTCTCACACATCTTGCGTGACGTTATTGCTCCTATGTCTGATGTGTCTGGATATTGGACCCTCAATGCCTGCGATAGCGCCTGCCTGCAGTTGGCGAATGGGGCCCCGTCATGTGCCGTGTCGCGTATTGTCACCCCTGGGAATCCCGCCCTCTTCCAATGTCATCAGCAGCATCCCCCAGTATGGAAATCAGGAGGCCCTTCACGTCACCCACCGCTAACGTTTGCCCCGCAGTTTGTTTTTCCATCTCATATATCCACTTCCCAGCTCCAGTGCTCAATGACAGAAGCCTACATTTTATATTTTCCTTATCAGCATGTTTCCAGGGGATATATTGTGGTCTGGCACTTCCTCTCTCTAGTAGTGGCATTAAATTGTACTCCCTCTCTTCTCCCCCTACCCTCCTACGTGTTATTATGTCAGTATATTCATCGTCATCCTCCACATCTGGTAATTCTTCAATACTGTCAATGTTACCGGGGGTTGTCCTTGCACCTCCTACATCCTTCCTGCCTTTCTTATTACCTTCTTGTCCTATCGTTGGTGTGTTCGCTCGTTCTTCCTGTCTGCGCCCTGGGAGGTCCTTAAGTCTGCCAATGTATGGGGTGTGCACGGGGGTTGGTGTCAGCGGACGCAGTGTTTTCCTGGTTGCCTCCCTCACCTTTGTTTCTCCTGTGCTTTGTTGTCCCCTCCTCTCGCATGCCCATGGTGACTCGCAGTTAGTGCGCATTATGTACAATTTGTCTAAACTTTCCCTATTGCCATCTCTCTCAATGGTGTTCGAACCATACTCTTCCTCGCTGCAAAATCCGTCTGAAAAGTCCAATCCCCACTCTGTGCTTTTCCCCCCTACAATCACTGTTCTTCAACCTCAGCCCCCTGTGTTGATGTTGATCTTACCTCCTGTCCTTGCGCGTGTTCTTCCTTTCTCCACTCTCCATCCTCCTCTCTCCTCTCTCCTCTTTCTTCTTCTCCACTACTTCGCCACCTATTTCCGCTCGTTTCCAGTGGAGCACTTCCAATACCTCCTCACTAACCCTTGCTATTATCCGTTCCTCTTTTTCCTTTCTCCCCCATGTTCTCCCTTCCCTTTTTAATATGCTTTCTATACCCTTACCTTCCTCATATTTTCGTGCTCTATCAGATATTATCTTCTTTTTCCACATTCCCATTTCCCTATCATTCTCTTCCATTTCTTCCACTTTCCTTCTCATCTCCCTATTTTCTATGCATGCCATTCTTCCTGCTATTGCTCGTATGTGCTCTTCTTCCTTCTTCCTCCCCTCCGCCTGTTCCTCCATTCTCGCCACTTCTTGTTTATTTCCCTTCTTTTCTTCCTGTCTCTTCCGCGTTTCCTTCTCGAACTGTCTGATCAGTGCGCTTCGTATGCTCCTCAATTCCGCCAACCTTTCCTCTAGTATCTCTTCCTCTTCCTGCGACAACCGCCCTTCTCCTTCTTTACTTACCTCGGGCTCCTTTTGTTTATCGTCGTTCTCTTCCTTATTTGCCTCCCTCACTGTATCCTCCTCTTCCTTTGTTAGTGTTCCTCGTAGCTTCAGGAGCACCTGTGCCGCTATCCACTCGTCTTGCCCTATGTTTGTAAATCCTCCCAGGGCGTTCTTGCCCCCCACCATTCCTACCAGTGCAGTGGTGGAATCTACCATACCTGCCGTCCCCATTCGTTTTTTGACACTCGTCTGGGGGTGCGTATGGTGGGGGGCTGTACTCGGGTTTGGAATATCCCCCAGCAGCCGTTAGTTGCTGCTGCGCCGCTTCTCTGAGTTCTGTTAGTGGGTACAATCCCTCTTCCTCCTTCTTCACTACCTTAGCCATTGTCACGTCCTCTGCCCCTTATTTTTTAACTTTCGCCTCTGCCACCGCAAATGATCCTTTTGCCTCCTCCTCACTGTCTACAGTGCTGAGCTGTTTCTGTGTTGTCTTGCCCACATCCCTCCTTCCATCTTCTCTTCTTTCACCTCCTTTACTGCGTACCCTCCTGGGGCCCCCGGTGTGCCTCCCTGAAACATCTTCCAGAGATCAAAAACTGCTAGATGGTTTGCTAACTTTTTCCCTTTGTAAGTATTATGCAAATATGTCAGCAAAGAGTTTTGTGTGTATGTATCGAAACTGCCGTTAGGCGGCCATGGTACCCTTATTTTGTTGTCAGTTCCTTGGGTCCATTCTATACTGTACTTTATGATCTTTTCTCTGTGCGGTGACAGTGTCGCGCAAATGTGTTGGAGTGGTGTGGTTAAAGCGCTTGCTCTGAACCCTAATCCTGCCCCTGCCCCCGACGCATAATATGTTGCCATTTTACACTCCTATTTTCTCAATTATTAACTTTTTACTTGGCCCCGTAAGCTGGGGACTTCCGACTGTCCGCTGTAAGGAAGAGCAATTTTAATGTTACACGAATATAGTTTTATTATTTCTTTCTTTCCAATTTCACTACTATGGCCCCCTTCGGCCGTGGCGCACAGAGCCCCCTGCGGCTCTGGGTCCTGTGCGGCGAGCTTCTAGGCTGCCCCACCTTCCTTCTCCCGTTTTACTCAACACACCTCCAGCCCAGCTCCTCCTTCTCCCTTCCCACTGTCTGTTCAGGCCGCTCCCCCTATCATGCAATCCCTTGTAGAGTGCTGCCAGTGTTGTTCTGAACCATAATACTGCCCCTGCGCCCGACCCATAATACGTTGCCATTTTACACTCCTATTTTCTCAATCGTTAACTTTTTACCTGGTCCCGTAAACTGGGGACTTCCGACTGTCCGCTGTAAGGAAGAGCAATTTTAATGTTACACGAATACAGTTTTGTTATTTCTTTCCAATTTCACTACTAGGGCCCCCTTCGGCCGTGGCTCACAGAGCCCCCTGCGGCTCTGGGTCCTGTGCGGCGAGCCTCTAGGCTGCCCCACCTTCCTTCTCCCCTTTTACTCAACACACATCCAGCCCAGCTCCTCCTTCTCCATTCCCACTGTCTGTTCAGGTCTCTCCCCCTCTCATGCAATCCCTTGTCAAGTGCTGGCGGCGTTCTCCGTGCACGGCCGCCTCTCCCCGTACCCCCCCCTTTTTTTTTCCACAAGTGCGGCCGGCGTTCTCTGTGCGCAGCCGCCTTTTCCCGTACCCCTTTTTCACCCCCTATACAAGCCTTACGGGTGACGTAACCAACCTCCTACAATTTCCAAAATCTTACAAATGCACGCTATTTGTCACACTTTTATCTTCCATTAACCCCACAGCTGTCTTCTCGCCTGATCTGGAGCAAGGTAATCAACAATTAAACTTTTATAATCGGACTGCGCACGCTGCGTCGCCTCGTGTGTGATACGCCTCCTCTCCAGAGCAGCTTAACCAGCCAATTATCTTCCCCACCCGGTAAACAACCTAGCTACCCCCTACGGGAAAACGTCATCTACTTAACGAGCTTCAATACTCAATTAGTAGGGATCCTCATGTATTCATTGATCTACAACGTCAATTCATAGGGAAGCCACACACCCCCTTTTACACAGGTGTCCGCGATCTCAAACCAATCCGTGCCCTCCAACAGTCGTATGTGGGTGCCTAGGGCCCCAGCCAACCTGCTCTGTGACGCCGTAGGGGACGGCCCTCATGCCTGTCCCGCTACTCCTCACACCTCAGTTGCCACTTATTAGTCAAAATCAATTTCCACACACTGCTACAACCACCCGCCTCCCTCTTTACAAATCCTCTCCCCTCCCATACAACATTACGTTGCTGGTTCGGTGTGCCATACTCACCAAGTCCTCATGAGCTGGGGCCACTTGACTGCGGGCACCCCTCCACATCGGCTTGCCACCTCCCCTCGTCTCGACCACATCTGTACACTCGCCAACCGCGGGTGGGATACTTTTCAAGTCAGCTCCCGATGGCCAATGTCTGGATTTCACTGTCCGGTCTTCTCGCAGTTCCGTGATGGTCCTGCAGTCCTCAAAAGGGGGCAACGGCGGGGGGGCCACGCTCCCGGGCTCCCTTGTTGCAAGAGGCCTGGTAGTGATGCCCTCAGGTTAGGTAGACCACCAACAAATCACAGCAGTGTCTCCAACTTGTCATGGTGATTTCCGCGGGGCCGGCAGAGCCGTCTGCGGACCTCCGGGGCTAGGGAGGCCCCAACTCCTCCCGCGTCCCAAAAGGAGTATGAGGCACACACAGGAGCAAAGTAATTACTGCTGTTTATTATGATAACGGCAGGGATTGTTCTCAGCCCGTATGCATCCGGGGAGACGCTCTCTTCGTTAGTGGGCTTGCAGGCCCTTTTTACCATAGTATGATGCGCTACTCACGTCACCTGAGACAAATGGTCACAAAACCTATCGCCACTTTGGATTGGCTTCCAGAATGGTAGGGTTAGTATAGCGACCTATATGAAGGAATATTAGTGGGTACGGACGGGTCAGGTGGTACACTTGGGTTGTCCCTAAAAGTTGCTACAACAAATTGGTTACAAGGGAACCCTTGGTGATTGGCTTGCTGAAATGGCATCAGTGAGGTGCCCCTTGTATTCTGATTGGTTCCCTTGCGAGCCCCCAAACCTGGGACCATGGCCGTTCCCAGCTCGTGAGGTACCTGATGGTGGCAACAATGTGTAACTATGTGTTAATGGTGGACAGTGGACAGGTCTTGCTAGTGGCTGATGATCACGCCTTTCCCATCGGTGTAGGTGTCCAACTTGTTGCTTCGTTGTTGCAACCTGTGTCCCAGACGTGGGACCCCGGTGACTTTCTGTCCCTCGAGCTTGGCATTTAGTCAGTTCGGCTTGGTCACGTGTGGAGAGACCGTAGCTGGAGCAGAATTATGCGCATTGGATTTGCATTTCGGCCCTGAGGGGCGCTTGGCGGTGGCAGGTGTAACCTTGGCACTGAGAGCGCGACGTGTGGGTTGCAACATTGCGGCCTTGGCGGTGAGCTCTCGTTAGGGCTCGTTCTGCATGATCTGTGCTTTGCTTTTCGCCTTGGGGGAATTTTGACTGAGAGGCTCCTGCCTGGGGACTCTTGCAAGCGTATACACGAGCTCTTCAGGCATCTTGCGTTTCTGTGGTGCGGTAGGAGGCCTATGTGAAAAATAACAATGATGCACGTTCATGGGTGTGCCAGTCCGCTATGTCATAGCACTGAGCATGTTCTTGGTGTAGGTTGGTGTGTGAGTGACCAGTGTGCTTGGTGGCACGTGGGTTCTTGTCAGTTGGCTATGTCGTCATGGCATCTCTAACGATGTTCGTGGTTGTTGCGTTAGTCGATCTGGTCCATGATGCAGACGTTGGCTTGACCAGGGCCTGGTATTGGGCATGCTCCTCGTTTGTGAGGACCATGGACACATGGTACCATGTTTTCAGGTAATGAAGTGAATGGGTCCAACTCCTCTCGCGGGGGGTGCTTGGGCCGTGATCCTCTAGGACAGGATCTGAATGAGAATGGGGGAAGGGTGTTGTCCCATTTTCCCACTTCACCTACACATGTCCGGTCTCCCGAAAGGAATTTGGGAGGAAGTGGCATAGACTTCTTTGGGCCCCTTGGATCAGGAGAATATGTACTGGTAGCCCTAGATGAACACTCACGCTACCCGGAGATAGAAATAGTACCGTCCACGGCAGCCACTGCACTCATACCGGCATTAGACCGTATATTCTCTGCATTTGGAGCGCCAAAGGTGGTCATATCTGACAATGGCCAGCATTCACCAGCAAAGATTTTTGCGACTTCGCCGACTACCTTGGATTCACCACCGTGGGGTCACACCACTCTGGCCTCAAGCAAACGGAATAGTAGAACGTTTCATGTCAACGTTTCATGGTCAACGTCAAGTGGGCCGTTCGCATTGCAACAATTACGCACATGCCTATTGAACAGGCGCTTTGCCAACTCCAAAGGGATTACCGAAATACCCTGCACGACTCCACGGGAATGTGCCTGGCCAAACTCATGTTCGGACATCCAGTAAGGACAAGAATCCACTTAGGGGCCAAGGAAATAGAAGAAAACAAGAGAATGGCAGAGGGCAGGGCAAGGGATCATCGAGCGAAGGAGAAGATGAAAGAGTATGCAGACAAAAAGAAAAGAGCATGAGGTACAGGGCTGACCTTAGTACTGATACGACAAACACAAACTCACAAGGACATGCCAGTGTTCGACCCACAACCCTTGAAAATCTCCCACATAAAGGGGTATATGGTCATGGCGGAAAGAGATGGATGGACCATAACCAGAAACAGCTCCTTCTTCAGAAAAGTGGGAGGAGACACAATGCAGCTAAATGGACAATGGAGTGAAGAAGAAGAATATGAAGAGAGACAAGGAGGGTCAGGATACTCTGCAGATGAAGAGGAACCCGACGGAGATTAACTCACCCGGGAAGAAGAATGTCCGGACAAAAATGAGTAGTCGCCCCAATTTATTTTGGGGGGGAGGTGTAGGGTCGTGTGATGGAGCCCTGTAGAGATGACAACCCGGAGACTGGTCATATGACCACAGTTATTGTGCGCGCACGCAACACGCAAAGAAAGCAGTCCCTGGTTGAGAGCCACCGTGTCCGGTCATCATTTTCATGCGCGCTGCTGATGCCTAGTCCCAGCGCGTCCCTACCGCTAACAGGATCCTCACAATTACCAACAGCCTTTCCTCCTTTGCCTGCAAAAAATGGACGGGCTGCAGGTTGCTCCTTCATCCGTAAAACATAATGTTTTTTCTTACTTTTATTGGGCATGATGAAAAGTTCCAGCGTTCTTCAGTCAGGCTGCAAATACAATGGTTTGAATCACGTCGTCGGCCACAAACTGCTAACTGTGCTGCACTTACCTGAGCACTTCTCTGGAGCGTGCACAGGAGTGCTAGGCTTAAGAACTCACTCCAGTATATAAAGGCAGGGCAACACAGGTAAACGCTCCAAAAGAAGAAATATTCTCCTCCACACTGAAGAAAACGTCTTCTGCTAACTGTGCTGCACTTGCCTGAGCACTTCTCTGGAGTGCATTTGGTTTATAATTACAGCCACCCTTGGTTATTTTAGCCAACTTGTAGTATATTCCTATAGAAAATAATAGTTTTCACTGCATCGCCATCTGGCCTGGACTTTGCTCCCTAGCACCTTCTTCATTTGTATTTTGTATTTGTATTTATTGTTTTCTATAGCACCTTAATCCATGGCGCTTTACAAAGAACAACAAAATATACATTAAACATAGAACAGTAAAAGCAATAATGGTAAACATGAATCAAACCAGAAAATCAGAATGTAGAACAATTTACATATGAGAAAGAAGAGGAGAGGGGGTGGAGAAAGAAGGGGGGAGAGTAGTGAGTAAAGTGAATAGTATGAGGAAGGGAGATTTAAAAGAGAAGGGGAAGATGAAGAACAAAGAGAAGGGTAGAAGAAAGAGGGGAAGCAGGGTAAGATGGGGAAAGGGATTAGGGAGGGGAATAAAAAAAAAGAGATTTCAATGAGGAGCGGAAGGAAGAATAGGAAGGGGAGGAGCGGACAGAGAAAGGTAGGGAGTGCCAGTGTAAGGGGGCAAGGAGCTGAAAGGAACGGAAACGAGAAGAGGCACAAGGGGTGGGGGGTACTGAAAGTAAGAAGAGATCGGCAGAACAAAGGGAGCAAGAGGGGGTGTAAAATGAGAGAGGAGAGGTAAGGAGGAGCAAGGTTGTGAAGAGATTTAAAGACCAGACAAAGGAAGTGTAATTTAAGTTGGGAATGGAAAGGAGGCCATCCTAGCTGAGAAAGAGAGTTGGAAATTGAGTCATGAGGAGAGAGAAGACAGAGGGTGCGGATGGCAGAGTGATAAAGGGATTTGAGAGGGGCAAGGTGGGAAGCGGGAAGACCAAAGAAGTGAGAAGAACAATAGAAAAGACTAGAAAAGATGAGGGAAGAGATTAAAAGTTTGGTAGCATGGAAGGTGAGAGAGGAACAAACTTTGCTTCCTTGCTTCCTTTACATTAGTGCTTGCTTACATCAAACTTCTTTCTCCCTAGGCAAATGATTTCTCTACACTTTGACAATTCTTTGTTACCGAGATCTTTAACCTCATTAGTGCCAAGGACGAGATATCTCGTCCTTGGAATTACCTCCCTGTTGCCAAGGACGAGATACCTTGTCCTTTTTGGCACTCTGTTTTGTGCGATCCCTGCAGAGCATGGATCGCACAAAACTGTAATCCAACCCCCGGCTATGTGAGGGGGAGGTCCCCCTTCACTGCCCGGGTGTTGGATTACCTTCAATTTCACATCGGCATGCGTGACGCACGTCGACATGAAATTGAAAGTTAATTCACCGATGTAGCCATTTTCGGCTGCCGCGGTGAAGAGAGAAGGTAAGAGCCCTTCTGCATCTGCCTCGATCTCTGGCTGTATTTCAAGCCGGAGATCGAGGCAGGTATCGTTGGAAAGGGGAGATTCTACCCTTTCCAACTATACCTTCTGTGACAGAATTGCTGGTCACGGATCGGGCGCAGAGCTCGATCCGTGGCCAGCAATGCGCACTAGACCACCAGGGATCTGTTTTGGGAGCGGGGGCAGGGGGGCTGCTTACTAGGTAAGTAGCCCCCTCTCACCCAAGCCCCCAAAGCATGGCACCACAGCGCTGAAGACCCCTGGGGGCAGTGATCATCTGCCCCCAGGGGTGAAGATAAAAATAAAAATTTAGAAGGAAGAGGGGAGGTGGGAGGAGGTTTGGGGCCCTGGGGCCCACTAGCCACCAGGGATTCTGGAAAAAGTGGTGTCGTTGGAAAGGGGAGAATCTCCCCTTTCCAGCGACACCATTTATGACGCATTGCTGGTCACGGATCGGCGCAGAGCGCTCAATCCGTTACCAGCAATCCCACTGCATCACCAGGGATATGTTTGTGACGTGGGGGAGGGTGGCTGCTTACAGTAAGCAGCCTACCAGCCCTCTTCCCCCTCCTAGCCCCCAAAGCATGGGGGCACATACCTGATAAACTCCGGGGAATTTTTTTTGCACCCCTGAAAGGGTGGTGGCCCTCCCCCTCCCACACCAAGTGGAAGGGGGGGCACCCCTTGTAGCCCTCCCAAGGGGCAGATTTATGCCCCCAGGCAGAAGTACATGGGGTGGCCCACCATCCAATTGGGGGGGCACCAGGAATAAGTGTGCAGGCCCCCCAAAGGATGGGGCCTGCAGGTTAGGGCCCCCCTGGGGGCAGATGGCTGATCATCTGCCCCCAGGGAAGGGGGCAAAATGAAAAAAGGGAATTTTGCCCCACAACCCCCCCTAAAATGTGTTCAACCATTTTCACTTTTTTCCTTTGGAAACCCAACTCCCCTTGGCGCAGAGGGGCACATTGGTGTGCCAATCTGGGCCCGGGGTGCCCAAACCTTACTGCCCCACCCACTGCGGGGCCTGTCCCATAATTTCTGAGGGCCCTCTCCCCCTCACCCCAAATGGAGGGGGGGTGCCCCACGCAGCCGTTTGTAGGAGGCCCAGGGAGGCCTGCATGAGGTGCCCTCGCCACCCATTTGGGGTGAGGGGGGAGAGGGCCCCCAGAAATTGTGGGACAGGTCCCCCAGTGGGTGGATCGGTAAGGTTTGGGCACCCCGGGGCCAGATTGGCACACCAATGTGCCCCTCTGCGCCGCCAAGGGGAGTTGGGTTACCAAAGGAAAAAAGTGAAAATGGTGGAACGCATTTTAGGGGGGGCTGTTGGGCATCCCAAAGGGATGGGGAATTGTCTAATGGGATGGGGAGTTATCCCCCCACACCTCTCCCGCAATGGAGTGGGTGTCATGTCATGCATCCCTCCCTGGGACCAGATATCTGCTCCTAAGAAGGGACGCCTGAGCCCAGGGAGGAGTGCAGGGCAGCCCCCCCTTATCTGCCCCCAGCGAGGGCTACATGAGATGCGCCGCCGCTCCAATTGGGGTGGGGGTGGAGAGGTGCACCCCCCTTCACATTAGAAAATTCCCCAGAGGTGTAGGGTGCTCCTCAGCCCCCACTAAACGGCAGCCTGCCATGTTTTTTCTTACCTTTATTGGGCATGATGAAAAGTTCCTGCATTCTTCAGTCAGGCTACAAATACAATGGTTTGAATCACGTCGTCAGCCACAAACTGCTAACTGTGCTGCACTTACCTGAGCACTTCTCTGGAGCGTGCACAGGAGTGCTAGGCTTAAGAACTCACTCCAGTATAGAAAGGCAGGGCAACAAACGCTCCAAAAGAAGAAATATTCTCCTTCAGACTGAAGAAAACGTCTTCTGCTAACTGTGCTGCACTTGCCTGAGCACTTCTCTGCAGCGTGCGCAGGAGCGCAAGGCTTAAGAACTGTCTTTGTCTTTGTTTACTAAACTTGCCTTGGCGCAGAGGGGCACATTGGTGTGCCAGTCTGGCCCCAGGGTGCCCAAGCCTTACTGTCCCACCCACTGGGGGGCCTGTCCCACAATTTTTGGGGGCCCTCTCCCCCTCACCCCAAATGGAGGGCGGTGTACCTCACGCAGCTGTTTTAGGAGGCCCAGGGAAGCAGGCCAGAATTTATTACCCAGAATCCCTGACAAAGTGAAAATTGTGTTTTCTCCACACCAAACATCACACTTTGTAGGGGATTGTGGCTAATAAATTCTGGGCTGCTTCGCGCAAGTTAGACCTCAGTGCATTCCCACGAGTGTCCTCTTTTCAGAAATGCATGGTGTTCAGAGTTTTCCTTGGTGGCTTGGACACCCTAGGCCCAAAACTGTATGATGTGCACATTAGTCAAAATCCTGCAATCCTGCTGTGCGAAAAGAGTTGGGGTTACCAGTGTTTTAGGTTTTCCCCTTGGTGCCCAGGTAGGTGCACCCACACATGTGAGGTACCGTTTTCATCGGGACACCTGTGGGAACGCGGGACGGTAGGCCATGTGTTGATGGTGGCGTGTTTCGGTGGGTGAGCCGAAATGTACGGAAAATGTGTTTTTTTCACCACATTTCGGACTTTGCTGGGGTGCCTGAGCAATAAATTCTGGGCCGATTTGCGCAAGTCAGACCTCTGCGGATTCCCATGGGTGTCCTCTTTTCAGAAATGCATGGGGTTCCCTGTTTTCCTTGGTGGCTTGGACACCCGATGCCCATATCTGTATGGTGTGCCCGTCTGGAAAAAGTGTGAAATTCAGCTGTCATAACAGACTTGGGGTTACCTGTGTTTTAGGCTTTCCCCTTGGCGCCCAGGTAGGTGCACCCACACATGTGAGGTACCATTTTCATCGGAACACCTGTGGGAACGCGGGACGGTAGGCCATGTGTTGTTGGCGGCGTGTTTCGATGGGTGAGTGTTACCCTCACCTGGTATCCACGGGGACACCACCCAGCCCTGGTTGGATGATTTGCACTCTCGAACCCTCTCCCGGTCCCTTGGTAAGGTCTCTGGTTAAAGATGGGCCTGCAATATAGGAGAGCTGGATTCAATACCAGATTGTCTTTATGTTTTCCCACCTCCCTTGGCCTCAACTCCTTCCTCCCCCTTGGGCCTTCTCCTTACCTTAATATTGTAAAAGGTGAATTCTCCGCCCTGCTGCTCATGGCAAGGGCGCTTAGATGTGGGGAGCGAGCAGCGACCAAGTTAATTCACTGGTGCAAGCCCTCCTGTGGGAATCCAGGCCTGCTGCGACTCCGTAGGATTGCTACTTTACAGTCTTTATATGCAGTTCTTAAGTTCCTCTTAGTTCGAATAATAATGTCTTGCTTCTTTCCTTTTAGGTATGGAAAGGTATTTTGGTGTTGTCATGCAGTTTGAAGATGAGCATGGGCCGGTAGGCGAAAGCGTGTTGTGCGCGATGCTGTCCGGTGAGTAATGTGCAATGCGCGGCGCTGCTTTGACTTTTATATTGCTAACCTGTGTCTTTTCTCTCCTTGCAGGTTGTGATGTTCCTCTCCGAGCGACGTAATGTTCCAGCAATGATACTGACCAGGAGATGACTACCCAGGTAAGAATTGTGTGGCTTTCTTCATTCGGGAGGAAACGTGAGTAAACGCTTACTAATGCTGTCTTTCTTTCTCCTCTTTTCAGGTTATGGTATTCCAGGATGCATGCGGTGCCAGATGATGGAGTTTGTACCTTCAGGTGAGTGGAACTGAAGTCAGCGATGGATTGAAGACAGGATACTGTTCCAGGTAAGTTTCGTAGTATTCTTTCTCTCTCTACAGGTGATTGGTTTCAGGTAAGCTGGCATCAAAGAACTGGACACAGTGAGCATTATGCTGCCCACAGCAGAATAACGCAAAGCATGTTCTGCTGTTTGAGTGCAGTTTATATAGTCACAGGTAAAGTAGTCCAGGTAAAATAGTCCCAGGCCTGCCACACCCAAAGTAGCCCAGGTAAAGTAGTCCCTGGCCTGCCACACCCAAAAGACTAGACCGCATAGCTCAGTTCCTTGTAACTGAGCTATGTGTGTGCCTCTATGTTGGCTGAACCCTCCAAGTTAAATAGTCCCAAGTAAATAGTCCCATTCTAATGTTGGTCTTCATGATGCTTATGAGCCTGGCGCCAAAGGCGCAAGGACTAACTCCAAGAGGGTCTTGGATGAAGTTTTAAGGCCTTTGACCTGGCCCTAACTGGAAGGCTGACTTGCCAGAGAAGGCCAGCGGCAAGGGTCATGACAGCACTCCCCCTCAAGGTCCCTCTCACGGTGGCACTTCTGCCTGGTCCTGGTTTGGCTGGGTAATTCTGATGGAACTTTTTTAATTAAGTGAGGTGCATGGATGTATTCACTAGGTTCCCATGATCTGTCTTGAGGGCTTTATCCCTTCCAAACAACTAAGTAGTATAGTTTGGATCTGGTGTATTTTGAGTCTATGATATCCTTTACTTCAAACTCTGGTTCTCTGTCAACTAATACTGGTTTTGGTGGTGTTGTAACCCGAGTACCGGGTTGTACCGGTTTCAGGAGTGATACGTGAAACACAGGATAAATCTGCATAGTGGGTGGTAGGGCTAATTTAAATGCCACTGGATTTATTATGGATTCAATAGAATTAGGTCCCAGATATCGGGACGAAAGGTCTGAATCCCTTTTATGGGCACATATTTTGATGCTAACCAGACCTTGTCTCCACTTTGATAGTCAGGGGCTTTACTACGATGTTGGTCACGACATTTCTTTTGTTTGTTCATGGCTTGGAGTAAATGTTCTGCTGCTTCTACGAAGGCCTGTGAAATAGTCGTATGTAGGGTTTTAACCGCTGGCATTTCCAAAGAGGTTGGGAGATCCAATTCTGAAGTATGTGGATATCTATCATATATAGTGTAGAAAGGGGTTTGTCCCGTGCTGGTGTGTAATGATTTATTATAGGCATATTCAGCTATCCATAACCAGTCCTTCCAATTTCTTTCCACTTGATGTAACATGCAACGTAAGTATTGCTCAAGGGTTTGGTCTGTTCTTTCTGTTTGGCCATCTGTATGAGGATGGTGACTTGTGGATAGTCGAATGTCAATTTGGGCCATTGAACAGTATTTCCTCCAGAAGTTGGATACGAACCGAGTACCTCGATCTGAGATCAAGACCGATGGAAAGCCATGTAGCCGTACGATTTCCTCCAGGAATACATTTGCTAAATTGGATGCATTTGGAATACCCTTAAAATGAATAAAGTGTGCCATTTTAGAGAACAAGTCTACAACTACGAAGATGGTGTTGAATCAGTGACTGGGAGGTAGATCTGTAATGAAATCAAGGGACAGTGTGTGCCATGGTGCGGGAGGAATTTCCAATGGTTGGAGAAGACCAGCTGGTTTCTGCTTTTGGGACTTGTTTTGTGCACACACACCGCAAGATTGGATAAATTGTATGATGTCTTTACGCCATGTGGGCCACCAATAGTTTCATTTTACTTTAGCTAGAGTTTTGGCAATTCCAGGATGACCTTTAATCAGGGAGTCGTGATAATCCAAAATAACCTGCTCTTGTAAATCTTTACTTGACAAGTATAGACGGTTCCTAAAATATAGTAACTGGTCTTTAAGGGTGTAATGTTCTCCTTGAGTACACCACTCTTGTGACAAAGTGGGATCCATTAAGAGTTGGATCTTGTTTTGGAGTTCCTCCTGTGTCAATGTTGTCGTAAAACCCAGGAGTTTCTCTTCTAGAATGAAGGCTACTAGATCTGGAGTTATGTATACCTTTTCATCAACACCCATACGGGACAAGGCATCAGCCTTTCCGTTTCAGACTCCTGCCCGGTAGGTGATCACATAGTCATATTCAGCGAAGAAAAGAGCCCACCACAGTTGACGGGATGATTGAGCCTTTGCTGTTTTTAGGTATTGCAGGTTTCGATGATCAGTTATGATCGTGACAGTATGTCTAGCACCAAGGAGATGGTGTCGCCATGCCTTGAAAGCAGATTTTATAGCCAAGAGTTCTTTGTCTGTGATAGCATAGTTGAGTTCAAGAGGTGAGAATTTTCGTGACCAGAAGGCCACAGGGTGTAACTGGCCAGTTCCTGGGTCCCTTTTCTGAGAGAACAGCTCCCATAGCCATGCTAGAGGCATCTGTTTCAACTATATAAGGGAGGTCTGGGCGAGGATGCCGTAGAACTGGAGCATAAGTGAATTTTTTCTTAAGTTCTTGAAAGGCCTTCTCTGCTTCTTCGGTCCAAAGGAACTTTTTATTGTTTTTTCTCAATAGTGATGTAATTGGATGCACTATTTGGGACAAATCTTGGATGAATCAGCGGTAAAAGTTTGCAAATCCCAACATACTCTGGATTGCTTTAAATGAAGTTGGTGACGGCCAGTTAAGAATGGCATCCACCTTGTGCCTATCCATTCTGATAACTTTTGGTGTGTGGATAAAACCGAGGAACTCCACTTCGGTGACATGATAAGAGCATTTTTCTGAGTTTAGCATACAGTTTATGTTGGCAGAGTTTATTAAGGACGGAGCGGACATGCCTGACATGGTCTTCTTTTGTAGCAGAATACACTAATATGTCATCAATGTAAACCAGGGCGCAAACATCGATTAACTCCCGCAAAACATCATTCATAAAGTACTGGAATGCAGCAGGAGCATTGCAAAGTCCAAAAGGCATTGCCTGGTATTCATACAAGCCATATTTGGTATGAAAGGCGGTTTTCCATTGTCTCCTCTCTTCACTCGAACGAGATGGTACGCCCCCCCTAAAGTCCAGTTTGGTATAGATTTGGGCGTCTTTGACTTGATCCAATAATTCAGGAATAAGGGGCAGTGGATAACGTTTTTTTACTGTGATCTGATTTAATGCGCGATAGTCGATGCAAGTCCTCAAATCTCCTTCCTTCTTTGGTACGAAGAATAAGGGACTGGCTGCCGATGATTTAGATGGGCGGATAAATCCATTTGCCAGGTACTGATCAAGATAAGATTTCAAATGGAGGTTTTCTGGTTCAGTAAGTGCATAGATTCGACCACACGGCATTTGTGCACCAGGTATGAGGTTGATCTGACAGTCATAGGGCATGTGTGGTGGTAAAGTATTGGCTTGTTCTTTCTGGAACACGTCTTGAAAATCTTGGTATTCATTTGGTAGAGTACTAGTCACACTTAGTACAATTGCCGCCGTTCTGGAAGTAGCAGATGTACATAAGTCTGTTTTCCCCTTTTCATGGTAATTACAGGTGCAAGCACAATCATTGGAAAAGGCCAACTTCTTGGCACGCCAATCTATTAGAGGGTTGTGAGCTACCAACCATGGCATCCCTAAGATTAGTCAAAACTGAGGATCTTTGATGAGATCGAATGCAATAGATTCTCGGTGTCCATCCTGGCAAAGTAGGGGTAGTGCTGCTGTACATTGGGTTACTGGTCCGGAAGCTATTTCTGTCCCATCAACAGTAGTAACATTTTCAGTAGTCTACTTAGAGCATAAGGGAAGCCCCATCTCTGCTGCCAGATCTTGGTCAATATAATTCCCAACTGCTCCGCTGTCTATGTATGCTTCGACAGCATGCATCCGAGACGGTTGTTGGTGATTGATCAAAATTACTGGTAATGCAAAGTGTGAGGTCTGTGGCTCATACTTCTCGCTCGATAAGCGGACCTCTACGCTTGCTGGGCTTGGTAGTTTTCCGACTCCTTGTTATTATCTTCCTTCTCTGTGGCTCCAACAGTTTTCCTTGGTGGTTTCACTGGACATTCTTTGAGGAAGTGGCCTGATTTTCCACAATACAAGCATAATTGCTGTTGCCTTCTCTTGTCTCTTTCAGTTTTAGTTAAAGGGGGCCATACACCTCCGATTTGCATGGGTTCCTCCATGTTTTCCAATGTACATGGAACATTATCCTTTGACCGGACATACACAGCTTGAGTGTCTAACCTTATCCGGTCCACTTTTCGGTCTTGTAATCTGTGATCTAATTGCACCACAAGGTTGATGAATTCTCCACAGACTTTAGATGGGTTAACCACTTGAGCAAGGACATCATTTAGTTCCCCTCGTAGACCCCGATGAAATAGTGTGGTCCTTTTTTCCTCAGGCCACCCAGCTTCAACGACTAGTCTGTTAAATGTTCCTATATTTGAAAGCAAGTCTTGACTTCCTTGACGAAGTGACAAAAGTTTGTTGTCTAATGCTTGGCCTTGGGTATGACGAGCAAAGAGTTTTTCCATTTCCATCTGGAAACCCCGAAAGTCATGTAACAACGGGTTATCCTGACTTACCAATGCTACCCACCAATCCGCAGCACTGCCACTCAGATATGACACGACAAAAGCAACCCGCGCTTGGTCGTTAGGAAAAGTCCCAGGTCTGCAAAGGAAATGAAGACAACACTTTTTCATGAACGTTGCATACTTCTTGGGGTCCCCTGTAAATCGTTCAGGTGGAGATAAAGGAACTGCCCCAGGAAGGGTTATTTGTACTGGATTGGTAGAAGAAGTTGGTACAGGTGCTGGCGGAATGTTACCAAGCAATGGGGTCTGTCCTGCCTGTGATTGGAGCAATTGTCTACTTATTTTGTCGGTACGATCCATGGTAACAATCAAATCCCTCCTAAGAGCGTTGGTTTCTTGCCTGGCTGAATGTACTTCAGTGCGTAATTGTCCCATCAACTGAACTAACTGGTCAGTCTCTGAAGTCTACATGACGCCCAGGTGGATAATATTACTGAGGCTTTGCGTTCTGTTAGGCTCACCTGGTATCCACAGGGACGCCACCCAGCCCTGGTTGGATAATTTCCACTCTCGAACCCTCTGCTGGTGCCTTGGTAAGGCCTCTGGTTAAAGATGGGTATGCAATATAGGAGAGCGGATTCAATACCAGATTGTCTTTATGTTTTCCCACCTCCCTTGGCCTCAACTCCTTCCTCCTCCTTGGGTCTTCTCCTTATCTTAATATTGTAAAAGGTGGATTCCCCGTCCTGCTCATCGTGGCAGGGGCACCTAGATGTGGGGGGCGAGCAGCGACCAAGTTACTTCACTGGTGCAAGCCCCCTGTAGGAATCCAGGCCTGTTACGACTCCGTAGGTTTGCTGCTTTACAGTCTTTATATGCAGTTCTTATGTTGCTCTTAGTTCGAATAATAATGTCTTGCTTCTTTCCTTTTAGGTATGAGAGGTATTTTGGTGTTGTCATGCAGTTTGAAAATGAGCTTGGGCCGGTAGGCGAAAGCGCGGTGTGCGCGATGCTGTCTGGTGAGTAATGGCGATGCGCGGCGCTGTTTCGCCTTTTATATTGCTAACCTGTGTCTTTTCTCTCCTTGCAGGTTGCGATGTTCCTCGCCGAGCGCCGTAATGTTCCAGCAATGATACTGACCAGGAGATGACTACCCAGGTAAGAATTGTGTGGCTTTCTTCATTCGGGAGGAAACGTGAGTAAACGCTTACTAATGCTGTCTTTCTTTCTCCTCTTTTCAGGTTATGGTATTCCAGGATTCATGCGGTGCCGGGTGATGGAGTTCGTATTTTCAGGTGAGTGGAACTGAAGTCAGCGATGGATTGAAGACAGGATACTGTTCCAGGTAAGTTTCGTAGTGTTCTTTCTCTTTCTTCAGGTCCTTGGTTTCAGGTAAGCTGGCATCAAAGAACTGGACACGGTGAGCGTTACGCTGCCCACAGCAGAATAACGCAAAGCATGTTCTGCTGTTTGGGTGTGGTTTAAATAGTCTCAGGTAAAGTAGTCCAGGTAAAATAGTTGCAGGTCTGCCACACCGAAAGTAGTCCAGGTAAAGTAGTCCCAGGCCTGCCACACCCAAAAGACTAGAACGCATAGCTCAGTTCCATGTAACTGAGCTATGCGTGTGACTCCATGTTGGCTGAACCACCCCCCCCCCCAAGTTAAATAGTCCCAAGTAAATAGTCCCATTCTAATGTTGGTCTTCATGATGGTTATGATCCTGGCGCCAAAGGCGCCAGGACTGACTCCAAGAGAGTCTTGGATGAGATTTTAAGGCCTTTGACCTGGCCCTAACTGGAAGGCTGACTTGCCAGTGAGGGCCAGGGGCAAGGGTCATGACAGTGAACCGAGTGAAATTTGCGGAAAATGTATTTCTTTCCCCCACATTTCGGACTTTGCAGGGGTGTCTGGGTAATACATTCTGGGCCGATTTGCGCAAATCATACCTCTGCGGATTTCCACGGGTGTCCCCTTTTCGGAAATGCATGGGGTTCCCTGTTTTCCTTGGTGGCTTGGACACCAGAGGCCCATATCTGTATGGTGTACCCGTCTGGACGAAGTGTGAAATTCAGCTGTCATAACAGACTTAGGGTTACCTGTGTTTTAGGCTTTTTTTTCTAAAACCTATGTTTTAGCCTTTGTTTCACATGCTGAAGCAGCATGCAGCCTACTTTGCACCAGATCTGCAGATGAACTTAACTGGTCTGCTGTTAAATATCAGTTACCAGTTTAATTGTATCCACTACAGAATAATTGCTAATTTTACCATAGCTGATATGATAGCTCAGTGGGTTGAGCGCTCGCTGCTGCAATATGTGTGTGATCTGCAGGTTGGAATCCCAGCAAGGCCCTATCAGCCTTTCATCCTTCTGAGGTCGATAAATGAGTACCAACACAGGTTGGGTGATATTGTGTGCATATTTGTTATATAGAAAAGAGCTTAAGCGTAAGTGCTATATAGTGATATATTATCATTTGGCATTGGACGTCTGCTTGCATTCACAGTAATTTGAGAATATGGCTCTATATACACAGATATTAATGACACATATGGGGATCCGTTCTTGTATGAAATATATATCACATTAGTGAAATCATAACCATATTTTTCATAGTGTACTTAGGCCCCATGCTATTTGATGCCATTTCCTGTTTTGTCAAGGGGTGAAAGGTCGCGTTTCATACTTACCGGGATGTCACTTTCGGGTGGTGTCAAATGACATCACTTCCGGTGATGTCATCAGAGGTCAAGGGTCTTGAGGCGAGCCACTTTTTCTGCAGTGTCCGGGCCTATTTCTTGTCCCAGTCCGACCTTGCCTCTAGGAAATGGAGCGTGTTGGGATAACGCCTATCCTTTTCTTTGCATGCCCCTTACAGCCATGTTTCGGGAGGAGAGATCCTGTCTTATGCACTCGCCTCTAACATGGGCCAACATGCAGAGCGCAAGGGGAAATCCCAGAAGATCCAACTAGGCCATTCCTACTTTGGGTCATAAAATCAGTTATTACAGCGCTTAGGAGAGGGAGAGATTCGGCTTGAATTGCTATTTAAATATACACGGACATGCCCAACTGCACCCGGGCCAACACTGAGAGTACATGCAAGTGGGCGAGGTCCCCTTTTTTTCATAGGGGGGCTCAGTCCGCCTTTGGCTAAACAAGGGAGGTGTTTATCTGCACATCTGCATCGCGATGCCAACCAGGGACCTACATTCCAGAAACAGAACACATATCAAATGGATTATCTGCTTAAAGCTGCCCTTTCCATTTTCATGACCACTCCTTGTGTAACATGTAAAACACATGTTTTATTTCTGTTGATCTGAATATTTATTGGCATGCATAAGAGCAAGCTGCATGCGTTTGTCAAAGCATGACTCATAGTAGGGCAATCCTAAGGAGTATGTCTTTGCGTTTTTGAAGGATTAGGAGAGTTTACTGGGATTTGAAGTTGTACCTTTTCAGTTGCTTAGATTGTCTTGGCTTTAAAGCTCACATCACATTGCATACTGGTACTTGTATTCCTACAGTCATGCGGGGAAATACGACTGCATGTTCATTATTACATGGGCTAAAAGCCAGGGCTTGTAGAACATCACTTGAGGGCTCTGCATATGTTTAATAATACAAGAGTTTCTTTGACTGAGAAACGCGACCAGTGGTTTGTCGAGATTTCTAGGTCCACTGGAGTTGGGCAATTCCTCCCCAGTAGCTATTACTAGTGTGTGGCAGAAGAGGAAGCATGTCCCACTGCCAATGAGGTGAGTGTATCCAAAGGTACACTCCCATTCACTGAAAGGGGCTGGGATGGCATTGATGTGACCTCCCGTCCTCTTACATCACTTCTGTGATGTTGCGCATTTTTTATTTTAATAGGGCCTCCTTCTCTGCACTGTATCTTTTCATTTCTGTCTCTCTTCTCGCACACACAATCCCACCCCCTCCTTTCCTTTGTCACTCTCACTTCACACTAATGCTACTATTGGGTCTCTGCATTCTCATTCGCTATTGTTCTTTCTGACCCCGTCCTAAGTTCAATTTTGCTCTTTCTGCAGGCTCTCTACTCTTGACACCTTCCCTACTCCCAAATCTCTCTTCCCGGCACCCTCTTCTTCCATCCTCCTCTTCATGCAGTCTCTCTTCTGTGACACCTTCCTTAGTCCTCTTTACCTGTGCACTCTCTGTAAAGACTGGAGGGGGGAGGGGTCTGTACTTCTGCTCTCTATATGGTAGAGGAGAGGCACAGAGGACCCCAGCCAAGATTCTCTATTATTGGTACGTGGTCGAGCAATCAAGGCCTAGCTTCTCTAGGAGGTGATGCAGGCTGGTTCTTAAGTACAGTGTAGTCCCCAAGCCCCACAAAGGAATGTCCGTACACTGTATTAGTTAAAACACAGTCTTTATATAATTAATATTCAAGGTTATGTACAATATCCCGATAACTCACTTTGTACTCGGTTATCGATAATGGCAAATATGCAGTTCTACGCGGTACCACTATTACTATTAGATCTCATTAAAGTGCATCAACTGTACGGTTAAATGTCACAAAAATCAGTTCGTAAAGGAAACCAACAATAGATAAAAGAGGAAAGCAGTTGGTTAGAACAATAGGCAGAATACTGGCCCAGTTTACCTAGACACAGTTCTCTGTGGAGATCCCCCCACCTGGGCCTCCTGTAAAATAAAGATATATCACAAGCCTGGTCCATATATTGTTCACAAGAATCTTTCCAATAGTTCAGCAACCCCAAAGTACCTGATGTTGTAGAGTTCCTCGTTGCCACAGGTCATCAAACGTCCAGCGATGAACACAGTGAACTACGGCGGTGAAGTGGCTGCTTCGTTCCTAGCAGTGCTCGTCGACGGGGAAGCGTAAACGTCCTGCAAGGAAGAGGCGTGCAGGGCACCTCGATGTCGATAGTTCTGGACCGCAAAGTGTTTGAAGAACTGCGGCCGAGCAAGGGCGTCGAGTCGTCAGTGTCTCTGTGGTCTTTGGGTGGCGGGAAACCCAGCGGCGGATGATCCTCAGCGTGTAGATGGCCTTGCCTTCTCCGGAGGGATAAGGTGGGCCGCGGTGCGGACGAGCGCATCAATGAATTGAAAGTTCTTAGGCAACGGGAGCATGGTGGCTCTGGTCGGCGACGGCAGTCATCGACGGTGGCAGACAACAGTCCGGGCCCTTCTCTTTTTTTATTCTGTGGCGGTCCCCATCTCCGGTCGTCAGCCTGTCATAGGTCTGCCTACCAGGGAGATTTGGCAAAGATCAGCTGGTGCACGATGGTCCCTCGTAGCTCGGGAAGAGGGCGCCTTACCAGGTCCTCTCTGGGTCAGTCCTTGGAGATACAGCAGCTTTCATATTGATGAAGAAAGGCAACAACAATTCTTCTCTTCCAGCAGTGCTTCATGGTTAGGCTTCAGTTTCAACTCCAGTTTCTCTTCACCTTCTGAACATGAATTCTAGCAGCGAGAGGCCACCAGATATACTAGCTGATCTCCCATTCATTCTGCTGGGTCACACTCTGGCAACCTCCGAAGGGCATTCATGCAGGCAGGCAGCCAATCAGGTGCATAGTGCATTCAGGCCATTCACTTCACTCCAGACATTCACACGTTATGTGTATTGGGTAATGTACCCAGCCATTCAACACTCCACGCTGCATTCATACCAGTTTCGGGAAAGACTGTTTCAGTCATTGTGTCAAACACCAGATACTAGAAATCCCAACACAAAATGCGTATTCGTCACACACTCCATTCACCCAGGTCCCACCCACAGGGCATACCCACAATATACAGTCACTGGGAAGGGTCCAGCCAGTCTGGCCTGGACTTCACAACAACACCATATATGGAACTTCCACCCAACAGCCATTCAGGGGGAAGGGACAGAGTCAGGGCTTCCCAGGACTTTTGGAAAACAAGGTAACATGCAATAGAAAGCAAGAGGCGACAGGGGCCATCTTGGTTTCTATTAGGAATCAACTGATTCCAATGGCAGGGCCTGGGTATCCCAAAATGGAGGATACTCAGAGCACCTGTCAAATGCAGCATGGAGCTGCCACCAGCCCATACCCTGCTCTCTGCCACCAGCCCATACCCTGCTCTCTGGGCCACACACAGGTGTCCAAAAACATACACTAGGGGTACAGGGTTGTACCCCCACCCATGGGTGCCATAAGGTTATCCCATGGGCCTGTACACCAAACCAAAAGAGAGCTGCACCGCCAGGAGTCCCACATGGACTCCTGCACGAAAAACACGATAGAACCCACGATAAAAAGCAGTAAAGGACAAGGATACGGAGGCCCTGTCCCTCCAATGCATTTCCACCATCACACTCTCTACGTCCCACTCTTCCATCTTCCTCTCCATGTGTCTCTCTGCTGTGACACCTTCCTTAGTCCTCTTTCTCTGTGCACTCTCTCCATCCCACTCGTCCATCCTCCTCTCCATGTGTCTCTCTTCTGTGACACCTTCCTTAGTCCTCTTACTCTGTGCACTCTCTCCATCCCACTCTTCCATTCTCCTGTTCATGCAGTCTCTCTCCTTTGACACCTTCCTTAGTCCTCTTTCTCTGCGCACTCTTTCTGTCGCACTCTTCCATCCTCCTCTCCATGCAGTCTCTCTTCTGCAACAACTTCTTTAGACCTCTTCTGTGACACCTTCCTTAGTCCTCTTATTTTGTGCACTATCTCCATCCCACGCTTCCCTCCTCCTCTCCATGCAGTCTCTTTCCTTTGACACCTTCCTTAGTCCTCTTTCTCTGTGCACGCTCTCCATCCTACTCTTCCATCCTCCTCTCCATGTGTGTCTCTTCTCTGACACCTTCCTTAGTCCTCTTGCTCTGTGCACTCTCTCCATCCCACTCTTCCATCCTCCTCTCAATGCAGTCTCTCTTATTTGACTCCTTCTTTAGTCCTCTTACTCTGCACTCTCTCTGTCCAACTCTTCCATCTCCCTCTCCATGCATTCTCCCTTCTGTGACACCTTCATGGGTCCTCTTACTCTGTGCACTCTGTCCGCCCGACTCTTCCATCCTCCTCTCCATGTGCTCTCTTCTTTGACACCTTCCTTAGTCCTCTTACTCTGTGCACTCTCTCCGCCCCACTCTTCCGTCCTACTCTCCATGAGTCTCTCTTCTGTGACCCCCTTCATTAGTCCTCGTTCTCTGTGCACTCCCTCCTTCCCACATCTTCCATCCTCCTCTCCATGTGTCTCTTTTCTTTGACACCTTCCTTAGTCCTTTATCTCTGTGCATTCTCTCCGTCCCACTCATCCATCCTCCTATCCATGTGTCTCTCTTCTGTGACACCTTCCCTGGTCCTCTTTCTCTGTGCACTCTCTCCGTCCCACTCTTCCATCCTCCTCTCCATGCAGTCTCTCTTCTGTGACACCTTACTTAGTCCTCTTTCTCTGTGCACTCTCTCTGTCCCACTCTTCCTTCCTCCTCTCCATGCAGTCTCTCTTCTGTGACCCCTTCATTAGTCCTCGTTCTCTGTGCAGTCCCTCCTTCCCACATCTTCCATCCTCCTCTCCATGTGTCTCTTTTCTTTGACACCTTCCTTAGTCCTCTTACTCTGTGCACTATCTTCGCCCCACTCTTCCGTCCTCCTCTCCATGAGTCTCTCTTCTGTGACCCCTTCATTAGTCCTCGTTCTCTGTGCACTCCCTCCTTCCCACATCTTCCATCCTCCTCTCCATGTGTCTGTCTTCTGTGACACCTTCCTTAGTCCTTTATTTCTGTGCATTCTCTCTGTCCCACTCATCCATCCTCCTCCATGTGTATCTCTTCTGTGACACCTTCCCTGGTCCTCTTTATCTGTTCACTCTCTCCATCCCACTCTTCCATCCTCCTCTCCATGCAGTCTCTCTTCTGTGACACCTTGCTTAGTCCTCTTTCTCTGTTCACTCTCTCCATCCCACTCTTCCATCCTCCTCTCCATGCAGTCTCTCTTCTGTGACACCTTCCTGGGTCCTCTTACTCTGTGCACTCTCTCAGCCCGACTTGTCCATCCTTCTCTCCATGCAGTCTCTCTTCTGTAACACCTGACTTAGTCCTCTTTCTCTCTGCACTCTCTCCGCCTCAGTCTTCCGTCCTCCTCTCCATGAGTCTCTCTTCTGTGACCCTTTCATTAGTCCTCGTTCTCTGTGCACTCCCTCCATCCCACATCTTCCATCCTCCTCTCCATGTGTCTCTTTTCTTTGACACCT
The DNA here is from genome assembly GCF_040938575.1 of Ambystoma mexicanum. NCBI lineage: Eukaryota > Metazoa > Chordata > Amphibia > Caudata > Ambystomatidae > Ambystoma > Ambystoma mexicanum. The sequence goes on from NC_090940.1 coordinate 560,064,171, forward strand.
TCCTTAGTCCTCTTACTCTGTGCACTCTCTCCGTCCCACTCTTCCATCCTCCTCTCCATGTGTCTCTCTTCAGTGACACCTTCCTTAGTCCTTTATCTCTGTGCATTCTCTCCGTCCCACTCATCCATCCTCCTCTCCATGTGTCTCTCTTCTGTGACACCTTTCCTGGTCCACTTTCTCTGTGCACTCTCACCATCTCACTCTTCCATCCTCCTCTCCATGCAGTCTCTCTTCTCTGACACCTTCCTTAGTTCTTGTTCTCTGTGCACTATCTGCATCCTACTCTTCCATCCTCCTCTCCATGTGTCTCTCTTCTTTGACACCTTCTTTAGTCCTCTTGCTCTATGCAGACTTTCCATCCCACTGTTCCATCCTCCGTTCAATGCAGTTTCTCTTATGTGACACCTTCTTTAGTCCTCGTACTCTGCACTCTCTCTGTCCCACTCTTCCATCCTCCTCTCCATACAGTCTCCCTTCTGTGACACCTTCCTTAGTCCTCTTTCCCTGTGCACTCTCTCTGTCCCACTCTTCCATCCTCCTCTCCATGCAGTCTCTCTTCTGTGACACCTTCCTTAGTCCTCTTTCTCTGTGCATTCTCACCATCCCACTCTTCCATCCTCCTCTGCATGCAGTCTCTCTTCTGTGACACCTTCCTTAGTCCTTTTTCTCTGTGCACTCTCTCCGTCCCACTCTTCCATCCTCCTCTCCATGCAGTCTCTCCTCTGTGACACCTTCCTTAGTCTTCTTTCTCTGTGCACTCTCCCCGTCCCACTCCTCCATCCTCCTCTGCAAGCAGTCTCTCTTCTGTGGCACCTTACTTAGTCTTCATAATCTGTGCACTTGCTCTGCCCCAGTCTTACATCCTCCTCTCTGTGCAGTCTCTCTTCTGTGACACCTTCCTTAGTCCTCTTACTCTGTGCACTCTCTCCGTCCCACTCTTCCATCCTCCTCTCCATGCAGTCTCTCTCCTTTGACATCTTCCTTAGTCCTCTTTCTCTGCACACTCTCTTCGTCCCACTCTTCCATCCTCCTCTCCATGCAGTCCCTCTTCTGTGACAGCTTCCTTAGTCCTCTTATGCTGAACACTATCTCCGTCCCACTCTTCCATCCTCCTCTCCACGAGTCTCTCTTCTGTGACACCTCCCTTAGTCCTCTTACTCTGCGCACTCTCCCCGTCTGACTCTTCCATCTTCCTCTCCATGCAGTCTCTCTTCTGTGACACCTTACGTAGTCTTCTTACTCTGTGCACTCTCCCCATCTCACTCTTCCATCCTCCTCTCCATGCAGTCTCTCTTCTGTGACACCTTCCTTAGACCTCTTACTCTGTGCACTCGCTCCGCCCCACTCTTCCATCCTGTTATGCTTGATTTATGCTTGGTTCAAAATGGCGCGGTCGCGCAATGCATTCTGTGAGCGCTCGGAGCCAAGTTGGATATTTACTTCTCTCTGCAGTGAAAGGCTGCACACGTTTTGCTGAAGTGTTAGATTCACAGTGCTGAGACAAACATGCTTTTTCAAACTTGGTATGCAGTCAAGGCCATTTCTGCTGGGAAAACTAATGTTGTTATGGCTTGCTACTGTTCTCCGTGCAGCGTGTTTTTAGAGTAGGGAGGCCCTGTGTTCCTTGGGGGGAGCTCTCGATTGACCCAGCTGGCAACCGACGGCTGTTCCTCAACTGCGCAGGTGCAATTCCAGAAGGTTCGAGAATTAACTGCCCTTTGTGGAGTTCCTATATATGCGGAAACCCGGAGGGCGTCAGATGAGACTTCAGCCAGAGAAGGACGCTCCGTCTGGCCTTCCTGTGAGCTGTGGCACTCTCGGCCTGGCTGTCCCCGGGGTCTTCCAGCCACTTCTGGACGAGATGAGGGATTATATTATGCTCACGGTGATGTATTTCTTTTTGACTTATTTACTTTTTCTGTGATCTATGTCCATATTAGTTTTATGAGTTATTTCTATGTACTTGTAATCTTTGAATAAATAGCCGTAAAGAGCTGATTATCTTGTAAAGAGTGCGTGGCTGCGAGTTATTGTGTCTGTCTGTTTATGGGTTGAAGTATTTGCTCTATAATTGCATTGGTGATTTATGGTTGTTCCATGCACTTTTATGGGGAGAGCAATACATTTTGGCGCTTTGAGCAGGGTATTTGTGATGAAGTATTCCAAATATTCAAGAATCTGTTTGAACGTTCATAGGCTTCGGTTATCTTGCAAGCGAAAGTAATTTGGCAGTGAGTGTTGAACTGTGTTAAGCTGTTTTTTTTTTCTCTTTCCTTGCTGGTGTGTGCGTGCTTGTGGGAGTGATTGCAGTGAGAAAAAAAAATGTAGATATAAAGAGGTTTTGTACCATTTTGCAGTAATGAATAGTTTGTTCAGGAAAAAGAGTGTCCCCGCTGGCGGTGAATGCTCTGATGTTATCAGTCCAGGTTGGACTAAGAGTCCATATGATAAGTTGGCTCAGGCATGGGCATGTGGTGCCGGGCTAAGTGAGACTTGGGATCAAGGATTGGGGGATGCCGATCCAGCTGATGTAATTGCATGCTTGTAACAAGATTGAGTAGAAAGTGGTAAAGAATGTGCGGCATTAGGCAGGCGAGGTTGGGTTCTTTTGCATGCTTATGGGAAAATACATCAAAGGAATTTGGACATAAAAAATGAGGTTTTGCGGCAGACTGCGTTAATGCAGCAGATTCAAATGAAACTGTTTAAAGATAAGGCCGACACATATCAGGCGGTGGCCGAGAGGGCAGCAGTCAGAGTAGCTCGTTATAAGTATAGGAAAAGACGGGAGGGGTCAACAAAAGAAAGGTGGCAACTATAATCGCTACCGCTGGCGCAGACTGGGATCTGGACAAGTGGGATGGTGATATTTTTGATTCGACCAGTCTAGAATGTAGTTCTGCAGAAGAGTCTGACCCCAAACCAGAGGTGAAACAGAAAACAGTGGTGGCGAAGCCTGTTAGAAGGTGGCGAGCCGGACCACAGCCGCAGAATACTGGCGGTGGTATGGTGGATTTAAGCACTTTTGAAGATTACACACAACAGGAGGTTGGGGAAATTATTACCCATTTGAGGCAAAAATCAAGGGAAGCTTTATTGACATGGATGGTGAGATTGCTAGATGGGGGTGCTGCAGGGTTGTTGGTAGATTCTACTGATTCACTGCGTTTTTTACCCCTGTCACTTGACACCAATGTACAGGAGGCCTTAAGAGCAGGACCGCCCCCTGATGCAAATGGTCAAGATACGCAGATGTCTTTGTTGCAACTGATAGCCCAAGCATGTAACCGTAAATACCCCATTACCACAGTCTGGCCTAGTGAAGAAACAAAGTGGTATACATTGAGAGAAGCAATTCAAAAAGTCAGAGAGCATGCTATGAAAGAGGCGATTCGCATAGATGCTCTTGATCACATGGGAGCCGTGCCACTCTCAGTTTCAACTCGCAACATGGTGATTAGAACTGCGCCACCCGCATACAAAAGTATCATTATGACTTTGCTCGTAGGTATGACGGGCAAGGCTACTGATGAGGTAGCAGATGCCATTAGTCAACTTGCAGATTTGGGAGAGTGGGATAAGAGCGATAACAAGCCACGAGAGAGAGAGGGGCGTAGTGACAGAAGAACTGAAGGCAGGAGGCAAGATAGCAGAGACTCCCGAGTGTCCCGAAAAGACATGTTTTTGGCTTTGTTAAAAGACGGTGTGCCCCATGAAGAAATTGATGGCATTGAAACCAGAGTAATATATGAATTATACACAAAAAACGAGGACTTGCAGGAAAAGAGCGCTATAAACAGTTTAAGAAACAAGTAGTCACCACACCACAGGGGGATGCCTCACCTTCTGCTCCCCCTGCGGAAGAACAAGATGAAGGGTCTATGGGGACACCTTCCCCGTATCAGCCAACATACGCTGATTTGGGAAAGGTGGTAAGTGCAATGCTAGAGGCGGAGTCAAGTCACCCTCATTCGAAATTTGACTAGGGCTACGGCCAAGCTCCGGCAGCGTCTGCCCGCATAAAAGTTGACAGGCGGCCTCATGTTGATGTTAAGATTTTTTGGGGGCCAGGAAATACACAAGGGGTGCGAGCATTGATAGACTCCGGGGCGGAGGCCTCTTTGATTCATGGTAATCCGACACGATTTAAAGGCAGACAGTTTACAATTACAGGTTTAGGGGGAAAGGAGACCCCTGCAGTGCAAACACAAGTGGAGATGAAAATAGGCAATTTAAAGAGGCAGAAATACCAAGGCCCTCATTACGACCCTGGCGGAAAGGGGAAAACGATGGCGGAAATGCAATACCGCCATCGAAAAGCGCTCGGTGCGACTATGACCCGTCACCGCAAAGTACGAAGCCATTAGCGACACCGTAGTGAACGCCAACGCTAACTGCACTAAGCACGCGCGCGCGCACCATGCCAAACCGCAAACACCACCATGGTGCAACGGTACGGCAATTCCGACCCTAGCGGACATGTACCTAACGCCATCAGGCATGGCGGAATGGACCATTCCGCCATGGCCAGAAATACGGCATCGTGAACCAACCGTAAATGGCCCACTGAGTGCCTGTACTCCACTCCCTGGCCACATTGCACAACTCCTGGCAGGCGCAATGTACTCACACCATGCAACCAGTGAAATCTACAATTCACCCATGCATGCCAACGTAGAAATGCATGCAGGTGTTCGAAGCGCCCCGTGAGTGGGCATCCATGTACGGCATTTCACCATAGCCGTACTGATGCAGCACAGGCATGTGAAGGTACAAGACATCAAAATGGAAATCAAGAACACATGACACAAAACAACAGTAGTCCCCCATCGCTTGCCACCAGCGCAAGGCAACATCCAAAACAGCATCCTGAGGGGGATTGCACCAGACCTGTACTCTTGCCAGTAAACAAACCAACCATCAGCAGAAGCATGTACCACACAAGTTGGCAGAGTGACTGAGCAGCCAGGCACATCCCAAGAGGGGCCGATGGGAGCTGCAGGGCACAGATGGCATGAATACAGAAGCTATTCCAATGGACATGACCCCAGTCCCCCTCCAACAAACGCACGCAAACACAGGCACCTGTGACCAGCCACATTCTGAACATCCCATCATACCATCAATCGACCTGGCTGACAGGCACCAGTCGGCCAAAAGCCAATCCCCCGCCCCTGAACAGCACATCATGTAAACAGTCACAATGGCAGCCCCTATCCGTGACCACACTGTGCTACGTAGGCAAAAGCGGCCAGTACTGTACCACACAACTCAACTCAGAAGGCGGAACACAATGCAGATCATCTCGCAATACATACCGCCACAAATCGAAAATCGCCACATCACCTGCAAAGAATAACGCAACACGCCAAATATCGGAATACAATTTAAATGCACATCCAAATGACAAAGGCCTCACAGCAATTTGTAAAATAACACCAAAACATCCATCATCACCGAGGGCTGCATCTGCAATAATTGACCAGCTTCCACTTGTGTGACGCCCTGTACCATCATGGCACACAGGGCCAACATCAACGTTCCAAAAGGCAACATGGAAGCGGCAAGAACCGCAGGTCCGTCCCATGAGGCAGGCACTAGTCCAGCTGAAAGGCCGAAATGTTGCACCTAGCCACCAGAACAGCGTAAGGGCATGTGGCCCATTGGCGATCGTCCCATAAGATCGTAATGCTGCTCCACTGATTCACCCGAAGCTGCAGGTGTCGAGAGTAAAAACCATCTGGAGGAGTGGCGTACAGATGGCATCTGCAATAGGGCAGGAGATACCTGTCACCAAAATGAAACACAAATTAACCGATTGCACTACATGACACATGATGCATCACTATCTTCATTCAACACACCAAATCCACACCCATATGCATGCTAGGCCACTCCAAAGGAATATACACACCCCTAAATCAGTATCGATACATAACGAAACCAATCGAGGTTAATACACCATTGGCAACGTCGGTTACTGTGCATGCGTCCGTCAAGATAGAACCCATGACATGGGATTAGTAACGTGCCTAGACACAAGTGTATGAAGGCGCGTCGAGACAGGGAGGATCCGACAAGGGCAGATAGACGTAAGTCCCACTATGGCAGCCTTGCATCACATAGCGCAGGGGAAGGGGATTGAATCAAAAAACACATGTACATGGCAGACCCTAAATGGAATCATCTGTCCATGCATCCATTCATCATTCCCTCATCCCGCAATGAAAACGCATGAACATTCACTCACATAATATGTGAAACTTCCATCGCGTCTGTGCGTAATGCAGTCTGCAAAAACCACTGTGCTCCTGGCCGGATCTGTAGTGTCGTGAAGCTAGATGGACTTGGGAACGTCCTGCCTTATCGTCCACTACGCTATTGCGCATCCCATTCAATTCATGTCATTCATTGCTTGCTCGTTATGGGCCCTGTCCCAAGGACATTCAACAATAGAACGTTACATTTCCAGGCAGACCTGTGGGCGTCTCCTCACCGCTACTTCGCAACCAAAAATCCTGGCCTTCGAATTCCACACTTGCAACATTACGTCGAAAAGGCTTCTGTGAACGCTTGCATTCACAATTACATCAATGTAGTGCGGCTGTGTGTCATAATGCTAACTGGCTGCAATCACAAATGGGACGCCACGCCCGTCGGTGAAGTACGATACTGTGCTGCATGAGGGTCGGCCATCGATCGAGCCCTACATACCACTGACTCTTCACAGGTATGTAAGCGGCTGCAATCATAGCATGTGTAACAATGGGAGCATAGCATGAAAATCAGTCAAAGTACATCACACTGCCATCGGGATTTGATACATGATTCCAACCCCAAGATGCCATGCGGCCAAATGCAGCCTTACGTGCGGGACGTGCTCGGCCAGAAGGGATTGCATCTGCCACAGATTCATTCAATCAGCACAGGTGGAGGCCATACAGGCCGACAGCACATATATAGCAGACCCAAACCCCTCCCACAACCACTCCCACTCCAAAATGCTACCGGCAGGACTAGCGATGTTGGGCCTGGGGCACCAGATAGCACTGCAAGTGCTACAACTACAAGAAGACGACGAACAACAACAGGTACAACAACCGGGCGCACAGGGGAGACGGAGGAGAAGGAGGAGGAGGAGGGCAAGGCAGGGTCAGCAAGGCCCACAAGCACTGCCACTACCACCACGCAGGCGGCCCGCAATCCCACGCCTCCGAGCTGATCCGTTCAACCTCACTGCTGAGCAGATCCACACCCTCTACCGTTTGGACCGGGACACCATAATCGCCATTGTGGACATGACACATGCTGACCTCGTGAGCATGATAGATAGCCCAACCGCCATCCCACCCCTACTGAAGGTGGTGTCTGTACTCCACTTCCTGGCCACAGGCACCTACCAGCACACAGTGGGACAGTTGCATGGCATTTCACAGCCACTGTTCTCACGGACACTCTCCCAAGTGCACGATGCCCTCCTGAAGCACGCCGACGACCACATCACACTACCACGCACGTACCAGGAGATTACCAACGCAAAGGTGGGATTCCATGCACTTGGCGGCATCCCGGGTTGCATTGGTGCCATCGACTGCACCCATGTTGAATTGGTTGTCCCACATGCCATGGAGGTCCAGTACCGCAACCGGAAACAATTTCATTCAATCAATGTGCAAATGGTGTGTGACTCCAACAAGATCTTTACGCATTGTTGTGCCAGATTTCCAGGATCTACCCATGATTCTATGGTCCTGAGGAACACAAGAATACCACGCTACATGGAGCGACACGCAGGGCACAGATCCTGGCTACTCGGTGAGTCTCATTCCATGCATGACATCGTGGCCCATTTGATGCGTCAATGACCTTGCAGGAGGGGGGGGGGCTACTTAGCACTATCATTCCACTGACACCCTTTATTCGTCCCATACAGGTGATGCCGGGTATCCACTGAAGAGATGGCTCCTTACACCAATCCGGAACCCACAGAACCAGCATGAGGAGGACTACAACCATGCCCACTCACGTAGCCGTGTGGTCATTGAACAGGCATTCGGCCTACTGAAGGCTCGTTTCCGCAGCCTCAGCAGGTCTGGCGGGGCACTCATGTACAGCCATGAGAGGGTTTCTAAGATGGTCATGGCATGTGTCATGCTGCACAACATGTGCATACGTAGGAATGTGCCCATGCCCCCTGACGCTGTACTGCATGCACCTGAAGATGATGATGATGAGGGTGGGGATGTGGAGGGACGCCAGGGAGTCCATGAGGCACAGGATGCACGTGCAATCCGACAGAGCATCATAGATGCATGCTTCTAGCAACCACGCATGGTGCCTATTACACGGAAAGGGGACCTGTGGCACTGTGTGTGTGTAGTACACGCACATAGTGGACTGTACGCCTATGAAGGCCTCGTACGCAAATATCAATGTCCACACATGTCATTGGATGATAATGAAGTGCTGTATTGTTAATGTGATTTGATTCATACACCCTATGGACCCGCCACCCAGTGAAGCCCAACACACCCCCTCCACCCTACTTCCTCCCCCCCCAACACCAGTGTCCAGATATGCATGCTGCCCGTGGGTAGACGCTATTGCAAGCCCCCTCTACGGGTATCAGGGGCACCCCTGCCCGTGGAGCGCAGGTTCCTGCCAGATCTGCGTTGGGGGCTGCCCTGGACGGAACTTGCCACGGATGACGTCTCTGCCTGCTCGCGTCCATGCATGTCTCTGAGGGTTTGTGAGAGCTCCGAGAGCACACGGCGCACAGCAGCAAGTTCAGCACAAACGTCTTTGGACGTCGCATGCAGTTCCCCCCTCAGGCTCTCGGTGCTTTTCTCCATTTGTGCTCTCAGGCTCTCGGTGCTTCTCTCCATTTCTCCCCTGAGGCTCTCACTACTTTTCTCTATTTGTGCCCTGAGTGTCTCGGTGGATGTTTCCATGGCTGCCCTGGAACCCCCGCATTCATTTGCATGGTCCTTGAGTAGCGTGGACGCTTCCTGCTGTTGCTCGATCAGCAGGTCGAGGGACTGTTGCCTCTGCTGGGCCATGGACATTTGCGGTGGTGTGACAGGGGGGCTGCTCAACACATGTTGCCTTGGCACAGGACTTGTGGGGGTTGGCCAGTCGTCGTCTTCAGGGTGCCCCTGCGTGGTTTCGTCATGGTGTAGGGGATGGAACATGCAGGGGGATTGGGAAAGGTCATGGATGGTACCTACGTCGCCAGCACTGTTTTCCGTGTCGGAGCATGCTGGCATGACAGCTGTGTCACCTATGGTGCTGCTACCACCAGAGGCAGTGCCATCAGATACGTTCTTTGGGGGGACCTGTGGTGCTGGGGTTGTGGACTTGCTGGCTGCTGGGGTGCCTGTTGCAGTCCCCTCCAGTGTGCTGGCACTTGATTCCTGCTGCTGCCGTGTCTTGATCCTTGCACCTGAGGTGGAGGCTCTTGGGACGTTGGTCCTGGCCCTCTTTGCAGGCGTGCTGGTAGGGGTGTCCTGCAGCTCGTCGTTGGTATCGGACCCTGTGGTGGAGTAAAGAGGGGCGAGCGTTAGTTATGGGTCTGTCGGATTTGGAATGGCAACGTGTCAAATGCATTGGGGTGGTACATGAGGCTGATATGGGACTGGGCCTTGGAGGTGGTCTCATTTTCGTGTGGATTGAGGATGCATTCATTTGGCTGCCTGCAGTTAGGGGGTGCATGCTGCACATGTAGGGGTTGTTTATGGCATCTTGATTAATTTGTTTATTCATTCTGACTTTTAGAGGGCGCTGTCAGGGCAAAGTATGTATTGCACTATGGGGTCACATGGTACTGCACATGTTCGTGGTTTGTGGATTTCGCATTGTTTCTCTTGGCAAACCTACCTGATTCTCCGGATGTCGGCACTCCTTTCTCCATCCCTCCGACTCCCTCTATGCTCTCCATTCCTATGGTGGAGGCGCAGATCTCCTCCCAGGGGGTCAACTTGATGGGCGACTCTGATCCCCCCCCGGTAGCTGTGGCGATGTTCCTGTTCGCAGAAAGTATGCTGCGTACGCGGATCCGCAGGTCGTCCCACCGCTTGCGACATTGCTGTGGCGTGCGGGGTGTTGTCCCCACCGCACTTACGCGCTGTGCCACAAGGGCCCATATGGCCTTCTTGTTGGCAAGGGCCGTCCTGGTCATTTGACTGGAGAAGACGACGGCGCCATTTTCCTGCAGGGTCTCGGTCAGCACGGTCAGTTCCTCTCGGGAGAAGTGGACCTGCCGCTTGCGATCACACGCTTTCTTGGCTACCTTTCCCATATTTATTTTTTGAACTGGGGTTGCTAACGGGTTGGGATGTGTGTCAGGGTCGGATTTTTAATGGTTGTGTTGGGATTCGGATTTTATAGTTGTGCGGCGTGCTGTTTCCCGTTCCGGCCACATGCTTTTACTTCCGTTTCCGTATATTTACGGTGCCCGTAATTTGCGGTGCCCGCTCATTACGGTGCCCGCTCATTACGGTGACCGCTAAGATGGGTGGCGGTATTGCACCTGGTGCAGCGTACGGCGGCGGTAAGGGCCGTTTTGGGGTCATTTCCGCCATCGCAGCCTTTCGGATTCCGCCATGGCGTAATGCTCGTGCCCGATGGGTCGTAATTAGCCGCACTTTGCTCCTTCGTGCAATGGCGGAAACGCTATTTACGCTGTTGCGGTCCGGTCAGTCAATTTCCGCAAGGGTCGTAATGAGGGCCCAAGTGTTGATTGTCCCGATACGGGAGTATATAATTGGCTTTGACATTTTGGAAGGGCTAACCTTGGGACTTGGCGGTAAAACGTACCAGTTTGGGGTGAGTGCATTGACCTGTACCCCCATTACTGTAGGCAAATTGAAGATGCCCCCAGTGCAAGTGCCAATAGCAACCAAGCAGGTAGCAATGAAACAATACCGCATTCCTGGGGGGCACAAGGAAATTTCAGACACCATCAAAGAGTACGTGGAGGCGGGTGTGTTACGCCCTGTTACCACCGCATACAACAATCCGCTCTGGCCTATTAAAAAGGGAGATGGGTCGTGGAGGATGACGGTGGATTACAGGGAGTTGAATAAACACACTCCTCCCTTAGTGACCGCAGTCCCAGATGCCATTACCTTGATTGAGAATGTCCAAAAGTTTGAGGGGACTTGGTATGCAGTGATGGATTTAGCTAATGCATTTTTCTCCGTGCCGATTGCTGATGAGTGTCAAGAACAGTTTGCATTTACGTGGGGTGGACGTCAGTACACTTTCATGAGACTACCCAGTCCGACTATCTGTCACCGGCTGGTGGCAGAACACTTAGACACGATACCGTGTAAACCTGACATACAAATCTCTCATTACATTGATGACATTTTGATTCAGGGCAAGGATGAGCACAACGTGCAAAGTCAGTTAGATGTCCTTATGGAAGGATTGGAAAAGGAAGGGTGGGAGATTAATCCGAGTAAAATTCAAGGTCCAGCTGAAACCGTGATATTTCTAGGGATTCAGTGGCATCATGGGCATCGAGAAATGGTGCCAAAAGCACGACAGAAAATTCTTGAATTCACCACTCCAACGAACAAAAAGCAAGCTCAGCAGTTTATAGGACGGTTTGGGTTTTGGAGACAGCACATTCCGCATTTAGGGCAGATATTGGCCCCCCTCTATAAGGTGACACGCAAGAAATATGAGTTTCAGTGAGCGGAAGAGCAGCAGAAAGTCTTTGAAATGGCGAAAGACACCGTGCAGCAGGTTCTTGATTTGTGGCCCTTGAAGGAAGGCGAAGTGGAATTAAATGTGTCTGTGCAAGACAATTATGCTAACTGGAGTGTGTGGCAGAAACAAGACAGGAAACTTGTGCCATTAGGGTTTTGGAGTCGTAAGTTGCCCGATGCTGGTAATTCATATACTCCGTTTGAGAAGCAATTGCTGGCATGTTATTGGGCCCTTGATGATACTGAGCAAATGACGGTGGGTCATGATGTATTGATGCAACCAGAAATACCAATCATGCAATGGGTACTGAGCTCTCCTAAAACACATAGAATAGGACATGCTCAAGAAGCCAGCATAATTAAATAGATATGGTACATTCAAGACAGAGCCAAATCAGGAAAGGATGGAGTGGCAAAATTACATGAGCAAGTATCCAACATACCGCCCTCAGATTACATACCACCGGAAGTGCCTGAAAAATGTGAGTCTCCCGTGACATGGGGAGTCCCTTACAGTGATTTGACCATGGAACAAACAGAGCATGCTTGGTTCACGGATGGTTCAGCCCGATACGTGGGAACTGAGTGGTACTGGAAAGCAGTGTTGTACAATCCCAAACCCAAAAAGATGTTGACGACAGGGAAAGGAAAGAGCAGTCAGTTTGCAGAACTTTACGCAGTTTACCAAGCATTGAAACAAGAGACCCCTGGTCAATGTTATGTGTACACAGAATCATGGTCTGTGGCGAATGGATTGGCAGTGTGGTTGCCAACTTGGCAAAAGAATGGATGGAAGATTCATTCAAAAGAGTTGTGGGGAAAGGAACTGTGGCAAGATATTGCAGGAATGTTGTTACAAAGTGAAGTCACTGTATATCATGTGGACGCGCATTGTGCCACAGATTCATTAGAACGTTGGTTTAATTCTGTTGCAGATGAACACACCAAGATTTCCTCAGTGGATGCAGAGGCTCGGGAGGACGATATGGAGGGTTTGGCCAAATGGGCCCATCAGAAATGTGGGCACCTTGGAGAAAAGGCTACTGTCAGGTGGGCACAAACTCGAGGCATCAGTCTTCCGTTAGAACTAGTGAAAACAATAATTTTGCAGTGTCCCGTGTGCCAACACCAATTGCATAGACCTATACCTCAGATTGTTCGAGGTACATTGAGAAGAGCAAAATTACCAGGTCAAATTTGGCAGATTGATTATATCGGTCCTATGCCAATTAGCAGAGGTTGTCAGTATGCATGCACTATTGTGGATACATACTCGGGATATTTGATGGTTTTGCCGTGCAAACGTGCAACCCGATTGAACACCATCAGGTTGTTAGATCAGATCATATTACATTATGGAGTGCCTTTGCAGATTCAAAGTGACAATGGGTCACATTTCAAAGACAAACTAATACGGGAATTTTGTCAGGAAAAGAGCATTGAGTGGATATATCACATTCCCTACCACTCAGCTGCAGCAGGGCTAATTGAACGAATGAATGGGTTACTGAAATAACAGTTGTGCAAATCTGGAGACGGCAGTTTGGCAGGCTGGCATGATCGTGTGTTTGATGCGGTGCAAGTGTTAAACAATAGGCCTGTGTATGAACATGAAACTCCTTTGATGCGATTAATGACTCCTACTTTGCAGGTTCAACCCAATTCAGTCAGAGAAACACTATTATACTGGGAAATTACACCAGGTTCTTTAGCTCCCTATCGAGCAACTCTAGAGTCAGCAGGGGTAGGCTTGCATTCTAATGAAGAAATCAGATTAGATCCAAGAGGAATAGTTGTAATTGAAACAGGGATTGGAGTACAGATTACCCCAGAGCATATGGGATGGATTGCCCCTAGATCTGGCCTACCATTGAAGGGAGTTCAAGTGTTGGGAGGGGTAATTGATGCTGATTACCAAGGCGAGATTAAAGTCATCCTAATGAATAGTGGGGATCAATTGTTATCAAGGGTGATCGAGTGCCCAATTGATAGTTATTCCCATTAAATTGTCCATGATTAAGAAAGGGGAACCTCCTACAGTGTTAACTACCCGCGGGGATCGCTGTTTTGGCTCTTCAGACAGCATGGTACCGGGTGCAAAGGTGTGGGTGGAAAAGCCAAGTGGTCCACCAGTGCCAGCAGATGTCATTGCATCAGGCAAAGATCAAGTGGTTTTAGTTATGGAGCCTGGTAGAAAGAAATGGCAATATGTACCCGCCGACAAATGTTACCTGAGAGAGTGATGTGCAACACTGATATCTCTTTTCTGTGTTTGCTTTGTAGATCCTGGGTCTGGTTGGTGTGACTGTGGCACTAAATGGACTCCATTTGGACGGGTTAGACGGTCTTCTGTCACCAGTAACAAATGTCACATCTGTGCCAGTGATCAAGGGGATACTGATAGTGATGAATAATGTTGTCCCCAAGCAGCCCTATGCCAGTGCCAACAAGCCCGCCAGACCGAATACATGGATCCGTGAAATGCGACAAACACATCAGGAGCAAGTGAAAACAACCTTGATGCCAGTTGTGCAGGAGCCCTTTGTAGGACGGAGGAAACACTCTCCTATGATAACCCAAGAAGAAAATATGTGGATATATCTGGCACAGCAAGTACTGAATATATCACATTTTTGTCTTACGGATGTGCCCAATGCTGAAGCTTTATTGACTACATGTTTAGTAGCGGTGTCGACGCCTGTTCCGGTTTTAAAGCATATTTTCGGTGTCACACATAATGATTCTTTAGTTCAAGACTCAGACATTAGACAATCTTTTTCAGTTTGTGAATACTGTAGGTTCTGCCAAGAGACGGACAAGAAATGGAGAAATTTGACTCGTGTGATTACGTACAAAATAACCCAAGGTGATGTGTGTTATATTATGACGTGCAAAGCACAAGAAATTGGTATATGCAGACAAATAGAGTTGACCGATCAATACAATCATACTACATTCGAGAGGAGACTGTGTTCGCGAGTATCACGCAAATGCACCAGGGTAAATAATACTATGTCTTGCAATCATACAGTGATAACTGCTAGTCATTTGAATCATGTGAAACTTCCAACAGGATGGCTCTTTTCATGTGGTAACATTACATATACTTATATTCCAGTTAACATTTCTGGAGGTCCATGTGCTTTGGCTCGATTAGGACTAATGATGTTTCCTTTACACTCAGCGATAACTTGAGGTAAAAGGTCAACTTTTGAATCTGTAGGCCTATCTCCTGACTGTGATTCACATGTACATTTGCTATCAGAAGCTGAGGTTCTAGCATTAACCCTTTCATTAGTGGGTGTTTGGGGTTTAGCTGCTGGAGGTTACAAATCTTTGATGAAATTAGCGTGTTTAGTAGTTAAAAGTCTTAATCATACTTTGCAAGCTTTAGAAGAATTACTCCTTGATAGTCAATTTATTAGAAAAGCTACTTTGCAGAACAGAGCTGCTGTTGATTATCTATTGCTGAAACATAATTTTAGGGTGTAATGCCTTTGAAGGTATGTGTTGCTTCAATTTGAGTGAACACTCACGATCCATTGAAAGTCATATTCGAGGTTTGAGGGATCTCATTTCTCAAGTGTCTCAAGATCGTAATAAAAACTGGTGGGATTGGTTATTTTCATGGATACCTGATATTGGGGGTACACTACGTTATATTTTTGCTTGCATTTTTATTATTCTGTCTATTATAATTGCTTGTTGTTGTTGCCTTCAATGTGTTCCCAATTTAGTTTTAACATTTCGTAGGTTTCAGAGACCATTTCCAGTGCCACCTGGCTACGGAAGATAAATATCCAAAGGGTGGAATTGTTATGCTTGATTTATGCTTGGTTCAAAATGGCGCAGGCGCGCAATGCATTCTGGGAGCGCTCGGAGCCATGTTGGATATTTACTTCACTCCGCAGTGAAAGGCTGCACACATTTTGCTGAAGTGTTAGATTCAGAGTGCTGAGACAAACATGCGTTTTCAGACTTGGTATGCAGTCAAGGCCATTTCTGCTGGGAAAGCTAACGTTGTTATGGCTTGCTACTGTTCTCTGTGGAGCGTGTTTTTAGAGTAGGTAGGCCCTGTGTTCCTTGAGGGGAGCTCTCGATTGACCCAGCTAGCAACCGACGGCTGTTCCTCAACTGCGCAGGTGCAATTCCAGAAGGTTCGAGAAGGAACTCCCCTTTGTGGAGTTCCTATGTATGCCGAAACCCAGAGGAGGTCAGGTGAGACTTCAGCCAGAGAAGGACGCTCCGTCTGGCCTTCCTGTGAGCTGTGGCACTCTCAGCCTGCTGTCCCCGGGGTCTTCCAGCCACTTCTGGACGAGATGAGGGATTATATTATGCTCACGGTGATGTATTTCTTTTTGACTTATTTACTTTTTCTGTGATCTATGTCCATATTAGTTTTATGAGTTATTTCTATGTACTTGTAATCTTTGAATAAATAGCCGTAAAGAGCTGATTATCTTGTAAAGAGTGTGTGGCTGTGAGTTATTGTGTCTGCCTGTTTATGGGTTGAAGTATTTGCTCTATAATTGCATTGGTGATTTATGGTTGTTCCGTGCACTTTTCAGGGGAGAGCAATACACATCCTCCTCTCCATGCAGTCTCCCTTCTGTGACACCTTCCTTAGTTCTCATTCTCTGTGCACTCTCTACATCCCACTCTTCCATCCTCCTCTCGATGCAGTCTCACTTCTGTAACAACTTCCTTAGTCTTTTACTCTGTGCACCCTCTCCATCCCACTCTTCCATCCTCCTCTCCATACAGTCTCTCTTCTGTGACACCTTCCTTAGTTCTCTTATTCTGCACTGTCTACATTCCACTCTTCCATCCTCCTCTCCATGCAGTCTCTCTCCTTTGACATCTTCCTTAGTCCTCTTTCTCTGCACACTCTCTCCATCCCACTCTTCCATCCTCCTCTCCATGCAGTCTCTCTTCTGTGACAGCTTCCTTAGTCCTCTTATTCTGTGCACTATCTCCGTCCCACTCTTCCATCCTCCTCTCCACGAGTTTCTCTTCTGTGACACCTCCCTTAATCCTTTTACTCTGCACACTCTCTCCGTCCCACTCTTCCATCTTCCTCTCCATGCAGTCTTTTTTCTGTGACACCTTCCTTAGTCCTCTTACTCTGTGCACTCACTCAGCGCCACTCTTCCATCCTCCTCTCCATGCAGTCTCTCTACTGTGATACCTTCCTTAGTCCTCTTACTCTGTGCACTCTCTCCATCTCACTCTTCCATCCTCCCCTCCATGCAGTCTCTCTATTGTGACACCTTCCTTAGCCCTCTTACTCTGTGCACTCACTCAGCGCCACTCTTCCATCCTCCTCTCCATGCAGTCTCTCTACTGTGACACCTTCCTTAGTCTTCTTACTCTGTGCACTCTCCCCAACTCACTCTTCCATCCTCCTCTCCATGTGTCTCTCTTCTGTGACACCTTCCTTACACCTCTAACTATGCACTCTCTCCGTCCCTGCTCTTCCATCCTCCTCTCCATGCAGTCTCTCTTCTGTGACACCTTGCTTAGTCCTCTTACTCTGTGCACTCGCTCCGCCCCACTCTTCCATCCTCCTCTCCATGCAGTCTCTCTTCTGTGACACCTTCCTTAGTCCTCTTACAATGCACTTTCTCCGTCCCACTCTTCCATCCTCCTCTCAATGCACTCTCTCTTCTGTAACAACTTCCTTAGTCTTTTACTCTGTGCAACCTCTCCATCTCACTCTTCCATCCTCCTCTCCATGCAGTCTCTCTTCTGTGACAGCTTCCTTAGTCCTCTTATTCTGTGCACTATCTACGTCCCACTCTTCCATCCTCCTCTCCAAGAGTTTCTCTTCTGTGACACCTCCCTTAGTCCTTTTACTCTGCGCACTCTCTCCGTCCCACTCTTCCATCTTCCTCTCCATGCAGTATTTTTTCTGTGACACCTTCCTTAGTCCTCTTACTTTGTGCACTCGCTCCGCCCCACTCTTCCATCCCCCTGTCCAATTGCAGTCTCTCTACTGTGACACCTTACGTAGTCTTCTTACTCTGTGCACTCTCCCCATCTCATCCTCCTCCTCATGAGTCTCTCTTCTGTGACACCTTCCTTAGCCCTCTTACTATGCACTCTCTCTGTCCCTGCTCTTCCATTCTCCTCGCCATGCCGTCTCTCTTCTGTGACACCTTGCTTAGTCCTCTTACTCGGTGTACTCGCTCCGCCCCACTCTTCCATCCTCCTCTCCATGCAGTCTCTCTTCTGTGACACCTTCCTTAGTCCTCTTACTCTGTGCACTCGCTCCGCCCCACTCTTCCATCCTCCTCTCCATGCAGTCTATCTTCTGTGACACCTTACGTAGTCTTCTTACTCTGTGCACTCTCCCCATCTCACTCTTCCATCCTCCTCTCCAAGAGTCTCTCTTCTGTGACGCCTTCTTTAGCCGTCTTACTATGCACTCTCTCCGTCCCACTCTTCCATCCTCCTCTACCATGCTGCCTCTCTTCTGTGACACCTTCCTTAGTCCTCTTTCTCTGTGCACTCTCTCTATCCCACTCTTCAATCCTCCTCTCCATGTGTCTCTCTTCTTTGACACCTTCCTTAGTCCTCTTTCTCTGTGCACTCTCCCCATCCCACTCTTCCATCCTCCTCTCCATGCAGTCTCTCTTCTGTGACAACTTCCTTAGTCCTCTTACTCTGTGCACTATCTCCGTCCCACTCTTCCATCCTCCTCTCCACGAGTCTCTCTTCTGTGACACCTTCCTTAGTCCTCTTACTATGCACTCTCTGCATCCCACTCTTCCATCCCCCTCTCCATGTGTCTCTCTTCTTTGACACCTTCCTTAGTCCTCTTGCTCTATTGAGTCTCTCCATCCCACGGTTCCATCCTCCTCTCAATGCAGTTTCTCTTATGTGACACCTTCTTTAGTCCTCGTACTCTGCACTCTCTCTGTCCCACTCTTCCATCCTCCTCTCCATACAGTCTCCCTTCTCTGACACCTTCCTGGGTCCTCTTACTCTGTGCACTCTCTCCGCCCGACTCTTCCATCCTCCTCTACCATGCTGCCTCTCTTCTGTGACACCTTCCTTAGTCCTCTTTCTCTGTGCACTCTCTCTATCCCACTCTTCAATCCTCCTCTCCATGTGTCTCTCTTCTGTGACAGCTTCCTTAGTCCTCTTATGCTGCACACTATCTCCGTCTCACTCTTCCATCCTCCTCTCCACGAGTCTCTCTTCTGTGACACCTTCCTTAGCCCTCTTACTATGCACTCTCTCCGTCCCTGCTCTTCCATCCTCCTCTCCATGCAGTCTCTCTTCTGTGACACCTTGCTAAGTCCTCTTACTCTGTGCACTCGCTCCGCCCCACTCTTCCATCCTCCTCTCCATGCAGTCTCTCTTCTGTGACACCTTACGTAGTCTTCTTACTCTGTGCACTCTCCCCATCTCACTCTTCCATCCTCCTCTCCACGAGTCTCTCTTCTGTGACACCTCCCTTAGTCCTCTTACTCTGCGCACTCTCTCCGTCTCACTCTTCCATCTTCCTCTCCATGCAGTCTCTCTTCTGTGACACCTTACGTATTCTTCTTACTCTTTGCACTCTCCCATTCTCACTCTTCCATCCTCCTCTCCATGAGTCTGTCTTCTGTGACACCTTCCTTAGCCCTCTTACTATGCACTCTCCCCGTCCCAATCTTCCATCCTCATCTCCATGCAGTCTCTCTTCTGTGACACCTTGCTAAGTCCTTTTACTCTGTGCACTCGCTCCGCCCCACTCTTCCATCCTCCTCTCCATGCAGTCTCTCTTCTGTGACACCTTCCTTAGCCCTCTTACTATGCACTCTCTCCGTCCCACTCTTCCATCTTCCTCTCCATGCAGTCTCTCTTCTGTGACACCTTACGTAGTCTTCTTACACTGTGCACTCTCCGCATCTCACTCTTCCATCCTCCTCTCCATGAGTCTCTCTTCTGTGACACCTTCCTTAGCTGTCTTACTATGCACTCTCTCCGTCCCACTCTTCCATCCTCCTCTCCATGCAGTCTCTCTTCTATGACACCTTCCCTGGTCCTCTTTCTCTGTGCACTCTCTCCGTCCCACTATTCCATCCTCCTCTCCATGCAGTCTCTCTTCTGTGACACCTTCCCTGGTCCTCTTTCTCTGTGCACTCTCTCCGTCCCACTATTCCATCCTCCTCTCCATGCAGTCTCTCTTCTGTGACACCTTCCCTGGTCCTCTTTCTCTGTGCACTCTCTCCGTCCCACTCATCCGTCCTCCTATCTATGTGTCTCTCTTCTGTGACACCTTGCCTGGTCCTCTTTCTCTGTGCACTCTCTCCACCCCACTCTTCCATCCTCCTATCCATGTGTCTCTCTTCCATGACACCTTCCCTGGTGCTCTTTATGTATTACTCTCTCCGTCCCACTCTTCCATCCTCCTTTCCATGTGCCTCTCTTCTGTGACATCTTCCTTACTCCTCTTTCTCTGTGCACTCTCTCCGCCCCACTCTTCCATCCTCCTATCCATGCGTCTCTCTTCCGTGACACCTTCCCTGGTGCTCTTTAACTGTTACTCTCTCCGTCCCACTCTTCCATCCTCCTCTCCGTGCAGTCTCTCTTCTGTGACACCTTCCTTACTCCTCTTTCTCTGTGCACTCTCTCCGTCCCACTTTTCCATCCTCCTCTCCATTTGTCTCTCTTCTGTTACACCTTCCTTAGTCCTCTTAATCTCTGCACTCTCTACATCGCACTCTTCCATCCTCCTCTCCATGTGTCTCTCTTCTTTGACACCTTCCTTAGTTCACTTACACTGTGTACTCGGTGCATCCCACTCTTCCATCCTCCTCTCCATGTGTCTCTCTTCTTTGACACCTTCCTTAGTCCTCTTTCTCTCTGCACTCTCTCCATACCACTCTTGCATCCTCCACTCCATGTGTCTCTCTCCTTTGACACCTTCCTTAGTCTTCTTTCTCTGTGCACTCTCTGCGCCCCACTCTTCCTTCCTCCTCTCCATGAGTCTCTCTTCTGTGACCCCTTCATTAGTCCTTTATCTCTGTGCATTCTCTCCGTCCCACTCATCCATCCTTCTCTCCATGTGTCTCTCTTCTGTGACACCTTCCTTAGTGCTCTTTCTCTGTGCACTCTCTCCATCCCACTCTCCCATCCTCCTCTCCATGAGTCTCTCTTCTGTGATACCCTCCTTAGCCCTCTTACTCTGTGCACTCTCTACATCCCTCTCTTCCATCCTCCTCTCCATGAGTCTCTCTTCTGTGATACCTTCCTTAGTCCTCTTATTCTGCACTCTCCACATTCCACTCTTCCATCCTCCTCTCCATGTGTCTCTCTTCTGTGACCCCTTAATTAGTCCTCTTATTCTGCACTCTCTCCATCCCTCTCTTCCATCCTCCGCTCCATGAAGTCTCTCTCCTTTGACATCTTCCTTAGTCCTCTTTCTCTGCACACTCTCTCTGTCCCAATCTTCCATCCTCCTCTCCATGCAGTCTCTCTACTGTGACACCTTACGTAGTCTTCTTACTCTGTGCACTCTCCCCATCTCACTCTTCCATCCTCCTCTCCATGAGTCTCTCTTCTGTGACAACTTGCTTAGTTCTTTTACTCTGTGCACTCTCTCCGTCCCACTCTTCCATCCTCCTCTCCATGCGGTCTCTCTTGTGTGACACCTTCCCTGGTCCTCTTTCTCTGTGCACTCTCTCCATCCCACTCTTCGATCCTCTCCATGCAGTCTCTCTTCTGTGACACCTTCCTTAGTCCTTTTACTCTGTGCACTCGCTCCGCCCTACTCTTCCATCCTCCTCTCCATGCAGTCTCTCTTCTGTGACACCTTACGTAGTCTTCTTACTCTGTGCAGTCTCCCCATCTCACTCTTCCATCCTCCTCTCCATGGGTCTCTCTTCTGTGACACCTTCCTTAGCCGTTTTACTATGCACTCTCTCCGTCCCACTCTTCCATCCTCCTCTCCATGCAGTCTCTCTTCTGTGACAGCTTCCTTAGTCCTCTTATTCTGCGCACTCTCTCCGTCCCACTCTTCCATCTCCTCTCCATGCAGTCTCTCTTCTGTCACACCTTCCTTAGTCCTCTTACTCTGTACACTTGCTCTGCCCCACTCTTCCATCCTCCTCTCCATGCAGTCTCTCTTCTGTGATACCTTCCTTAGCCCTCTTACTATGCACTCTCTCCGTCCCACTCTTCCATCCTCCTCTCCATGCAGTCTCTCTTCTGTGACACCTTCAATAGTCCTCTTACTCTGTGCACTCGCTCGGCCCCACTCTTCCATCCTCCTCTCCATGCAGTCTCTCATCTGTGACACTTTACTTAGTCTTCTTCTTCTGTGCACTCGCTCTGCCCCACTTTTCCATCTTCCTCTCCGTGCAGTCTCTCTTCTGTGACACCTTCCTTAGTCCTCTTACTCTGTGCACTCTCTCCATCTCACTCTTCCATCCTCCTTTCCATGCAGTCTCTCTATTGTGATACCTTCCTTAGCGCTCTTACTCTGTGCACTCTCTACATCCCTCTCTTACATCCTCCTCTCCATGAGTCTCTCTTCTGTGATACCTTCCTTAGTTCTTGTTCTCTGTGCACTCTCTACATCCCACTCTTCCATCCTCCTCCCGATGCAGTCTCTCTTCTGTAACACCTTCCTTAGTCTTTTACTCTGTGCACCCTCTCCATCCCACTCTTCTATCCTCCTTTTCCATGCAGTCTCTCTTCTGTGACGCCTTCCTTAGTCCTCTTATTCTGCACTCTCTACATTCCACTCTTCCATCCTCCTCTCCATGCAGTCTCTCTCCTTTGATATCTTCCTTAGTCCTCTTTCTCTTCACACTCTCTCTGTCCCACTCTTCCATCCTCCTCTCCATGAGTTTCTCTTCTGTGACACCTCCCTTAGTCCTTTTACTCTGCGCACTCTCTTCGTCCCACTCTTCCATCTTCCTCTCCATGCAGTCTTTTTTCTGTGATACCTTCCTTAGTCCTCTTATTCTGCACTCTCTACATTCCACTCTTCCATCCTCCTCTCCATGTGTCTCTCTTCTGTGACCCCTTCATTAGTCCTCTTATTCTGCACTCTCTCCATCCCTCTCTTCCATCCTCCGCTCCATGAAGTCTCTCTCCTTTGACATCTTCCTTAGTCCTCTTTCTCTGCACACTCTCTCCGTCCCACTCTTCCATCTTCCTCTCCATGCAGTCTTTTTTCTGTGACACCTTCCTTAGTCCTCTCACTCTGTGCACTCGCTCCGCCCCACTCTTCCATCCTCCTCTCCATACAGTCTCTCTACTGTGACACCTTACGTAGTCTTCTTAGTCTGTGCACTCTCCCCATCTCACTCTTCCATTCTCCTCTCCATGAGTCTCTCTTCTGTGACACCTTCCTTAGCCTTCTTACTATGCACTCTCTCCGTCCCTGCTCTTCCATCCTCCTCTCCATGCAGTCTCTCTTCTGTGACACCTTGCTTAGTCCTCTTACTCTGTGCACTCGCTCCGCCCCACTCTTCCATCCTCCTCTCCATGAGTCTCTCTTCTGTGACACCTTCCTTAGCTTTCTTACTATGCACTCTCTCCGTCCCTGCTCTTCCATCCTCCTCTCCATGCAGTCTCTCTTCTGTGACACCTTCCTTAGTCCTCTTACTCTGTGCACTCGCTACGCCCCACTCTTCCATCCTCCTCTCCATGCAGTCTATTTTCTGTGACACCTTATGTAGTCTTCTTACTCTGTGCACTCTCCCCATCTCACTCTTCCATCCTCCTCTCCATGAGTCTCTCTTCTGTGACACCTTCCTTAGTCCTCTTCCTCTGTGCACCCTCTCCATCCCACTCTTCCATCCTCCTCTCCATGTGTCTCTCGACTTTTGACACCTTCCTTAGTCCTCTTTCTCTGTGCACTCTCTCCGACCCACTCTTCCATACTCCTCTCCATGTGTCTCTCTTCTTTGGCTCCTTCCTTAGTTCTCTTACTCTGTGCACTCTCTCCGCCCCACTCTTCCATCCTCCTCTCCATGAGTCTCTCTTCTGTGACCCCTTCATTAGTCCTCGTTCTCTGTGCACTGCCTCCATCCCACATCTTCCATCCTCCTCTCCATGTGTCTCTCTTTTGTGACCCCTTTATTAGTCCTCGTTCTCTGTGCACTCCCTCCATCCCAATCTTTCATTCTCCTCTCCATGTGTCTCTTTTCTTTGACACCTTCCTTAGTCTTTTACTCTGTGCACTCTCTCCGTCCCACTCTTCCATCCTCCTCTCCATGAGTTTCTCTTCTGTGACACCTCCCTTAGTCCTTTTACTCTACGCACTCTCTCCGTCCCACTCTTCCATCTTCCTCTCCATGCAGTCTTTTTTCTGTGACACCTTCCTTAGTCCTCTTACTCTGTGCCCTCGATCCGCCCCACTCTTCCATCCTCCTCTCCATACAGTCTCTCTACTGTGACACCTTACGTAGTCTTCTTATGCTGTGCACTCTCCCCATCTCAATCTTCCATCCTCCTCTCCATGAGTCTCTCTTCTGTGACACCTTCCTTAGCCTTCTTACTATGCACTCTCTCCGTCCCTGCTCTTCCATCCTCCTCTCCATGAGTCTCTCTTCTGTGACCCCTTCATTAGTCCTCTTTCTCTGTGCACTGCCTCCATCCCACATCTTCCATCCTCCTCTCCATGTGTCTCTCTTTTGTGACCCCTTCATTAGTCCTCGTTCTCTGTGCACTCCCTCCATCCCAATCTTTCATTCTCCTCTCCATGTGTCTCTTTTCTTTGACACCTTCCTTAGTCTTTTACTCTGTGCACTCTCTCCGTCCCACTCTTCCATCCTCCTCTCCATGAGTTTCTCTTCTGTGACACCTCCCTTAGTCCTTTTACTCTACGCACTCTCTCCGTCCCACTCTTCCATCTTCCTCTCCATGCAGTCTTTTTTCTGTGACACCTTCCTTAGTCCTCTTACTCTGTGCCCTCGATCCGCCCCACTCTTCCATCCTCCTCTCCATACAGTCTCTCTACTGTGACACCTTACGTAGTCTTCTTATGCTGTGCACTCTCCCCATCTCACTCTTCCATCCTCCTCTCCATGAGTCTCTCTTCTGTGACACCTTCCTTAGCCTTCTTACTATGCACTCTCTCCGTCCCTGCTCTTCCATCCTCCTCTCCATGAGTCTCTCTTCTGTGACCCCTTCATTAGTCCTTTATCTCTGTGCATTCTCTCCGTCCCACTCATCCATCCTTCTCTCCATGTGTCTCTCTTCTGTGACACCTTCCTTAGTGCTCTTTCTCTGTGCACTCTCTCCATCCCACTCTCCCATCCTCCTCTCCATGAGTCTCTCTTCTGTGATACCCTCCTTAGCCCTCTTACTCTGTGCACTCTCTACATCCCTCTCTTCCATCCTCCTCTCCATGAGTCTCTCTTCTGTGATACCTTCCTTAGTCCTCTTATTCTGCACTCTCTACATTCCACTCTTCCATCCTCCTCTCCATGTGTCTCTCTTCTGTGACCCCTTCATTAGTCCTCTTATTCTGCACTCTCTCCATCCCTCTCTTCCATCCTCCGCTCCATGAAGTCTCTCTCCTTTGACATCTTCCTTAGTCCTCTTTCTCTGCACACTCTCTCCGTCCCACTCTTCCATCTTCCTCTCCATGCAGTCTTTTTTCTGTGACACCTTCCTTAGTCCTCTCACTCTGTGCACTCGCTCCGCCCCACTCTTCCATCCTCCTCTCCATACAGTCTCTCTACTGTGACACCTTACGTAGTCTTCTTAGTCTGTGCACTCTCCCCATCTCACTCTTCCATTCTCCTCTCCATGAGTCTCTCTTCTGTGACACCTTCCTTAGCCTTCTTACTATGCACTCTCTCCGTCCCTGCTCTTCCATCCTCCTCTCCATGCAGTCTCTCTTCTGTGACACCTTGCTTAGTCCTCTTACTCTGTGCACTCGCTCCGCCCCACTCTTCCATCCTCCTCTCCATGAGTCTCTCTTCTGTGACACCTTCCTTAGCTTTCTTACTATGCACTCTCTCCGTCCCTGCTCTTCCATCCTCCTCTCCATGCAGTCTCTCTTCTGTGACACCTTCCTTAGTCCTCTTACTCTGTGCACTCGCTACGCCCCACTCTTCCATCCTCCTCTCCATGCAGTCTATTTTCTGTGACACCTTATGTAGTCTTCTTACTCTGTGCACTCTCCCCATCTCACTCTTCCATCCTCCTCTCCATGAGTCTCTCTTCTGTGACACCTTCCTTAGTCCTCTTCCTCTGTGCACCCTCTCCATCCCACTCTTCCATCCTCCTCTCCATGTGTCTCTCGACTTTTGACACCTTCCTTAGTCCTCTTTCTCTGTGCACTCTCTCCGACCCACTCTTCCATACTCCTCTCCATGTGTCTCTCTTCTTTGGCTCCTTCCTTAGTTCTCTTACTCTGTGCACTCTCTCCGCCCCACTCTTCCATCCTCCTCTCCATGAGTCTCTCTTCTGTGACCCCTTCATTAGTCCTCGTTCTCTGTGCACTGCCTCCATCCCACATCTTCCATCCTCCTCTCCATGTGTCTCTCTTTTGTGACCCCTTTATTAGTCCTCGTTCTCTGTGCACTCCCTCCATCCCAATCTTTCATTCTCCTCTCCATGTGTCTCTTTTCTTTGACACCTTCCTTAGTCTTTTACTCTGTGCACTCTCTCCGTCCCACTCTTCCATCCTCCTCTCCATGAGTTTCTCTTCTGTGACACCTCCCTTAGTCCTTTTACTCTACGCACTCTCTCCGTCCCACTCTTCCATCTTCCTCTCCATGCAGTCTTTTTTCTGTGACACCTTCCTTAGTCCTCTTACTCTGTGCCCTCGATCCGCCCCACTCTTCCATCCTCCTCTCCATACAGTCTCTCTACTGTGACACCTTACGTAGTCTTCTTATGCTGTGCACTCTCCCCATCTCACTCTTCCATCCTCCTCTCCATGAGTCTCTCTTCTGTGACACCTTCCTTAGCCTTCTTACTATGCACTCTCTCCGTCCCACTCTTCCATCCTCCTCTCCATGAGTTTCTCTTCTGTGACACCTCCCTTAGTCCTTTTACTCTACGCACTCTCTCCGTCCCACTCTTCCATCTTCCTCTCCATGCAGTCTTTTTTCTGTGACACCTTCCTTAGTCCTCTTACTCTGTGCCCTCGATCCGCCCCACTCTTCCATCCTCCTCTCCATACAGTCTCTCTACTGTGACACCTTACGTAGTCTTCTTATGCTGTGCACTCTCCCCATCTCACTCTTCCATCCTCCTCTCCATGAGTCTCTCTTCTGTGACACCTTCCTTAGCCTTCTTACTATGCACTCTCTCCGTCCCTGCTCTTCCATCCTCCTCTCCATGCAGTCTCTCTTCTGTGACACCTTCCTTAGTCCTCTTACTCTGTGCACTCGCTACGCCCCACTCTTCCATCCTGCTCTCCATGCAGTCTCTTTTCTGTGACACCTTATGTAGTCTTCTTGCTCTGTGCACTCTCCCCATCTCACTCTTCCATCCTCCTCTCCATGAGTCTCTCTTCTGTGACACCTTCCTTAGTGCTCTTACTCTGTGCACCCTCTCCATCCCACTCTTCCATCCTGCTCTCCATGTGTCTCTCTCCTTTTGACACCTTCCTTAGTCCTCTTTCTCTGTGCACTCTCTCTGACCCACTCTTCCTTACTCCTCTCTATGTGTCTCTCTTCTTTGGCTCCTTCCTTAGTTCTCTTACTCTGTGCACTCTCTCCGCCCCACTCTTCCATCCTCCTCTCCATGAGTCTCTCTTCTGTGACCCCTTCATTAGTCCTCGTTCTCTGTGCACTCCCTCCATCCCACATCTTCCATCCTCCTCTCCATGTGTCTCTCTTCTGTGACCCCTTCATTAGTCCTCGTTCTCTGTGCACTCCCTCCATCCCAATCTTTCATTCTCCTCTCCATGTGTCTCTTTTCTTTGACACCTTCCTTAGTCCTCTTACTCTGTGCACTCCCTCCATCCCACTCATCCATCCTCCTCTCCGTGTATCTCTCTTCTGTGACACCTTCCCTGGTCCTCTTTCTCTATGCACTCTCTCCGTCCCACTCATCCATCCTCCTATCTATGTGTCTCTCTTCTGTGACACCTTCCCTGGTCCTCTTTCTCTGTGCACTCTCTCTGTCCCACTCCTCCATCCTCCTCTCCATGCAGTCTCTCTTCTGTGACACCTTCCTTAGTCCTCTTTCTCTGTGCACTCTCTCCGTCCCACTCATCCATCCTCCTATTTATGTGTCTCTCTTCTGTGACACCTTCCCTGGTCCTCTTTCTCTGTGCACTCTCTCCGCCCCACTCTTCCATCCTCCTATCCATGTGTCTCTCTTCCGTGACACCTTCCCTGGTGCTCTTTATCTGTTACTCTCTCCGTCCCACTCTTCCATCCTCCTCTCCATGTGTCTCTCTTCTGTGACACCTTCCCTGGTCCTCTTTCTCTGTGCACTCTCTCCGTCCCACTCATCCATCCTCCTCTCCATGTGTCTCTCTTCTGTGACACCTTCCCTGGTCCTCTTTCTCTGTGCACTCTCTCCGTCCCACTCTTCCATCCTCCTCTCCATGCAGTCTCTCTTCTGTGACACCTTCCCTGGTCCTCTTTCTCTGTGCACTCACTCCGTCCCACTCTTCCATCCTCCTATCTATGTGTCTCTCTTCTGTGACACCTTCCCTGGTCCTCTTTCTCTGTGCACTCTCTCCGTCCCATTCTTCCATCCTCCTCTCCATGCAGTCTCTCCTCTGTGACACCTTCCTTAGTCCTCTTTCTCTGTGCACTCTCTCCGTCCCACTCATCCATCCTCCTCTCCATGTGTCTCTCTTCTGTGACACCTTCCATGGTCCTCTTTCTCTGTGCACTCTCTCCGTCCCACTATTCCATCCTCCTCTCCATGCAGTCTCTCTTCTGTGGCACCTTCCCCGGTCCTTTTTCTCTGTGCACTCTCTCCGTCCCATTATTCCATCCTCCTCTCCATGCAGTCTCTCTTCTGTGACACCTTCCCTGGTCGTCTTTCTCTGTGCACTCTCTCCGTCCCACTCATCCGTCCTCCTATCTATGTGTCTCTCTTCTGTGACACCTTCCCTGGTCTTCTTTCTCTGTGCACTCTCTCCGTCCCACTCTTCCATCCTCCTATCTATGTGTCTCTCTTCTGTGACACCTTCCCTGGTCTTCTTTCTCTGTGCACTCTCTCCGTCCCATTCTTCCATCCTCCTCTCCATGCAGTCTCTCTTCTGTGACACCTTCCTTAGTCCTCTTGCTCTGTGCACTCTCTCCATCCCACTCATCCATCCTCCTCTCCATGTGTCTCTCTTCTGTGACACCTTCCCTGGTCCTCTTTCTCTGTGCACTCTCTCCGTCCCACTATTCCATCCTCCTCTCCATGCAGTCTCTCTTCTGTGACACCTTCCCTGGTCCTCTTTCTCTGTTCTCTCTCTCCGTCCCACTATTCCATCCTCCTCTCCATGCAGTCTCTCTTCTGTGACACCTTCCCTGGTCCTCTTTCTCTGTGCACTCTCTCCGTCCCACTCATCCGTCCTCCTATCTATGTGTCTCTCTTCTGTGACACCTTCCCTGGTCCTCTTTCTCTGTGCACTCTCTCACCCCCACTCTTCCATCCTCCTATCCCTGTGTCTCTCTTCCATGACACCTTCCCTGGTACTCTTTATCTGTTACTCTCTCCGTCCCACTCTTCCATCCTCCTCTCCGTGCAGTCTCTCTTCTGTGACACCTTCCTTAGTCCTCTCACTCTGTGCACTCGCTCCGCCCCACTCTTCCATCCTCCTCTCCATACAGTCTCTCTACTGTAACACCTTACGTAGTCTTCTTAGTCTGTGCACTCTCCCCATCTCACTCTTCCATTCTCCTCTCCATGAGTCTCTCTTCTGTGACACCTTCCTTAGCCTTCTTACTATGCACTCTCTCCGTCCCTGCTCTTCCATCCTCCTCTCCATGCAGTCTCTCTTCTGTGACACCTTGCTTAGTCCTCTTACTCTGTGCACTCGCTCCGCCCCACTCTTCCATCCTCCTCTCCATGAGTCTCTCTTCTGTGACACCTTCCTTAGCTTTCTTACTATGCACTCTCTCCGTCCCTGCTCTTCCATCCTCCTCTCCATGCAGTCTCTCTTCTGTGACACCTTCCTTAGTCCTCTTACTCTGTGCACTCGCTACGCCCCACTCTTCCATCCTCCTCTCCATGCAGTCTATTTTCTGTGACACCTTATGTAGTCTTCTTACTCTGTGCACTCTCCCCATCTCACTCTTCCATCCTCCTCTCCATGAGTCTCTCTTCTGTGACACCTTCCTTAGTCCTCTTCCTCTGTGCACCCTCTCCATCCCACTCTTCCATCCTCCTCTCCATGTGTCTCTCGACTTTTGACACCTTCCTTAGTCCTCTTTCTCTGTGCACTCTCTCCGACCCACTCTTCCATACTCCTCTCCATGTGTCTCTCTTCTTTGGCTCCTTCCTTAGTTCTCTTACTCTGTGCACTCTCTCCGCCCCACTCTTCCATCCTCCTCTCCATGAGTCTCTCTTCTGTGACCCCTTCATTAGTCCTCGTTCTCTGTGCACTGCCTCCATCCCACATCTTCCATCCTCCTCTCCATGTGTCTCTCTTTTGTGACACCTTTATTAGTCCTCGTTCTCCGTGCACTCCCTCCATCCCAATCTTTCATTCTCCTCTCCATGTGTCTCTTTTCTTTGACACCTTCCTTAGTCTTTTACTCTGTGCACTCTCTCCGTCCCACTCTTCCATCCTCCTCTCCATGAGTTTCTCTTCTGTGACACCTCCCTTAGTCCTTTTACTCTACGCACTCTCTCCGTCCCACTCTTCCATCTTCCTCTCCATGCAGTCTTTTTTCTGTGACACCTTCCTTAGTCCTCTTACTCTGTGCCCTCGATCCGCCCCACTCTTCCATCCTCCTCTCCATACAGTCTCTCTACTGTGACACCTTACGTAGTCTTCTTATGCTGTGCACTCTCCCCATCTCAATCTTCCATCCTCCTCTCCATGAGTCTCTCTTCTGTGACACCTTCCTTAGCCTTCTTACTATGCACTCTCTCCGTCCCTGCTCTTCCATCCTCCTCTCCATGAGTCTCTCTTCTGTGACCCCTTCATTAGTCCTCTTTCTCTTTGCACTGCCTCCATCCCACATCTTCCATCCTCCTCTCCATGTGTCTCTCTTTTGTGACCCCTTCATTAGTCCTCGTTCTCTGTGCACTCCCTCCATCCCAATCTTTCATTCTCCTCTCCATGTGTCTCTTTTCTTTGACACCTTCCTTAGTCTTTTACTCTGTGCACTCTCTCCGTCCCACTCTTCCATCCTCCTCTCCATGAGTTTCTCTTCTGTGACACCTCCCTTAGTCCTTTTACTCTACGCACTCTCTCCGTCCCACTCTTCCATCTTCCTCTCCATGCAGTCTTTTTTCTGTGACACCTTCCTTAGTCCTCTTACTCTGTGCCCTCGATCCGCCCCACTCTTCCATCCTCCTCTCCATACAGTCTCTCTACTGTGACACCTTACGTAGTCTTCTTATGCTGTGCACTCTCCCCATCTCACTCTTCCATCCTCCTCTCCATGAGTCTCTCTTCTGTGACACCTTCCTTAGCCTTCTTACTATGCACTCTCTCCGTCCCTGCTCTTCCATCCTCCTCTCCATGAGTCTCTCTTCTGTGACCCCTTCATTAGTCCTTTATCTCTGTGCATTCTCTCCGTCCCACTCATCCATCCTTCTCTCCATGTGTCTCTCTTCTGTGACACCTTCCTTAGTGCTCTTTCTCTGTGCACTCTCTCCATCCCACTCTCCCATCCTCCTCTCCATGAGTCTCTCTTCTGTGATACCCTCCTTAGCCCTCTTACTCTGTGCACTCTCTACATCCCTCTCTTCCATCCTCCTCTCCATGAGTCTCTCTTCTGTGATACCTTCCTTAGTCCTCTTATTCTGCACTCTCTACATTCCACTCTTCCATCCTCCTCTCCATGTGTCTCTCTTCTGTGACCCCTTCATTAGTCCTCTTATTCTGCACTCTCTCCATCCCTCTCTTCCATCCTCCGCTCCATGAAGTCTCTCTCCTTTGACATCTTCCTTAGTCCTCTTTCTCTGCACACTCTCTCCGTCCCACTCTTCCATCTTCCTCTCCATGCAGTCTTTTTTCTGTGACACCTTCCTTAGTCCTCTCACTCTGTGCACTCGCTCCGCCCCACTCTTCCATCCTCCTCTCCATACAGTCTCTCTACTGTGACA
Organism: Ambystoma mexicanum; assembly: GCF_040938575.1. Lineage (NCBI taxonomy): Eukaryota > Metazoa > Chordata > Amphibia > Caudata > Ambystomatidae > Ambystoma > Ambystoma mexicanum. The sequence continues at coordinate 560,096,081 of NC_090940.1, forward strand.
CCTTACGTAGTCTTCTTAGTCTGTGCACTCTCCCCATCTCACTCTTCCATTCTCCTCTCCATGAGTCTCTCTTCTGTGACACCTTCCTTAGCCTTCTTACTATGCACTCTCTCCGTCCCTGCTCTTCCATCCTCCTCTCCATGCAGTCTCTCTTCTGTGACACCTTGCTTAGTCCTCTTACTCTGTGCACTCGCTCCGCCCCACTCTTCCATCCTCCTCTCCATGAGTCTCTCTTCTGTGACACCTTCCTTAGCTTTCTTACTATGCACTCTCTCCGTCCCTGCTCTTCCATCCTCCTCTCCATGCAGTCTCTCTTCTGTGACACCTTCCTTAGTCCTCTTACTCTGTGCACTCGCTACGCCCCACTCTTCCATCCTCCTCTCCATGCAGTCTATTTTCTGTGACACCTTATGTAGTCTTCTTACTCTGTGCACTCTCCCCATCTCACTCTTCCATCCTCCTCTCCATGAGTCTCTCTTCTGTGACACCTTCCTTAGTCCTCTTCCTCTGTGCACCCTCTCCATCCCACTCTTCCATCCTCCTCTCCATGTGTCTCTCGACTTTTGACACCTTCCTTAGTCCTCTTTCTCTGTGCACTCTCTCCGACCCACTCTTCCATACTCCTCTCCATGTGTCTCTCTTCTTTGGCTCCTTCCTTAGTTCTCTTACTCTGTGCACTCTCTCCGCCCCACTCTTCCATCCTCCTCTCCATGAGTCTCTCTTCTGTGACCCCTTCATTAGTCCTCGTTCTCTGTGCACTGCCTCCATCCCACATCTTCCATCCTCCTCTCCATGTGTCTCTCTTTTGTGACCCCTTTATTAGTCCTCGTTCTCTGTGCACTCCCTCCATCCCAATCTTTCATTCTCCTCTCCATGTGTCTCTTTTCTTTGACACCTTCCTTAGTCTTTTACTCTGTGCACTCTCTCCGTCCCACTCTTCCATCCTCCTCTCCATGAGTTTCTCTTCTGTGACACCTCCCTTAGTCCTTTTACTCTACGCACTCTCTCCGTCCCACTCTTCCATCTTCCTCTCCATGCAGTCTTTTTTCTGTGACACCTTCCTTAGTCCTCTTACTCTGTGCCCTCGATCCGCCCCACTCTTCCATCCTCCTCTCCATACAGTCTCTCTACTGTGACACCTTACGTAGTCTTCTTATGCTGTGCACTCTCCCCATCTCACTCTTCCATCCTCCTCTCCATGAGTCTCTCTTCTGTGACACCTTCCTTAGCCTTCTTACTATGCACTCTCTCCGTCCCACTCTTCCATCCTCCTCTCCATGAGTTTCTCTTCTGTGACACCTCCCTTAGTCCTTTTACTCTACGCACTCTCTCCGTCCCACTCTTCCATCTTCCTCTCCATGCAGTCTTTTTTCTGTGACACCTTCCTTAGTCCTCTTACTCTGTGCCCTCGATCCGCCCCACTCTTCCATCCTCCTCTCCATACAGTCTCTCTACTGTGACACCTTACGTAGTCTTCTTATGCTGTGCACTCTCCCCATCTCACTCTTCCATCCTCCTCTCCATGAGTCTCTCTTCTGTGACACCTTCCTTAGCCTTCTTACTATGCACTCTCTCCGTCCCTGCTCTTCCATCCTCCTCTCCATGCAGTCTCTCTTCTGTGACACCTTCCTTAGTCCTCTTACTCTGTGCACTCGCTACGCCCCACTCTTCCATCCTGCTCTCCATGCAGTCTCTTTTCTGTGACACCTTATGTAGTCTTCTTGCTCTGTGCACTCTCCCCATCTCACTCTTCCATCCTCCTCTCCATGAGTCTCTCTTCTGTGACACCTTCCTTAGTGCTCTTACTCTGTGCACCCTCTCCATCCCACTCTTCCATCCTGCTCTCCATGTGTCTCTCTCCTTTTGACACCTTCCTTAGTCCTCTTTCTCTGTGCACTCTCTCTGACCCACTCTTCCTTACTCCTCTCTATGTGTCTCTCTTCTTTGGCTCCTTCCTTAGTTCTCTTACTCTGTGCACTCTCTCCGCCCCACTCTTCCATCCTCCTCTCCATGAGTCTCTCTTCTGTGACCCCTTCATTAGTCCTCGTTCTCTGTGCACTCCCTCCATCCCACATCTTCCATCCTCCTCTCCATGTGTCTCTCTTCTGTGACCCCTTCATTAGTCCTCGTTCTCTGTGCACTCCCTCCATCGCAATCTTTCATTCTCCTCTCCATGTGTCTCTTTTCTTTGACACCTTCCTTAGTCCTCTTACTCTGTGCACTCCCTCCATCCCACTCATCCATCCTCCTCTCCGTGTATCTCTCTTCTGTGACACCTTCCCTGGTCCTCTTTCTCTATGCACTCTCTCCGTCCCACTCATCCATCCTCCTATCTATGTGTCTCTCTTCTGTGACACCTTCCCTGGTCCTCTTTCTCTGTGCACTCTCTCTGTCCCACTCCTCCATCCTCCTCTCCATGCAGTCTCTCTTCTGTGACACCTTCCTTAGTCCTCTTTCTCTGTGCACTCTCTCCGTCCCACTCATCCATCCTCCTATTTATGTGTCTCTCTTCTGTGACACCTTCCCTGGTCCTCTTTCTCTGTGCACTCTCTCCGCCCCACTCTTCCATCCTCCTATCCATGTGTCTCTCTTCCGTGACACCTTCCCTGGTGCTCTTTATCTGTTACTCTCTCCGTCCCACTCTTCCATCCTCCTCTCCATGTGTCTCTCTTCTGTGACACCTTCCCTGGTCCTCTTTCTCTGTGCACTCTCTCCGTCCCACTCATCCATCCTCCTCTCCATGTGTCTCTCTTCTGTGACACCTTCCCTGGTCCTCTTTCTCTGTGCACTCTCTCCGTCCCACTCTTCCATCCTCCTCTCCATGCAGTCTCTCTTCTGTGACACCTTCCCTGGTCCTCTTTCTCTGTGCACTCACTCCGTCCCACTCTTCCATCCTCCTATCTATGTGTCTCTCTTCTGTGACACCTTCCCTGGTCCTCTTTCTCTGTGCACTCTCTCCGTCCCATTCTTCCATCCTCCTCTCCATGCAGTCTCTCCTCTGTGACACCTTCCTTAGTCCTCTTTCTCTGTGCACTCTCTCCGTCCCACTCATCCATCCTCCTCTCCATGTGTCTCTCTTCTGTGACACCTTCCATGGTCCTCTTTCTCTGTGCACTCTCTCCGTCCCACTATTCCATCCTCCTCTCCATGCAGTCTCTCTTCCGTGGCACCTTCACCGGTCCTTTTTCTCTGTGCACTCTCTCCGTCCCATTATTCCATCCTCCTCTCCATGCAGTCTCTCTTCTGTGACACCTTCCCTGGTCCTCTTTCTCTGTGCACTCTCTCCGTCCCACTCATCCGTCCTCCTATCTATGTGTCTCTCTTCTGTGACACCTTCCCTGGTCTTCTTTCTCTGTGCACTCTCTCCGTCCCACTCTTCCATCCTCCTATCTATGTGTCTCTCTTCTGTGACACCTTCCCTGGTCTTCTTTCTCTGTGCACTCTCTCCGTCCCATTCTTCCATCCTCCTCTCCATGCAGTCTCTCTTCTGTGACACCTTCCTTAGTCCTCTTGCTCTGTGCACTCTCTCCATCCCACTCATCCATCCTCCTCTCCATGTGTCTCTCTTCTGTGACACCTTCCCTGGTCCTCTTTCTCTGTGCACTCTCTCCGTCCCACTATTCCATCCTCCTCTCCATGCAGTCTCTCTTCTGTGACACCTTCCCTGGTCCTCTTTCTCTGTTCTCTCTCTCCGTCCCACTATTCCATCCTCCTCTCCATGCAGTCTCTCTTCTGTGACACCTTCCCTGGTCCTCTTTCTCTGTGCACTCTCTCCGTCCCACTCATCCGTCCTCCTATCTATGTGTCTCTCTTCTGTGACACCTTCCCTGGTCCTCTTTCTCTGTGCACTCTCTCACCCCCACTCTTCCATCCTCCTATCCCTGTGTCTCTCTTCCATGACACCTTCCCTGGTACTCTTTATCTGTTACTCTCTCCGTCCCACTCTTCCATCCTCCTCTCCGTGCAGTCTCTCTTCTGTGACACCTTCCTTACTCCTCTTTCTCTGTGCACTCTCTCCGTCCCACTCTTCCAACCTCCTCTCCATGCAGTCTCTCTTCTATGACACCTTCCCTGGTCCACTTTCTCTGCGCACTCTCTCCGTCCCACTCATCCATCTCCTATCCATGTGTCTCTCTTCTGTGGCACCTTCCCTGGTCCACTTTGTCTGCGCACTCTCTCCGTTCCACTCATCCATCCTCCTATCCATGTATCTCTCTTCTGTGACACCTTCCCTGGTCCTCTTTCTCTGTGCACTCTCTCCATCCCACTCATCCATCCTCCTATCCATGTGTCTCTCTTCTGTGACACCTTCCCTGGTCCTCTTTCTCTGTGCACTCTCTCCATCCCACTCTTCCATCCTCCTCTCCATGCAGTCTCTCTTCTGTGACACCTCCCTGGTCCTCTTTCTCTGTGCACTCTGTCCATCCCTCTCTTCCATCCTTCTCTCCATGTGTCTCTGTGCACTCGCTCTGCCCCTGTCTCTTCTGCTATATCCTCTGTGCGCCCTTTTCCTTGAGTTTCTCTCGGTGTCTACGCCAGTCCCTCTCCATATCTCTCCGCCCCTCTGTTGTTTGCCTCCCTCTACTTTTCTCCCTCTCCACTATTCTCTCTATGCTGCTGCCTATATTTTTCGCCTTCTCTGTGCTGCTTCTCCTCCTGCGTGCAATTTATTTAATTAAGCTGTGATTGTGCCCGTTTTACCCCCGCGAGATGAGTTGTGACCAGCTACGCTTCCCGTCGCTTCTTTGAAGATGGGAGGCAATTTCTGTGCTTTCAGCTGGAAAAATATAGTTTAACTGCCTGGCATCTAACTGTGAGCGGGAAAAGGTTGCTATGGCGACAGCCGGATTCTTTTCACAGTTCAAGATCCCTCAGTTATGTCACCAAAACACACACACAAACCTTTACACGATACCCCGAGTCCTGTTTTCATAAGCAGGGCTTCAGCTTTTCAGAAAAGGAGAAAGGATACAGCAGGCAAGTCTCCAGTTATCCGAGGATGGCCCCAAGATTCGAATTGTAGTCCCAGAAATCCGATAATGGCCACAGAAATCACAGAGGATCCTGACATTGGCCTATTGAATACTTCAACAATCAAGCCACATTAGCTTGGAGGAGATGAGCCCCAAGTTCCCCACAAGGCCTGCCCCCCAAGCTGAGACTGGCGTGCCAGCCTAGGACCAGAACTAAGTCCCTCCTCAGCCTGCTCCATGACCTACAGACAGCTGTTTGGGAAGGCTAATGCAGTTGAGTCCTCTCACCGATCATCACTCTACAGTAGTACATGAGGCCATTCTGCTAACGAAAACATCAAATTTAGACTGTTGCAACAGCCATCCCGAGCTGCACCCCTGCATAGCCAGGCTACCAGGGCAGGACCACCAGCACCGTGGGCTACCTGGGGGCGGTACAGGGTGGCAGCGGCAGAGCCCCCATCCACATCCTTGACTGTGTCCTAATCTGAGGGGTGGGGCCTCAGAGCTGTGGACTAAGAACGCTGGACTGAACCTGTTCTTATTTAATTATTTATTTTGCAATGTGTATAGCGGCCCAGCCCGCAGGCATCTAGGTACGTCTTGTGTCAGTATCCCACCATGGGTTCCTACTTGCAGGTGAGGTGAGGAGGATATCCACTCTACTGCTAAGTGCTGGCAAAACTTCTATCATGGAGAATATTATCCTTCAGTGTTGAATACTAGTTTGCGATTGCAGGTTCCCAGTAGTGGGCTATTGTGCTAACTGCCAACCGGGGCAAGATAGGGGATGCAGCAGTAAAGAGAGAAGACAGACCGAGAAAGCGGGCAGGCCCCGGGGAACAGAGGCAGAGGTTCGAAACAGTGCTTTGTTGTGCCAGCATAGAGGCAGGACCTCCACCTGCCCGAGTGTCCGCCAGCCTTCCTTCAGCACACCGCTCAAAGTGAAGGCCCCATACAGAGATTAGGAGAGCAAGAACAAGAGAGGACCTAAGAGGCAGGGCCTATACAAGGCCACTTGGGGAAATAGCAGAGGGTGAAGCAGGAGAAGTAATCTCCTGGCTACCACACTGATCCCTGGGTGATATGATGCACTCGCACTCGGTCTCTAGGGCCCACACAAAGGAGCCGGTTTGATCACAAAGTAATACTTGCAAGCTGTGGCGAGTTCCACCTGCTGTGAGGGGCCAAGCTGGCTCCCCTGCATCAAATGTGGCTTTGTCTCCAAGAGAGGTTTCCCCATCCGAGTCCTCTAGGCATTGGAGAGCAAGGAGGAGAACGACTGCTTCAAAGCTCCCCTCCCAGCCCTGCAGGTTCCTCAGAAAATGCGAAACCTATAACCATGAGTGACCATGAACAACGGCAAGCGTAAGATAACGTCAGCGAGTGGTGAGTGTGGTACAATACAGAAGGATTGCAAAAGGCTCAGAAGGGGCATCAGAGTTTGGTAGTTGGCCAAGAAGGTCTACACCTAATATGCTTAACTTACTAGCCAACTCGCGTGCACAATAAGCCCTTTCGCTACTCCAAGCTATATACCATCTCAACAACAATACTCAAAGCTAACACCTCCTTTCTTCCCCAACTCACCCAGCTACCTGACCAGCCAAGTCTAGTTTTCATTCCATCCGCTAGCAAGCGATCCAGCCTCCTCCATTCCGCTAACTCTTACTACTCATACTTGCCACCAAACGTTACCCCAGCCCACCAACCAGCACCGCACCACTCACCCTCCACACCACTTCTCTGGCTTCTGATTCTAGCCCATCTATACCATGCAACCAAGAAGCTGTATTCTTTTCCTTCTCTTCCTGTGTATCCCATCATCCATCATTCCTGCCTCATCCTCTCCCGAAACCAGCATCCATGGGCAACAAAATCACCTTTAATACATATACTTTCTACTCTTCCTCTCTACACACCCCTAGAAACTAAGGCTTGTGAGCTTTTGCCCAACATGTGGTTTCAACCAAAAGATACAGCTTCTTTTCACAAACTGTAGAATTATTTTTTTTTTCAATATGCTTCCCACCTGTACCTTTGAAAAGGAAGACTAAACAGGGCTCATTCACAGCAAGTCCCTTTTCAGCCCTATACTTTCTTCATTACCCTCCGACACCTATTTTGGGAAGATCTTGCATCGTAATCTCCACTTTGACCTCTGTATCAAAAACAATGCCAGCGGCTGGAACTTTGCAATCTTCTCTCCTGTCGTGAGCTGACCAGCACTCACCCTACCAGAAACCCCCTCATTCTCAACTCGCACACATTCACCCACGTGGCTTCTAGACACCCCCACCCCTGACCATGTCTTACTCTACACAGATGGCACAATCTATCTCTCTCTCTAGGATCTCCTCTTACCTGTTTTCAAATTAAATGTCTTGCAATACCACATTATCTAGGCTGCCCTCCCCCCCAACCCACTATCATTGCCTGCCCTCCCAGGCACTCCACTAGCAGGCCCTTTCCAATTAGTTACATTTAACCCAGGGAATATCTTTTTGTTCCCTCGTAAAGACCCTGCACAGGCACTCCTCCACAGCTTGCTCCAAACCCTAGATCACCCATGCAGCATATGATCATAACCCCACATGCTATCTGCATGTACATGTCAACAGATAAGCAGTGCACCCATCACCTTTACTCCCAAACAGGAATTTACCTTTTATTTCCAACAAAAAACAGAACTGAATAAAAATAGTTCAAATAGAACAAAAATGAGCACATACAAACCCTGCTGTTACCCACACAGTGCCTTGTATAGGTTTGGATCAGTGGTATTAGCGGAGCAGTGCCACAAGCGGAAGCTCTACTCTTATTACTTCCTCATCTGAGGGGGACTTTCAAGGTAAACATGCATTATTTTTAATTTTCTTAAATTACCTCGTGCAAAGAACTGCCTGGGGACTTGACTCATCCCAATAGAAGCATCGCTCAGGGTTCTGGGATCTCCAATTAAATAATACATATGAGGGTTTTAAAAGATATTGGGGGTCATTACGAGTATGGAGGTAGCCATGGCGCTATTAGCGCCATGGCTACCCCCATACCGCATACCGGGTCCGGGTTCCCTGAATGGGGAAATACCGGGCCATTCCAACCTTGGAGGACCCGGTATTTCCCCATTCAGGGAACCCATCGCCATTTCCATTCAAGCCCCCATAGGGGACTCGTAATAGGGCGGTAAGGGGTTAACGGCGCCGGCACCATTACCGGCGCCGTTAACCCCTTACCGCCCAGCTTGTAATGACCCCCGTTGTCTTTTGGTATTCGTCATGTGCCTGTGTACGAGGAACAAATAATGGTTTGAGGTAAATTGCCAGTATAACCCCAGGCCTTTTTACTTGCAAGTGAGATATTGATAAATATGTGCGGGGGCAAGAAAGATCAAATAGAACATGAACTCATAGTCCAAGTAGGTTTGTGTATGATATAGGGGTTCAGGGACGCATGATCCTTCAGTTGATAGCACCCTAGGAAATAATGTTGGAAGATTCTATTGCCCGATGGAAAGTAATCTGAGAAGGTGCCAACATCTATGTAAATTCTACTGCAATGTCAATTAGTGTGCTTGACTTGAAAATCTTAGGGTTTTTTTTGTATTCCCCAGGTAGGCGTTCTCTTCATAACTGATAACTTTGACTTTTCTATCTAATTGCGACATGTTCACATAGGTGACATAAATGCTGCTATGATTTTGCCAGTGTTCTGCAAAGTATGAGGCCCGACAAGTTACCAATTGATCATTTTCGAAGCAATGTTGTAGTACGAGTAATTTTGTTTTGCCCATTAACGAATGTAATCGTTTATATAGCACTGGTTCCAAAAATATGAAGAAGTGTCGAAATGTTTCTAATCCATAGGAAGGGTGATGCGTTTTCCCTGTTAAACTATATGCGCATTCCCTTTCTGATTCATTGATAGGATTTGGACAGTATGCAGCTTCGTAGAGTTCAATTCTGTATCACGGATACCGGGATCATGCCACCGATCAAGGCTGATCTTTGTAACAGATGGACACAATGGAGTAAAACCTAGAAATGGATTTGATTCTCATGTACCGGGTGGAACTGAAAGAAACTCCCGCTACCCGTAGCCTTCATCGATCTCAAACAGCCTTTGATGCTGTTGGCTTCATCACATGATGGAAATGAGTAGTTGGGCCTAATAAGAAAAATAAGAAGAGATCATATGATAATCATCGACACATTTGCTTCACAACACATCCTTTCCGCAATCTGAAAGCTCTACAACAAGTGTGTGGTTTGGCATCTTCTTAATAATCTGTGTTCTGTCCTCATAAGCACAGGTGTTGCCTTTCATATTACTTAAACGTTATCACAGCACTCTTGGCATTCGCAGAAATATGGCTTGTCGAGCAAACAGTTCGCATAGACTGCTGCCATGAGACTTTGACAATAGAGGTTGGAGAAATTAAGATCCCGTCTCTAAGTGAACAAACATTGTAGAATCTAAGTATTTATTGACCAAATGTGAAGATGAGCAGGTTGATCAATTTGAATTTCTGGGGATGCAGTATTCATGCCCCATAACACAAGGCCTGTAATACATAAAGATTACATCTACATTGGCTGGGCATGCAAGGGCCAGCAATAGATGTGCTAAATGCAATAGGGGGGAATGCTATTGCTGCTGTGCAGGTATATGGTTGTGGTGCTATTCCTGTTCTCCCCATTATGTCATAAAATCAGATTGACACAATTCATTCAACCCTCAGAGGACAAGCACTGAGCCGGAGTAGCACAAGGGATAATTGCTGCTAGCAGATGTGACCTTCCTGACTACAGGATGTAATGCTTCTCTCCAGGATGGCTGACCACACTGCCACTCGCAAGCTTCTCTTTTGGGTAAATTTCCCCTCGCCGGATGTTACAAATAGGAGGACATCAGGAGGCTGACAGCTCTAAAACAAGAGAGATCTATGCACCACAGGGGCAAAGTAGTGATTCCAGACTCACTGTCTGAGTGGAAGGGGTTGTCCAGGTTCGGCATGAAGCGGGGCCACCCAAAGCGGGCACTTTGATGGACCTGGTGTCGACTTTGTAAATCTCAACGCTGGAAACTTTCGGTCACGTGCAGTGTTGGTGTTCTGTGGGACTCACTGTGCAGACATCAATGAATAATATTTTCTCTACTGCGCAGGCCCGAGGCAGCTACTATCTGGATCTCTTGTTGCATTTCCTATAAAAGGGGGTCCATCAACTCACTGGATGTTCTTGGGGCATGTCTTCATCCCAGATGGTATCCACGTGATCCTAAGATGTCTCAAGACATAACGAACTGGCCCACAACCATTATCATCAAGAAGTTGCATAGATTTCTGGGATTCTTGGATTTCTATCAGTATTTTATAGCACATTTCTCATGCTTGGTGATGCTTAAATCTCAACAGAAGCCCAAGATGCTTTTCAGCCCCAGAACATGCCTTGTGCACCTCAGTGATGTTGCATCACCCTAACAGTACCAGGATCATCTATCTTGAGACAAGTGTATCTTATATTGCCCTGCGTGGGGGGTTATCACAAGAAGAGGTGACCACCAAGAACATAGTTCCCATCGTATCCTTTTCCAGATAACTTACAACCTCAGAGGTTAAGTACACCATACTTGAGAAGCTTTTACTGCGGGTAACTCCTTCTCAAGTATGGTGTACATAAGCAGTGTACTGCCATATGTGCCCCTATGAAAGAGTAAAATAAAAACATATCATGGGTTTCTAAATCCCTTACCCATTCCCCCCTGCCTGTGGAGTCACATATCAATGGATTTTGCAATAGAACTCCCCAAGTCTCAAGGAATGACTGAATCACTGTGGTGGTAGATTATTAAACTAAAGCTGCCCATTTCATTGCATGTAAAGGGAAACCTGCAGCTAAACAGGCCGGTTCCATGTCATTTCATCGCGGGATGTTTTTTCGTGGGTTTTTTTTACTGCAGGTTTTTTTCAAAAAAACGTGCATTTTTTATTTTTTTATTTTTGGGGGTTATCCCCCCGAAACTCCCCATCCCCCTTATTTTTTATTATATTCCCGTATACCCACACCCAATTTATATAATTTTTTTTAACCCCCCCCAAAAAATGCAATGATTTTTTTCAAAAAAAAATCTGTGGTAAAAAACATCCCGCGATGAGAGGACGTCGTACCAAACAGGCCAGCCTCTTCCTCAAGCATATGTATTGCTGTGATGAATTGCGGGATTTAGTCACTTCTACCCAGAGGGAGCCTTTCCCCTTGAGGCTAGGGAGGTGAGCCTGTTACGGGATACCCTCCCTAGGGGTAGAGACAAGCTGGAACTCACTGGGAGAGACTCTCCCCTTGGGGACAAGGATCCCCGTTCCAGTGAGGAACTCCCTACTGAATCCATCAGTAAACCAGTATTTATAAACCCCAACTGGAAGAAAACATGAAGAATCAGTGGATATTTGTTATTCCCATGTTGAGCCACTGAGAAATCCTGAAGAGAATGACTTATGGGGTACTGAGACAAAATCAATTGGAGTGATGCTGAGTGCAAGTAAAATACAAAAGAAGGACTCTAATGCTACACTGGGGAAGTCCCAGCGCAGCGTCATGAAGCCAAGGGGAGGAGTCGTGAGAGGGAGAGAAGCCTGGGAATTCCAAATCAACTGTTTGAACAAAGTTGAAGGAAACAGGGAAGCTGACTCGAACACAAAGGAACTTTTTAAGATCCTAAAAGAGCTCGAAACTCCAGCCACCGCCCCGACACCTGCACTAAAGATAGTAAATGGTGTGCCAACATTCAGTCAGCCCTACTGAATAAATTCTCTACGCTACAACCAAAAATTAAAGACAAACAAGACAGTGTGAAGCTGGACAACGTCCTCCCACCCCTGTAAGGACCCTCCCTTTAGACTCGTCTAATATTAAACCTTTTGCCTTCTCACCGCTCACTATTGCTGAGGTAGAAAACATTATCTTGAGAATCAAACCATCTAATTGCCAAAGTGATCCGTGCCCCGCTCCCATCATTAAGGAATCCGCCCACGATTTGGCCCCATTCATGACGTCCTTTATCAACTCCTCCTTTAAAACAGGTATTGTCCCTGACAAGCTCAAGGACGCATGGGTGATCCCATTGCTTAAGAAACCATCCTTAGACTCAAGCATACCCACTAACTTCAGACCCATAACCACCGTCCCGTTCTTGCTTCAAATTTTAGACCATGCAGCATACCTACAGATCCAAGATTACTTGGAATCCAATAATCTTCTAGGTCTACGACAATCTGGATTCCGCCCTAGACATGGGACTGAAACGGCTCTGATAGATCTACAAACCCAAATTGAGGTCTTGAAGGACAAAGGCAAACTAGCAATGTAACTTCTCCTCGACCTCTCTGCGGCTTTCGATCTGGTCAACCACCAAATCTTATGCAGGCACCTTCACTCTGCTGCCCACTTCTCGACCTCAGTCATGGCCTGGATCAAATCCTTTCTGAGTAATAGATCCATGAGGGTCTTCTCCCCTTCCGCAGCTGCGGACCCCTCTCCAATTCACTGTGGCGTTCCTCAGAGATCTTGTGTGCCACCTACTCTCTATAACGTCTTCACTAGACCGCTCTTTGATGTACTTGATTATCTGGGTGCCTCCTACACAAACTATGCTGACGACACCCAGATACTCATTCGTATCACTGGAGACTATTTAGTTGACACCAAGGCCCTTAACGACGTCTACCTGGTCATCCAGGCCTGGATGGCTCAACACCAACTATGTCTCAATGACGACAAGACGGAGCTCCTCATCCTGGGCTCCTCGCAACGCCTTAGCAAACTAGAGCCTTCCTACCAGTCATTTATCATAGATGGCAATACCATCCAAGTCTCGAAAGACACAAAAACCTTAGGTTTTTACCTTGACGCCACTCTATCCTTATCTCGACAAATGCAGTCAGATCAGCCTCTGCATACACTTGTAAACTCATTGCAGCCTGCAGACCATTTCTGACCACTCCGAATAGTGTCACACTAGCCAGAACCCTAATTATGTCTAAAATTGACTATTGTAGTGCCCTCTACTTAGGAACCAGCAAGGGAATCTGAATAAACTACAGATCACCCAGAACAACGCTATCAGAGCAGCCCTAAACATCCCTCGAAACCACCACATCTCCGAATCCAGAACTAACCTACAGCGGCTACCTGTCAAGCAGAGAATCTCACTGAAAACACTTGGCCTCACGCACAAATGCCTGGCTAACAAGGCCCCCCCCCTTACCTCTGCAGTCGGCTGTCCCGCCTTTCTTCCACCCGACCTCAAAGAACCACCCAGACCCATTGTCTATCGATCCCTAGGTTCAAACTCCAAAAAGCGGTGGGCACGAGCTTCCCTGTTCTAGCCTCCAAGTTGTGGAATGCCCTCCCCGTTACCATCAGATCTGAAGACACATTTACCACCTTCAAGTCCAAAACGAAATCATGGCTCCTCAACCAGAACTGAGACATGCCCTGCACACCATAGCCTTACAAGAACCGGCCCATTGATCCTGCCTGTTGTACATTCTTGTCTTTATGTCTCATGTCAACATTTGCTTTGTAAATTATGTATATAGCTATGCTCGCTTCATATCCTTGTATATAAGTATGTATGTATATATGCTCTGTATGTAACTTTGCACAAGTTGCACCCTGATGCCTCCGGGCCTGATGGTGCGCGTTACAAATAAAATAAATACAAATACAAATACACGGCCTCCAATGCTGGAAGGCAGCTCGCCTGTAAAAGTGCCTGAGTTCCACTGCAGGAAAGTGAGGATGACAGAAGACTAAGGATTGGAACAAGGTCTCAGGGGGGAGCTAGTTGGAGATGGTGGCTTGACCGGAGACATAGAAAAGTGTGTCACCAACGCTGAAACCACTTGCAGGGAGGCACTGCAGAGCGTGCTGAAAAAAGACTGAGTCTGGAGCAAAAAAGCTGTCCTGACAGGAAGAGAAGCAAGCCATGTTGAAGCTGCAGGCCCGGTGACGCGATCCCCGAATCAAGAAAATAACGGGGAGAGCACGGAGTATAATGAATGGGGTACTCATCCACGTCCTGGTGGGGCACCAGTTCATAAGAAGTGTGAGAATCATCACTGGGTCACTCATACTCGTCCCAGTGAGGCACACGTTCATAAGAAGAGTGATAATCATCACTGGGTTAATCATATTCATCCCAGTGAGGCACACTCTGACAAGAAGAGTGAGAACCATCATGTGATAACTCATACTCGTTCCATTGGGGCACCAGTTCATAAGAAGAGTGAAACTCATCACTGGGTTACTCATACGCATCCCAGTGAGATACCAGTTCATAAAAAGGGTTAGAATCATCACTGGGTCACACATAATCGTTCCAGTGAGGTACAAGTTCATAAGAAGAGTGAGAATCATCATAGGATTAGTCATCATCATTCCAGTGAGGCTCAATTTGAAAAGACGATAACTGGAAGAATATAGATTGTGAGAATCAAGATAAAGAGTGGACACTGAAACAAGAGAGATGTCCAAGCCTGTGTAATATGGAAAAAGTAAGAGAGCTAGTTAGGAAGAGAAACCCAAATCATTAAGACCTCAAGAGGTCAAGAGAAGAGAGAAAGAAAAGTGGAAGAGCCCACTAATTGAACTTGATGACTTGATAAAAGTGATAACCAAGAACTATCTAAAAATAAGTTACCAACGGAATCTGCTGAGCAAGCAGCCACGGGAGAAGGGGGTCATTCTCCTGTGCCTTAGCTGTTTTCTTAGTGGTAGGGTCAAATAAGATTAGCTTTTGAACAGTAGACAGGCTTTTCTTTCGGACTCACTGTTGACTGACAAGCACCCTTGTTAGTTTTATTTAGGTTGGGAAACCCATATTTTAGGGAAAGTCAGGCATATTTCAGTTTTCTTTAAATACAAATCAGTTCAATATGGAAGTTCCAAGTCAGTCTCCTTCTTCTAACCTACCATATTACATAAACTACCAACCAAGCTTGTGCCCGAGAGGGGTAATCAATTTACCAAAGGGTTTTGGCAAGCTTTTTGTTAATTGCTACAGATACAGGGGCCCTATTTTACCAGTTATCATCCGCAGTCCAATGGCCAAAGGGAGAGTCAACAAAATATTAGAACAGTGAAAGGGCAGTTTTGCCACTGCTGATGGATTTCACGTTCAATAACACAATACATTCATTATTGCGAACCTTGCCATTTTATTGACAGTGGTCATATTATCGAGGACTGTGCCAATTTATCTACCTGACCCTCTGATGTTTGAGGTTCAAGACATCTCCAAAATATACAAAGAGTACAGATGCAAGAACAAGATCATTTAAATCTGGCCAAGTTGAACTACAAGAAAAAAGCTGACAAGAGAAGAGTACCAGCACTGGAATTCTGGTGGGATCAATTGGTGTTGTTGAATACCCAACACCTTCTGCTGGCCAGAACGACCAATAAGATGAGACTCAGCCTCATTGTCCCCTTCAGAAATCAGAAGAGAATCACTGCTGATGCTCATAGACTAAAGCATCCTGACAGATGGGGGCGACACACTGTCTTCAATGGAACCCTAGTAAACCTGGGTTCAAAGAATGTGTGATTCCCACTTACAGAAGAAGACATTGAAGTACCTGGTAACATGGAAAGGGTATGAAGAATGGACTTGGGAACTGCTGGAGAATATCCATGCCCATCGACTGCTCTCTGCCGTTCACTGACTACATCCTAATAAACTGGGATTTCTAAAACGGATTCACTATTCATCCAAAATGCCTTCCGACAAGGAAGATCGTGTCAGGTGGCTGAAAGCTCTAGAAGAAGATTGATCTGTGCATCCCAGGTGAGAGAAGTAATCCCGAACTCGCTGTCTGAGGGGAAGGGGTTGCACACCAGATATGACGTGCAGAGAAGGAGCGAGCCCCTGATTCAGTTACCTCAAGGTATTTGGATTAACTACACACACCCCAAAACTAGACTCTTAGGGATGCCTACCACATGGCATAAAGATTAGGGACCCTGCGCAGTGTTGGCATTCTGAGGGACTCCCTGCACAACATCAACAATTATAATTTACCATCCGCTCTACTGTCCAGACCCCTGGAAACCACTATGTGTATCTCTGTGTGCATTCCCTATAAAAGGGAGCTAATCCGCTCATTAGATGCTTTGCCTCTTTTTGAGTGGCTGTGATTTCTCTCCATTCTCCTCGTCGAACTCTGACTCGCATTACTATGGCATTCAGCTGGTTGTCTATAGGTAACTTCCCTCTTCCTGGCAAGGGCATGGAGGAGCAGAAGTTGGAAGCAAACATCTACGTGGGACTTCTTCTGTTTCTTCCCCCAAGTTGATAGGATTTCCAATACTCTGTGAAGAACCCTTCTTCTTAGATGCCCAAATCTGTTGGGTTATGTTAGTGTGCAGAAATTGCATTAAAGGCACCTGTCTGCATCTATCAGAGTCATGGGTGCAATGACAGAGCCTGACAGAGCTGTACTATGTGGACAGGAGGAGAAGGACAGTCTTGTCTAACCTCTCAAGAATGGCAGTATTTGTGTTATTGTTCTGAGTGGCAAGGACTGCCCTGCTGACTTTCATAAGGGCACCACAAACCGCAGGCTGAATATGAACCTCTGGATTTATGAGGATGGCCAGGGGATGTATACAGTCACCATGAGTTTCAGATGCTGATTACCATGCTATAGCTGCCTGGGTATGAAGGCACTCATGCCCCCAGGTGAATTAAGTGGTAACCCATAATAAACAAGGAGTAAACCTGTATATTCAGGAGTAAAACCGGTATTTTATGGATCCTCAAAGAACTTCTAAGCATGCCATTCATCCAGGTTGCCCTTAATCAGACATTTGATAGGTTCTAAGCTATATTCAGCAGCTGCCTGCGGACTGTAGGGACACACCTCACAACAGCCACACTTTGCAGCCACTCCTTGAAGAGCCCTCTCTGAAAGTTACACCTGTGTGTCCCCTTCGGTTTACACTCGCCTCCCTTCTGTCACCTAGATGGTCTCTCATTGAAAGGAGGGTGTCCTTCTCAACAGTCGTTCACTAGGAAAATGCACCCACTCGGTCTCCTGCCAGGATGGAGGAAAAAGAGAACACATACATACACAGATATAGTGAGGTCCGTACACCACAGACCCCAACCCGATTACGAATAAAGCATCTAGGCTTGGTAATGAGACTTAAGATGCTAATAAATGTTTGCATGTTGCCCATCACCATTGTAGTTCTCTTACAGCAATGGGGCTGGTCTGGATAGCCTCACCTATTGCTTTTCCTCCCCCTACTGATACAGCACAGTCACATCATTCACAGAGGTACTGTACTGCTATGGTTGGGGACTGTAGTGCCCACTTTTCAGTTTGTGGGGGTGGATGAGGCACCGACCCTGTGAATAGTGGCAGGAGTTGCTTGTGGTCAGTTGTTATGACAAAAGAATGCTAGTAGTACTATAACCCCCCCCTTTCATCAAACTCAAAAGGGGGCGTGGTTTGCATAATGTGACAGGTGGCCACGCCCCCTTTACCTGGAAGTCCCACCCTTACCGGATATCACGCCTCTTGTGGTGTCCATGGTAATGCAGGTCCCTCCTTACCAGATGTCCTGTGCTGTAGTGACGTCATGTGTTGTGTTGAGGGGCGTGTTGGTGTAGATAAGGGCGTTTCCGTGTGGTGATGTTGTGGGTGATGTAATATTTCGGGGGCTAGGCGTGGTCCTGCAGGGATGGTCACATCACAGGCGTGTCCCAGAAGTTTCCCCTAAGGCCTAACCTAACAGTGACGTCATGTTTTATGTTTAGGGGTGTGTAGGTGTAGATAAGGGTGTTTCCCGGTGGTGATGTCGTGCATGAGGTAATATTTTGGGGGCTAGGCGTGGTCCAGCAGGGATGGTGACATCACAGGGGTGTCCCTGAAGTTTTTCCTAAAGCCTAACCTAACAGTGACGTCATGCATTGCGATGGGGTTGTGCAGGTGTAGATAAGGGCGTTTCCCGGTGGTGATGTTGTGGATGAGGTAATATTTTGGGTTAGGCGTGGTCCAGCAATGATGGTGACATCCCTCTGGGGTCAAGGTCCAGGGCTTTGATGAGATGATGTAGGTATGAAGTTGTGATGTCAGGGGGTAGGCCGGGGAGCGTTGTGGGGGTGATGTAGTTGTGGGTCCTCCCCTAGGGGTGGAGTATGTTGTATATATACAGAAGGAGCTCTGGAGAGAGATGTAGACAGCGCTTTTGGAGTCTGCGTTAGTATGCATGGTCTGACCCTATGTTTAGGTAGGCTATGGATCTTTTTTTAATTGATAAATATATTTTCAAAACCTGTATGTTTTAGGCATAGGGTGTTAAAAGGTGTGTGTGTGTGTGTTTGTGGGTATGTGTGTGTGTGTGTGTGTGTGTGTGTGTGTGTGTGTGTGTGTGTGTGTGTGTGTGGGTATGTGTGTGTGTGTGTGTGTGGGTGTGTGTGTGTGTTTGTGTGGGTGTGTGTGTGTGTGTGTATGTGTTTGTGGGTATGTGTGTGTGTGTGTGTGTTTGTGGGTATGTGTTTGTGTGTGTCCGTGCGTGTGTGTGTATATGTGTGTGTGTGCTTAGAAAATAAGAAAAGTTTAACAGTTATAAATGTTGAGCTGTGCTGTGGTAAAATGTGTGGCAAAAAGCTTTGGTTTTTTAAGGACGAATCATCCAGGCATTGTAGAGCTAACTGGAGTCTTTAAAGAAGCTTTGTGATGTTGAGGGAACGATCAATATTTCGGTCGCACTCTGATGTGTAGCATTACTTTCGTTTTGTATGGAGCATGGAGTTTTAAGCCGTGTCATTTTATATTTTTGTAGAGTGTACGTGTACCATTTGGAAAAGGCCACGTCCGCAGATCTAAGAGGTTAGGGGCCTGCCTTCTACGATATACGTTTCTATGTAAATTGATATAATGTGGGGTGACCAGCTAAACATTAATAGGCTACTTTATAAATATAACGGTAACAGGAAAGCTGCCTTTTCATTTCCACTTTTGCGCCTGAAGTCATGGAGTTTGGAAACGAAATAAGTGCATTTTTTTTTTCTTTTTTGTTAATGTTTACAAAATGATTCAAGGTGTATAATTATTGATTCCTTTTATTTAGAGATACGAAGCACCATCCTTTTACGATGAATTTGACTGCCAAAAAATATTAGTTAAGGGTATGTGTATTTTGTTTTATAAGTGTTGAATTAATGTTATAGTTGGAAAAAGGTTAAATTGTTTGAAAAAGAGTCCCGTGAATAAAACAAAAGGCAATGTAAACGTAGGAGGTTCTGCAAAACCAAAAGAATTGTATTTAGGGCTTGTGCATGAGTTTAATAAAGCTACACTGTGTGTTTTATTTATAATATATACGGCTAAAGATCAGAACATAGGCGCTTTAAAAGGTAATTTCAAAACGTGTTTGTTGCGCTCTGTAAAAGATATGTGTAGGTAATCTCTAATACTGATTAGTTAGACACGCGGTGGAGAGGGAAGGACTTTGAGCTTTTTTTAAAGGCTTCAGGCAGTAGATGTTTTAGAGTCGTGAATTTGAGAGCTTTGAATGCAGGGTGGACAGAAGATTATTTGAGCCTATTTAAATAAAATATATTTTTATTTTAGAAATGAATGAACAAAAAAACAGCAGCCATACCCTGTTTTTAGATAAAATAAAGTTGTTTCAGATGCGTATGGGGACTCGTGCAATGTAAAAAAAAAAAAAGAAGAAGTATTTGACTAGACAATCTATAATATTGATTTTTTCTTTGTCCAGAACACCGTGGGTAAATATTGGACAGCAATGTATAAATGGACATGGCCTGCGAAACCTTTTCAAATTAATATTTGGGTTACAACCTAATGGCTTTTATGAAAAATATGTCTTTTCAATTTAGAAACGGAGCAGTAATATGCTTTTCTAAACAGTAGTAGACCCATGAAGTTTTAACACAGATTTGTTTTAAAGGGGCGGGTGCAACCTTCAAAGGGTTTTTTGAGTTTGTATTTGGCTGTGGTGCAAATGTTATAATGTGTAAAGACACGAGGCGTCTTATGTATTTGTGTGTGTCTTGTAAATGATATTTTAGAGTGTTTTTTTCTTTGAACACCTGAAGTATTAGGGTTCAAGGTGTAATCACATAGGAATTAAAATGTATGCTTCTGTTTTAACATTACAGTAGACGATGCTTATGGCAAAAAGGCTTCCAGAAAGAGAAAGCATGCTGCAATTTCTAAACTTGTGAAAGACACAGGTAATCCATTTTAGTGTGTGTGAGTGTGAGTGGGCGTGGGCGTGTAAGTGTGTGTGTGTGTGTGTGTGAGCGTGTGCGTGTGTGTGTGTGCGTGTGCGTGTGTGTGTGTGACCTGTAGTATGTAAGTAAGGATTAATGTTATAATGTTTTTATATAGATTTACAATTGTTGGGCCGAGCAGAACATGTTGAGGGTCAGCTGAAAAGGAAGTGCTTAGAGGTCGATACGCATGGTATGGTGTTTATGCTTACTATGCAGCTTTAAGGCTTATTATAGTTTTTTTTATTTATTTATTTTTTTAACGGGTTTTGTATGCTTTAGAAGGAAACAATTATTAGGATTTTATGAGCTTCTTTGGTTATAAGGAATCACACTTATGTTTTTAGTTTTGTAAATATGCATTGAATTATGTTGTGGTCAATTTTCTTTTTAGGGACTAGTGTTGTGAACAAGGCTAAAGGATTAGCACATGGTATCTCTGGATGGCAGGCCGCTGATCGTGTGAAAAAAACAGGCCAGAGCGTAGAGCATTTTAAGGGGATTTTGAAAAGGAGCTATTCAGGGGACAGCACGCAAGGTATGGTATTTATGATTGCTAGCTTTATAGATTAAAGATTTATAAAGGTATCTAGGGTGTATTTTATTGGATGGTGTATCTTTATAAGGAATAGGCTTTTGCTTCGAGTTTGTAATTTTCTTTTAATTATGTTTATTTTTAGGGTCTAGTGTTGCGCTTACGCCCTTTGCGGTCCAACCAACGACTCGTGTGAAGAAAACAGGTCAGCCCTACACAGAACACTTTGGCACAACAAACGAGGGGGGTTATCAGGAGTGTTTGGGGCTCCAAAAAATTTTCAAGAATAAAAATAACTCCAAATTAAGTTTGAAAAAAGATGTCCGGTTTACAGGGGTTCAACATGTTTTAAATGTTACTAACTCTGAAACTGTGGAACCTCAAAGTATTTCTGTCACTCCGTCGGATGCCCCTCAGGCCCAGTCTGTTAGATGTGATGAAAATATACGGTCTCGTGTAAAGGTTATAACACCTATAGACCCATCAGCTAATAGATTGGGGCGGGAGAGTATAGGTTGTGGCGAGATTACCCCTCCTCATGTGCTTTCATCTTTAAAGGCCGTAAACCCTTTAGACCCAATACAGGCCGTTGCTAGGGCACGGTCTCCTGATTATGGATACTGTACACCGCCCCATACCTATTCACCCACAATTCCCAACAGTGAGAGGTATGTTGATATTCCCCAGAATTTAGAACAGGCCTTGGTGGTACCAGGTGTAACAATAGCCCCTGATTCTGAAGATGTTATAATAATTATAGACTCCCCTATAAAAGAACCTCTTGGAGATTTTCCTGCTTTAGACCCAATACCGGACACCGTTAGGCAACGGTCTCTGGATTGTGGAGATTACTCAATACCCCATACGTGTTTACCTACAAGCCCCAACAGTGAGCAGTGTGCTGATATTTTCCAGAATTTCAAACAGGTCCCTTTGGTACCAGATATACCAACATCCCCTGCTTCTGAAACTGTTATAATAATTATAGACCCCCTTGTAAAAGAGCCTATTGTAAATCCCCCTATAAAAGAGCCTATTATAGTTAACTCAGACTCCCACATAAAATTAGCTTGTGAAGAATTTGTATATGCCTCTGTTATTTGTAGGTTAAATGACCCCCCTAAGCAGTTAGATCTTTCAAGCACAGGGCCAAATGGTGTAAACAAACGGGTGTGTGCAGTGAACAATTTGTACAAGATTGATAATAAACCATTGTCTCCCCTACATACCTTTAAACATGTTAACACATCAGCCGCCAGGGTGACGGTTCCCTGTTATAAAAGGGGTTGACACTGCTAAGCGGTTATTTGAGGTAGATGTATTAAATAGTAAAAAAGGAAAACATCTACCAGGTATACATAAGAAAGTAATCTTAGGCCGCCAGAGGTATAGATTAAAACAAAAGTGTACTAACAAAGCTTTAATTGATACACATAGAGGTGTTTGTAAGGCCAAAAACCTTTTGTTCAACATGAAATCTAAAACCAATGTACTGGCTCAAGACTATAAAAAACAGTCTTTAAAAAATAAAGCTAGGGCCGCTCCAAATCAGTTGACAATCCCCATAACAGCATTAAGG
Source organism: Ambystoma mexicanum (assembly GCF_040938575.1). Lineage (NCBI taxonomy): Eukaryota > Metazoa > Chordata > Amphibia > Caudata > Ambystomatidae > Ambystoma > Ambystoma mexicanum. Next base: position 560,118,480 of record NC_090940.1, read on the forward strand.
ACTGGGTTAGGTCCTGGGAAGTCCACAAATGGTATAGACGTAATGACACCCCCTAGCACCACAGGGCATGGTTTGGAAGATGTGCATACACCCCCTAAGCCTGTAGACATACCACATTTACCTGTAAAAGGTACAAAGGCCTTGCGTTTAAAATGGCTTCGCTCGAGGAGACAGAGGAACATGTTTTTGAAACGCTTAAAAAAAGCAAAAGCTATCATTACCCGCCGTGCAAAGAAAGATTTAGAGCTTCACTCTCCAGATACACCTGACACGTCTGATACAGAAACTGTTTTTTTACAGAGTTTGGGAACATACCATCATGATATACCAAAATATAAAAGTGTTGAATACTATGAAGTTTTTCGTTTTATGAATCTAGATAGGATAACATCAACAGGTCACGCACTATTACTGATAACAGAATCGGTTGAGAGGCTTGTTTCCCACATTTTGGAATCTGCTGGTCCTAATGACTTTGTCCAGATCCATTTAGACAGTTATAGTTTAAATAGACCTCTTTTTACCAGACGATACCACCGACAGGTGTTTGATGTTTTAGAGTTTTTAGAAAACATTGGCCGTTTGCTACAAAGTATGGCTGAGCTTCTTGTAACGGAACCCTTAAGAATTGTAACTGTGATTGTTAGATCTAGAGAGGGTGGCATGTGCAGGCCTTTAAAGAAAACACTCTACAGTATGATTGTGGCTAAGAAGAAGCTTTGGCTTTTAGATTTTAACTATGGGGACTTAAATATATGTATGGCTGCCAGTATCATAGGTCTGCTGGAGCCTAAAACTGTTTCTGACGGTTACATACAAAGAAAGGCTTTAGAGGTCCACCAGACTCTGGGTATACCCCCCCACCCCCCGACGTCTTGGTTGGTTTTAATGAAGTGTGCCTATTTGAAGATTACTTTGGGGTGCCGATCAAAATTTTGTATAATGAAGACCGGATTTGGAAATATTTTCCCCAGGATGACACTTCTAATAAAAACACTGTCTACTTTTTACATCATGAGAAACACTATTACGGTATTTTAAACCTACAAGGTTTTCTAGGGGTAAAGAATTTATGTCCTTTTTGTTGTCATATATAGAACAATCGAATGGCTCACAAATGTAGATTACATTGTCACATGTGTCAAAGAGATGGGTGTCTTGTGTTGGATGAATCAAAGTTTAAATGTCCCAAATGTAAAACTTTTGCCCGGTCTGAACAATGCCTTAAAAATCACATTGAGAAAGCAGCGCAGGGTTTAGCCCAATGCTATTTGAAAACGGACTGTGTTTCATGCGGTCGCTTTATAAATGCTGATCATGAATGCCGTGGTAAAATTTGTCCTAGATGTAAAATTGAAGTTGTTTCATTGGAGGACCATTTGTGTTACATGACCGTTCCAAAAGATGTGGCTAAAACTGAGGATTACATTGTGTTTGATATAGAGTGTATGCAAGAGACAGGAATACACATCCCAAACTATTTGACGGGTGATAAGACGTGGTCCTTTTATGGTATAGACTGCATTAAGCGTTTTATTACTAATTTTGTTTCTTGGATCAAAAATTTAGGGGGTATAGCTTTCTGGCACACAACAGTCAAGGGTATGATTCTTTCTTTTTGATACATGAAATGATTAAAGCACGAGTAGCAGTCAAACTGATAATGCATGATGCAAAGCTAAAACTTCTAGAGGTAATACCCTTTAAAATTCGGTTTATTGACAGCTTGAATTTTTTGCCTATGAAGTTAAGTAAGTTGCCTAAAGCTTTTGGATTTCCAGGGTCGAAAGGTTATTTTCCGCATTTTTTAATACCCAGCAGAATCAAAACTATGGGGGTCCTATTCCTCCTGTGGAGTGCTATGGTTCAGAATTTATGATGTCTGAAGAAAAGGAGGCATTTCTAAAATGGTACTCAGAGGCCTGTAAAGATGTTTTTGATTTTAAGAGGGAGCTAAAAAGGTTTGTGGCGAAGATGTTAATATTTTGAGAACAGCCTGTAACATTTTTAGAAACGGTATCATTGAGCTAACCCAAAAGGAGCACATTTTGAAACCCGATACTCCTGCGGAGTTAAAATATGTGACGTATGTTGATCCATTCACTTTTATCACGCTAGCTAGCATGTGTATGCATATGCAGGGTGTCTTTGTTGGAAGCATGCCAAAGAGTTCCCAACGTGCTCCAACAACATAAACATTTTTATTGCATGTTTTACAATAGCCCACGCTGCTCCAACAACATAAACATTTTTATTGCATGTTTTACAACAGCCCACGCTGTTTCCTCGTCATAGCCCAAGTCAAAAAGATAGGCGGTCAACTCTTCGGGGTCCGTTATAATGGTTGTGTTTGGAAGGTTGGTTCTTTGCGCAAATTTACCCCATAAGGAATTTAAACACAGTTTAGCTAACTGACGTCTAGAGGGATTGTTTTCAATGAACTCGGGTCTTAACCGTATCCCTTGGTGTTTGTAATACTCGTCTATATACCACTGTCGGGATTCAGCATCCTTGCAACTTTCGGGGTAACTCGACGCTTCCTGTTTGTCTCGAAGAAAAAGACAAATGTATTTTGTGAACATCTCTACTGTAGCTTTCCCAAAGTGCCATATTTCATACATCTACCCAGCCGGTATCCTTTCTACAAGGCCACTTGTAACTCAACCGTACACCAGGTACCAGTAATAGAGCATTCCTCGTCACTGTGTGTGCATTTTTCAGTTTGTTTTGTAGTGGCACAAGTCATACAAAGTGGGAACATTAGTTTTCCAGAAACTCTTTGAGGGAGCACTGGAAAATAAAGTTTTTAGGGGGGTACACATGACATTTAATCAGTCCAAAATACTGTTTAACATCTCCAAAATCTTCATAGATAATTTGGGGGTGTCCTAGCGGGTATGGTTTTGAATTGTTAACAAAGGGGTAGAGACTGGTGTAGTCCAAGTAATGTATCTTTTCACCAGGAGGTATCGCGTGGTAAAGTTTAACAGCATTAGTCCTTCCCCCAAAGAGAGCATCACAGGGTTCTAAGGGTTCTGGTAGATTTGTTTGTTTCAAAAAAATGTTTAGCCCCTCATCATTTTTTAGCATATCTGTCCATTCATGCTCCCAAGTGTAATAACGCGCAAACCCTTGTTTTCAAGAAAATTCTTTTTTAAAAGTGTTCTTCTATGTAAATGGTCATTAGTACAGCCCATCATGGTGTTATAGTCATTTTCCTTATAGCATCGGGGGCACCCGTGAAAAAAAAACAACCATTAAATTCGTAGGCCAATTCCTCCATCTAAAAAATAGGGACCAATCTTTTTTCCCCTCCACGCAGGGCATGTTATATAGGTATACCATCTTGATGGGACAAGTACATCTACCACTGTATAGAAGGGGTAGAAAAATGTTTTTGTTTTCCATGATACAAGTCGATTGGCACTAGGGCTATTGTTTCAGGCTCAAGAAACAGTTGTTTATATATATGCATACACATGCTAGCTAGCGTGATAAAAGTGAATGGATCAACATATGTCACATATTTTAACTCCTCAGGAGTATCGGGTTTCAAAATGTGCTCCTTTTGGGTTAGCGCAATGATACCGTTTCTAAAAATGTTACAGGCTGTTCTCAAAATATTAACATCTTCGCCACAATACCTTTTTAGCTCCCTCTTAAAATCAAAAACATCTTTACGGGCCTCTGAGTACCATTTTAGAAATGCCTCCTTTTCTTCAGACATCATAAATTCTGAACCATAGCACTCCACAGGAGGAATAGGACCCCCATAGTTTTGATTCTGCTGGGTATTAAAAAAATGCGGAAAATAACCTTTCGACCCTGGAAATCCAAAAGCTTTAGGCAACTTACTTAACTTCATAGGCAAAAAATTCAAGCTGTCAATAAACCGAATTTTAAAGGGTATTACCTCTAGAAGTTTTAGCTTTGCACCATGCATTATCAGTTTGACTGCTACTCATGCTTTAATCATTTCATGTATCAAAAAGAAAGAATCATACCCTTGACTGTTGTGTGCCAGAAAGCTATACCCCCTAAATTTTTGATCCAAGAAACGAAATTAGTAATAAAACGCTTAATGCAGTCTATACCATTAAAGGACCACGTCTTATCACCCGTCAAATGTTTGGCATAAACATAGTTTGGGACGTGTATTCCTGTCTCCTGCATACACTCTATATCAAACACAATGTAATCCTCAGTTTTAGCCACATCTTTTGGAACGATCATGTAACACAAATGGTCCTCCAATGAAACAACTTCAATTTTACATCTAGGACAAATTTTATCACGGCATTCATGATCAGCATTTATAAAGCGCCGCATGAAACACAGTCTGTTTTCAAATAGCCTTGGGCTAAACCCTGCGCTGCTTTCTCAATGTGTTTTTTAAGGCATTGTTCAAACCGGGCAAAAGTTTTACATTTGGGACATTTAAACTTTGATTCATCCAACACAAGACACCCATCTCTTTGACACATATGACAATGTAATCTACATTTGTGAGCCATTCGATTGTTCTATATATGACAACAAAAAGGACATAAATTCTTTACCCCTAGAAAACCTTGTAGGTTTAAAATACCGTAATAGTGTTTCTCATGATGTAAAAGGTAGACAGTGTTTTTATTAGAAGTGTAACCCTGGGGAAAATATTTCCAAATCCGGTCTTCATTATACAAAATTTTGATCGGCACCCCAAAGTAATCTTCAAATAGGCACAATTCATTAAAACCAACCAAGACGTCGGGGGGGGGGGTATACCCAGAGTATACCTCTAAAGCCTTTCTTTGTATGTAACCGTCAGTAACAGTTCTAGGCTCCAGCAGACCTATGATACTGGCAGCCATACATATATTTAAGTACCCATAGTTAAAATCCAAAAGCCAACGCTTCTTCTTAGCCACAATCATATTGTAGAGTGTTTTCTTTAAAGGCCTGTACACGCAACCCTCTCTAGATCTAACAATCACAGTTACAATTCTTAAGGGTTCCGTTACAAGAAGCTCAGCCTTACTTTGTAGCAAACGGCCAATGTTTTCTAAAAACTCTAAAATATCAAACACCTGTCGGTGGGATCGTCTGGTAAAAAGAGGTCTATTTAAACTAGAACTGTCTAAATGGATCTGGACAAAGTCATTAGGACCAGCAGATTCCAAAATGTGGGAAACAAGCCTCTCAACCGATTCTGTTATCAGTAATAGTGAGTGACCTGTTGAGGTTATCCTATCTAGATTCATAAAACGAAAAACTTCATAGTATTCAACACTTTTATATTTTGGTATATCATGATGGTATGTTCCCAAACTCTGTAAAAAAAACAGTTTCTGTATCAGACGTGTCAGGTGTATCTGGAGAGTGAAGCTCTAAATCTTTCTTTGCACGGCGGGTAATGATAGCTTCTGCTTTTTTTAAGCGTTTCAAAAACATTTTCCTCTGTCTCTTCGAGCGAAGCCATATTAAACGCAAGGCCTTTGTACCTTTTACAGGTAAATGTGGTATGTCTACAGGCTTAGGGGGTGTATGCACATCTTCCAAACCATGCCCTGTGGTGCTAGGGGGTGTCATTACGTCTATACCATTTGTGGACTTCCCAGGACCTAACCCAGTCCTTAATGCTGTTATGGGGATTGTCAAATGATTTGGAGCGGCCCTAGCTTTATTTTTTAAAGACTGCTTTTTATAGTCTTGAGCCAGTACATTGGTTTTAGATTTCATGTTGAACAAAAGGTGTTTGGCCTTACAAACACCTCTACGTATATCAATTAAAGCTTTTTTAGTACACTTTTGCTTTAATCTATACCTCTGGCGGCCTAAGTTTACTTTCTTATGTATACCTAGTACATGTTTTCCTTTTTTACTATTTAATACATCTACCTCAAATAACCGCTTAGCAGTGTCAACCCCTTTTATAACAGGGAACCGTCACCCTGGCGGCTGAAGTGTTAACATGTTTAAAGGTATGTAGGGGAGACAATGGTTTATTATCAATCTTGTGAAAATTGTTCACTGCACACACCCGTTTGTTTACACCATTTGGCCCTGTGCTTGAAAGATCTAACGGCTTAGGGGGGTCATTTAACCTACAAATAACAGAGGCATATACAAATTCTTCACAAGCTAATTTTATGTGGGAGTCTGAGTTAACTATAAAAGGCTCTTTTATAGGGGGATTTACAATAGGCTCTTTTCAGGGGAGTCTATACTTATTATAACAGTTTCAGAAGCAGGGGATGTTGGTATATCTGGTACCAAAGGGACCTGTTTGAAATTCTGGAAAATATCAGCACACTGCTCACTGTTGGGGCTTGTAGGTAAACACGTATGGGGTATTGAATAATCTCCACAATCCAGAGACCGTTGCCTAACGGTGTCCGGTATTGGGTCTAAAGCAGGAAAATCTCCAAGAGGTTCTTTCATAGGGGAGTCTATAATTATTATAACATCTTCAGAATCAGGGGCTATTGGTACACCTGGTACCACCAAGGCCTGTTCTAAATTCTGGGGAATATCAACATACCTCTCACTGTTGGGAATTGTGGGTGAATAGGTATGGGGCGGTGTACAGTATCCATAATCAGGAGACCGTGCCCTAGCAACGGCCTGTATTGGGTCTAAAGGGTTTACGGCCTTTAAAGATGAAAGCACATGAGGAGGGGTAATCTCGCCACAACCTATACTCTCCCGCCGCAATCTATTAGCTGATGGGTCTATAGGTGTTATAACCTTTACACGAGACCGTATATTTTTATCACATCTAACAGACTGGGCCTGAGGGGCATCCGACGGAGTGACAGAAATACTTTGAGGTTCCACAGTTTCAGAGTTAGTAACATTTAAAACATGTTGAACCCCTGTAAACCGGACATCTTTTTTCAAACTTAATTTGGAGTTATTTTTATTCTTGAAAATTTTTTGGAGCCCCAAACACTCCTGATAACCCCCCTCGTTTGTTGTGCTAAAGTGTTCTGTGTAGGGCTGACCTGTTTTCTTCACACGGGTCGTTGGTCGGACCGCAAAGGGCGTAAGCGCAACACTAGACCCTAAAAATAAACATAATTAAAAGAAAATTACAAACTCGAAGCAAAAGCCTATTCCTTATAAACATACACCATCCAATAAAATACACCCTAGATACCTTTATAAATCTTTAATCTATAAAGCTAGCAATCATAAATAACATACCTTGCGTGCTGTCCCCTGAATAGCTCCTTTTCAAAATCACCTTAAAATGCTCTACGGTCTGGCCTGTTTTTTTCACACGATCAGCGGCCTGCCATCCAGAGATACCATGTGCTAATCCTTTAGACTTGTTCACAACACTAGACCCTAAAAAGAAAATTGACCACAACATAATTCAATACATATTTACAAAACTAAAAACATAAGTGTGATTCCTTATAACCAAAGAAGCTCATAAAATCCTAATAATTGTTTCCTTCTAAAGCATACAAAACCCATAAAAAAAACAATAAAAAAAACCTATAATAAGCCTTAAAGCTGCATAGTAAGCATAAACACCATACCATGCGTATCGACCTCTAAGTGCTTCCTTTTCAGCTGACCCTCAACATGTTCTGCTCGGCCCAACAATTGTAAATCTATATAAAAACATTATAACATTAATCCTTAGTTACATACTACAGGTCACACACACGCACATGCACACACACACACACACGCACACGCTCACACACACACACACACACACTTACACGCCCACGCCCACTCACACTCACACACTCCCACACGCACACACACTAAAATGGATTACCTGTCGCACAAGCCGCTGTGTCTTTCACAAGTTTAGAAATTGCAGCATGTACATGCTTTCTCTTTCTGGAAGCCTTTTTGCCATAAGCATGGTCTACTGTAATGTTAAAACAGAAGCATACATTTTAATTCCTATGTGATTACACCTTGAACCCTAATGTCCTAATACTTCAGGTGTTCAAATAAAAAAACACTCTAAAATATCATTTACAAGACACCCGTGTCTAAATACATAAGACGCCTCGTGTCTTTACACATTATAACATTTGCACCTGAGCCAAATACAAACTCAAAAAACCCTTTAAAGGTTGCACCCGCCCCTTTAAAACAAACCCGTGTTAAAACTTCATGGGTCTACTACTGTTTAGAAAAGCATATTACTGCTCCGTTTCTAAATTGAAAAGACATATTTTTCATAAAAGCCATTAGCTTGTAACCCAAATATTCATTTTAAAAGGTTTTGCAGGCCATGTCCATTTATACATTGCTGTTCAATATTTACCCATGGTGTTCTGGACAAAGAAAAAATCAATATTATAGATTGTCTAGTCAAATACTTCTTCTTTTTTTTTTTTTTACATTGCACGAGTCCCCATACGTATCTGAAACAACTTTATTTTATCTAAAAACAGGGTATGGCTGCTGTTTTTTTGTTCATTAATTTCTAAAATAAAAATATATTTTATTTAAATGGGCTCAAATAATCTTCTGTCCACCCTGCATTCAAAGCTCTCAAATTCACGACTCTAAAACATCTACTGCCTGAAGCCTTTAAAAAAAGCTCAAAGTCCTTCCCTCTCCACCGCGTGTCTAACTAATCAATATTAGAGATTGCCTACACATATCTTTTACAGAGCGCAACAAACACGTTTTGAAATTACCTTTTAAAGCGCCTATGTTCTGATCTTTAGGCGTATCTATTATAAATAAAACACACAGTGTAGCCTTATTAAACTCACGCACAAGCCCTAAATACAATTCTTTTGGTTTTGCAGAACCTCCTACGTTTACATTGCCTTTTGTTTTATTCACTGGACTCTTTTTCAAACAATTTAACCTTTTTCCAACTATAACATTAATTCAACACTTATAAAACAAAATACACATATCCTTATCTAATATTTTTTGGCAGTCAAATTCATCGTAAAAGGATGGTGCTTCGTATCTCTAAATAAAAGGAATCAATAATTATACACCTTGAATCATGTTTACAAAAAACATTAACAAAAAAGAAAAAAAAATGCACTTACTTAATTTCCAAACTCCATGACTTCAGGCGCAAAAGTGTAAATGAAAAGGCAGCTTTCCTGTTACCGTTATATTTATAAAGTAGCCTATTAATCTTTAGCTAGTCACCCCACATTATATCAATTTACATAGAAACGTATATCGTCAGAGACAGGCCCCTAACCTCTTAGATCTGCGGACATGGCCTTTCCAAATGGTACACGTACACTCTACAAATATATAAAATGACACGGCTTAAAACTCCATGCTCCATACAAAACGAAAGTAATGCTACACATCAGAGTGCGACCGAAATATTGATTGTTCCCTCAACATCACAAAGCTTCTTTAAAGACTCCAGTTAGCTCTACAATGCCTGGATGATTCGTCCTTAAAAAAAACAAAGCTTTTTGCCACACATTTTACCACAGCACAGCTCAACATTTATAACTGTTAAACTTTTCTTATTTTCTAAGCACACACACACACACAGACACACACAAACACATACCCACAAACACACACACACATACCCACAAACACATACACACACACACACACCCACACAAACACATACCCACACACACATATACCCACAAACACACACACACACACATACCCACACACACACACATACCCACACACACACACATACACACACACACACACACACCCACACACACACACACCCACACAAACACATACCCACAAACACACACAAACACACACACATACCCACAAACACACACACACACACACCTTTTAACACCTTATACCTAAAACTTACAGGTTTTGAAAATATATTTATCAATTAAAAAAAGATCCATAGCCTACCTAAACATAGGGTCAGACCATGCATACTAATGCAGACTCCAAAAGCGCTGTCGACATTTCTCTCCAGAGCTCCTTCTGTATATATACAACATACTCCACCCCTAGGGGAGGACCCACAACGCCCCCCGACCTGCCCCCTGACATCACAACTTCATACCTACATCATCTCATCAAAGCCCTGGACCTTGACCCCAGAGGGATGTCACCATAATTGCTGGACCACGCCTAACCCAAAATATTACCTCATCCACGACATCACCACCGGGAAACGCCCTTATCTACACCTGCACAACCCCATTGCAATGCATGACGTCACTGTTAGGTTAGGCCTTAGGAAAAACTTCAGGGACACGCCCGTGATGTCACCATCCCTGCTGGACCACGCCTAGCCCCCAAAATATTACCTCATGCACGACATCACCACCGGGAAACGCCCTTATCTACACCTACACACCCCTAAACATAAAACATGACGTCACTGTTAGGTTAGGCCTTAGGGGAAACTTCTGGGACACGCCCGTGATGTGACCATCCCTGCAGGACCACGCCTAGCCCCCGAAATATTAAATCACCCACGACATCACCACAGGGAAACGCCCTTATCTACACCAACACGCCCCTCAACACAACACATGACGTCACTACAGCACAGGACATCTGGTAAGGAGGGACCTGCATTACCATGGACACCACAAGAGGCGGGATATCCGGTTAGGGTGGGACTTCCGGGTAAAGGGGGCATGGCCACCTGTCACATTATGCAAACCATGCCCCCTTTTGAGTTTGATGAAAGGGGGGTTATAGTACTACTGATGCTCATATGCATACTGGTGGAAATGACAACGCCCCGGGAGGATGCAATGGCCTGCTTTTCTATAAGGGAGTACATTTGCTCCGTCTGGGTATGTGCTCGGCTTCTGTAGGGGATGACCTGTATGTTTCTTTGTATATCTTTCTGGGTAAGTACAGCTTCCAACCCGCATGGGTTTGTGTCCACCATCAACTCTGTATTCTTGTTTGGATCAAAATAGACTGGATAGTGCTAGCAGAGGAATCCTCTTGAATGTATTTGAATTCTATCTTTTGCTGTTGACCCCAAACCCAATCAGTCTCACCCTTCCACTGGCATGGATCGGTGCCGTGAGTTTGGCTATGAAGTGCATGCATATTGCTGGGTAATTTGGCTGTCTGAACATCCTGCACCTTCTTCAGGTCTGCGTACACTCCCTTTGATGGAAAGATGTACCCGAATAATTTTAATTAGTTTTTGGAAGAAGTCACATTTGTTCTCGTGCAAGGTGGGGCCACTAACCTGCAGGTTTGTAATGCCCCGATCAACCTTTCATGATATTGTTTTTCTTCTCGGGTTCGTACCCGTATGTCAGGTGAGGGGCGGACAACTGCTCATAGTTTTCTTAGTAGTTTATTTTATTTCGAAGGAAAAATGCAAATACATCCTAACTAAGCCTACTCTACCAGGGAATTCCCTACATAGTCTAGGATCTAAGGAAATATCTCCTAGCACATGCAAAACTGGCCCTCACTCACAACCAGTGTCTTGGATGACTTCTACTTGTGCTGGGTAGACCTTCCTCCCCAGGAATGGCCAAAGTAAATTTCTTCCAAGGAATAAAAAGTCTTAAATCAGTTCTTGAACAGTTCCAAACAAAACAAAAGTTCACTTAAACAAAACTGGTAACAGTTCCTTCTTGGTTTGTTGAAATGTTCCCCTTACAAGTTCCACACAGAATACAGCACCAATGGTAATCCTGGATGACCGCCATCCAGGATAGAATGGATAAAGTTCAAAACAACTTTAACAAGAACTCTTCTTCTGCAGCGTCTTGAATACAATTTGTCAGAATGCTTCTTCTAATGACATTGCTCTCTCATTAGCAACTCCCTTCTGCAAATGATACTGTGAGAGCCGGTTCCTCTGCCTACAAATCTTCTGACAAAATGACAACCAGAGCTCTACCGCTTCTGCTGCAAATGAATACTTTAGAAATATGTTAGGCAACTTTAAACAAGACTCTTCAACCTCTACAGGTTGGCAAGGCACTCTTCTTTCTCTGCTATAAGAAAGGGCAGCCTCTTTGCCTCTCCTTTCTGTCTTGTAGCTGGCACAAAAATCGGTCTCGGCTTCTAGATGGCTTCATTCTGTCAGCTTCAACAGTCTCAGCTTCACAGATAATTGATTATTTATTTTTAACAAGCACCCAACTCCCTTACCCAGCTTTATGCACATCTTCTGATTTCCAGTAGTTACCCCAAAGTTGTATTGCCATTGTTCCAGTCTTGGATAACCTTGTCACCCTTGTATAAGAGGACTGTGGGTTTGTATCAGCTTCAACAACTTTAGAGCATTGGTGTTCAGATCTTAATTGAGCTAGTTTCACTTTATAAAGGAACTGCCTACTGGCTTGGGTAATGGTTGATCTGCTCGTGACTTCTGCAACTTCTACAAGTCTTAAGTATTTGTTCTGAATGTTACAAGAGGCAATTTTCACTTCTGAAACAAATTTAGGTATATACGAGTTCTCTTTGATGATAAACTTCAGCCTACAAACTTGCATTCCCTTTTATTCAGGAAGCGTTCTACTTTAACAAGGATCGGGAAACACAGTTTCTCATACGCAACCTTTCTGTGATGTGAAATATTCCTATAACACTTAGGGAAAGTCAATTACTACTTCTTGAACAATTACCGATAACGTTCTCCCATTTAATTGGAGACACGCGACATCCCGGTAATGGTTTTAAAGGCAACAATGGGAAAAGAAGGATTTTCTTATTACGCAGGCACTTTAATTTGTGCTGAAAATGTGTGCTACAAATTCCCTTTGTTATTGAAGACTTCCCATGACTACAAGCAAATTCACTCACTTCAACTTCTACGCAAGTGTGAATGCAACTGGCTCCAGTTACCGGCAAAGTAAGTATTGTGCTCTGAGAGTACGGAGCTTCACTCACCGGCTCAAAAGTCACAGCGCTTGTGGCTCCCACTTCCCATCTTTCTTACTTCTGCTACTACTGCTACAGGCTCTATTGGGGCCCACAGCCCTCTGCAGCACGGGTGTCTGGGGTCTGGCCTCAACAATGTAGAGTCTTCATTTCCCCAGCTTCCCTCGGCTTGCTTCTACACACCAGCCTCGGGTGGATGCACGACTTCAGCTCTGCATTCACAGCAATTAGACGTACCTGGAAAGACTGCTTGTTTCTCCCAGTCGCTTCCAACGCAGCCACAGCAAAGTAGTGTTTGTGAGCACAGGACCAACTCAGAGCCTGCAGTTGAAATCTGCTCTTCCTTTGCTCTGACATCCCTTCTGTGTTCATACTTTCTAGTGATCTGCCAGCCTTGTGCTCTGCTTCTTTTTATGCTACTGCTGCCGACCTTCCAGCTCCTGCTCCAGCTTCTAGCTCCTGCTCCTGCCTGCAGCAGCCTTTTAGGCCCCTCGGTTGTATTAATTGGCTTCAGGTGCAGGCCCTTAGAGTTAATTGCCTGACCCTGCCACAGGCTGTTAGGCTTGCCTGCCTTTCCTTTAGCTCTACGTGTCTTTTCAGTCCTCTTGTTCGTTGCAGTCCCTGAGGGATTCTGGGACATGTAGTTCATGTTAAGGAAATGAGGTTTTTCTTCATCCTTATTATTTCTAACAGTGTTTTTACTTCCCCTGATGTTATTAAGAGAAGGATTGTAGGGTTTAGCACCTTTTAGAGATCGATGATACAGAAAAGGCTATATTTCCGTAATTCTTTTTGGCATACCTTTGGGATTGGGGAGGATATTTGATTTTAGGGTTACAAAAGACCTGTTCTTTGGAGACAACACTTTGTTGGATCACACTCTTGGAGTTCACCCTTCCATTCTTAATAGGAGGTTGTCATGCACCTGAATTCCTGAAAGCAATGGTGGCGGTCTAGTCTTTTTCTTCCCAGGTTGCTGACACGCAGCTGGCAGAGAGGTACTTTACTTCCTTCCTCCCAATGAGCCACGCGTTGCAACGTTGGAGTTTTTGCTTTCGCTCTCTCTCCGGTTGTGGTTTCAGCGCTGTTAAGACGGATTTCTGAACTCTGTCCTGGTGGCGCAGAAGTTCAGAAGGCCAACCTAATTACTTGGAACAGGGTAACCTCTGGACAAGCCAGACCAATCAAGGTAGCGATCGCGGCGGTCAAGACTAGGTCTCAAGAGGGGTGAGGGTGACTGAAAGCCCGCAATGAGCACACAAAGCAAGAGCGCTTACAAACTACTCCAAACAGTTGTTATATCAAAAATAGATACACATTTATTTTAAGGCCTTTAAAATAATGACCGTAGCGAGAAAATCACAATATCACAATATTAAACCAACACATACCATATCAACTCAACATATATACAAATACACAGTCGCAAGCGTTTAAAGCACGAAATATGTAGTCCACCTGAAAGGCAAGGAAAACAGGCAGTGCGATAACGCTTTAGACTCAGTTCGCCTTCATAGGCACCTAACTAGATGGAAGTCCGAGCCCTGCGAAGAGTGGAGCCTTGTGCTCAAAGTACCTGCCACGCCGGTGTCAACGGGCAAAAGGGGAAGCTCTTCGGAGGAAGTCAGGCAGTTCGGGTTAGTGCAGAGCAGAAGAAGAACAGGGTCCGCAACTCAAACGCAGCCTCCACAGCTAGCAGAAGCAGAGCGCGAGTACGGACGAAAAGGGTGCTGTTTTACACAGCGGGGAAAAGCAATGGGTTACTGCAGGAGGGCGACCAGATCCTAGCTAAACTACTCACCGGTCCCCGAAGCAAGCAGACCCAGGCTTCCCCACGTTAGTTTCAGCAGCTGGCAGGTTCAGAAGAGCAGGGAACGCCTCGTAGTCGTGTAGAGCAAAAAGACGTCCCAATCGACGAAACCAGCACAGTTTTGTTGCCGCAGCAGGACAACGGAGCGGCCATGTGTATTCAAGCCAAATGTACACTCCTCCCTTCAGACTTGGGAACGCCAAGCGTACGAAGCGTGGGAGAGTGACAAGGACTCGAAATACAGCACAACCTGGCGGCGGTTACAGAGCAGGACTCCCTTGTAAGCTGGTCAGTCAACTGGATGGCCCAGAGACACTTCCGAAGGCTTACTTGGCAGGAGATGATGAAGTCGCCGGGAATAGCTGTTCCTGCTATTCCAAAGGTCGAAGCACCAGTACAGGCCTTCTGGTTCGATCCAAGGAGGAAAGGGTTTCACAGGACGACAGCAGTGCAAAGGAGGATTCCTTCAGCGGGTCACCAGCGATTCCTCGGTCCAGCCTCTTGGTTGCAGGATACTTGGCTCCTGTATTCCTTCGTTCGTGAGAACTCAGGAGATCGACATGGCAGTGGTGTTTCCAGCTCCCTCTTATCCACGGTTCCCTTTGCGCCAAAACGGAGGGGAGCCAATGGGAGATCCGCTCATCAACACACATACCATACGTGGACCAATCACGGACCACGGTGGTCCCAGGCATTCACACCACCCTAGACTCTCTGGCACCCAGGATGTGTATTGGGACCAGACATCCCAGCCCACACCCTGGAGGCACACAAACGACATGTAGAAGCCCGCGAAAGCAACCACGTTTCGCGGGAAAGTACATGCCCAAATAAGGAAGGCCCCGGGTCGCCCGACCTGGGGAAGGTGAAGGGAGCAAGACGGTCAGTGGACAGGACAAAGGAGCCTCGTGGACTGGCCATTTTGGGAGCCAGGCCACCATTTTGGGTTCAGTGCGAAAAACGTGCTCAGAACGCCAAAAGGAGCTCAAAATAAACAAAACGATCGCTGCCACCATTCCAGTCCCTGAATGACTTGCACCGATCAAATACCATCCTAAAAGAGTATCTAGGGCCTGTAGAAGGCTAGAGACCCAAGAGAGCTGTAACTTAGCTTACAGTGCCCTCTTGTGTCATGTTGCACTAAAGCTGCAACATGATAAAAGAAACTACGGGAAACAGCGTTCCCCGGTACTGACTGTCTTAAGGGCATGTCAGTTTCCCCATAAGAAAAGGAGCGAAAGCCCAGAGAAGTGCGGCAGAAGGCTGTACTTCTCTGGCAAAGTCAAGAACAAGGTTAAAAACAATAGCAAAAAGTTTAGGGGTTGCCACATGGAAGGAAAATTCCCTACAATTACGAAATCTTTCCTAACAAGCGCTCCCTGTTTTGCCTTGTTCTCTGCGGGTACCTGTTTCCTGGCTCCCGCGGACCCTCTCTCTTCCGCTCTCTCATCCCTCCTTTTCCAGTTCTCCTCTTACCTGTTTCCATCCTTCTCCGCCGTCCTCTGGCTTCCATTTTTCTTACTTACACTCTTATCCTCAGCCTCTGTTTCTCTTGTTGCTTTCCGCTGCAACGTCTTCTGGATCCATCATCGCAAAGGCTGTTTTCATCCTTTTCCTTGCCAGAGTGTATGGAAGTTCGCATTCCGGTTGTTACCAGTTGGACTGCACTTACCTTCCTGGAAAAAGAAGAACTCTTCGAACGCTCCGCTTCAGCTACACCTATGTTAGGACGACTTCTCCACCACAGGGTTTTTTCTGCCAAGGGCTTTTTCCCTGGATGTTTGCCTGCCTCGGTGACGGGGCCTCAGTGCTACCGTTCACAAGTGGCCACTGTGGCTTCTTATCGAGGCAGGCATCTGTCACCACAGCTGCAGCCGTATAGAGAGAGCCTTGTACACTATCATTCGACTCCAGTTCTGCAGGTGAGGAGTCGGAGGGAGGTAGTGGGTCAGAAGACAATGAATTGAGCACCAGAGAACGTGTCAGAATTGACAGAGGTTGAGATATATCAAAATGACAATAAGCCAATTCCTCCTGTAACTCAGTGGCAAGGGCATCTCTCTCCAAGGGGAAATACTGTGTCTCACCCTGTGAAATCACCCCACTACGCTGGGCCTTCTCTCCACCCAGGTGAGCCTCCCGCAGTACACCAACCCCAGGATTGGGATCAGGAAGCATCTGCCCTTTCCTGGCTCCCTGGGAGGGGAATTTAGGCTGGGTTTTAGTGGGGGATCCACATGATTCTCCACCGTTGTCACTGTTGTTAAGAGCCCAAACTGGGAAATGTAGGCATAGTTGTTTAGTTTGCCACATGCCGAGCAGATCTGATCTTTTGTGGGGCACGCGTCTTCATACAGGAATGCCCACCACACCAATCACAAACTCTCCCTCTGTTTTCTGCATGATTACAATGGGCGGTTCTAATGACTGCTCCTGTCTGATGGTTTTCCCGATCAGCCCAAAGTTCTTTGTGGTTGGGCATTGGACAGTTTGTGTGCCCAGCCCAACTTGATGATGTTCATCAGCCACATTCCTGCTTCTCTCAATATTAGGTACCTTAACTTGTAAGATCGGCAACCTTGTATTATTTGGGCCCTTACTGCTTTGTCAGGATTTGTAGTGGCTCACTTGCTTACGAGTTCTCTCAAGCGTGCATGGAACAGGTCTATGGATTCTCCCACATATTATTGACTTTTTCATAATCAGCATTGATTTCTGGAGAAAAATGCCTATTAAGTGCTGTGGTCACCACATCATAGTCATCGTCCCCTCCTGTATTGGTGTTTATAGTTCATCCTCTACTATTAGTGACAACATTGACCTGCGTCTGATTCTTTGGTGGCCTTCACGTAATTCTCAAATCTCACTAACCTTGGCTTCCATTTGAGATCAATGGAGCTGGATATTGGTGTGGCAGGAAGACTGTTTACGTTCATATGGGGCATGTTTCTTTACCACCATTCCAGCTGGTTTAGCCTTGTCCATTTTCTTTTTTTCCGATGCCTAGCTCGATTCGAGTCTTCCTGCTCCTTTGTACTATTTTTTTTTAATTCTTTTTGGTGGATCCTGTCCACAGGGTAGTTTCTAGCCAACTTGGTGCTCGGGGCGAAACACTAGAATGCACCCTCCACCCCCCCTCTGACTGGCGCACGTAAATCCCAGACTACACCTCTGTGTCGCGCAACAAAACCCCTGCTCAATACCAATAAATCATTACTATACAAATGAAGCTGGTTTCATTACATTGTAATTTAAGTACTTTACAGAAGAAATATAATGTGAAAACACAGCTGTTGCTGCCCAAGTAAATGGTTCTTCTTTCACCTGCTCTTAGGGAAGGCCTTGCCTGAATGCAGTTTCAAACTGTCTGTACTGTCACACTGTGGTGTGGCCAGCCTGCTGCAGTCTAAGGGCCCACTGACCACTGGCCCTGTGTTGCAGGAGTTCTGTTCGTACCCCCTCACCTTTATTTCGCAAGGGGCAATTCTAGACTAACAATATGAACTATTTTCTGACAGAAGGTTATCATTCCAAGATGGACAGTCTGGTACACTCCTATTGTGCTCTTTGAAATTACCTCTATTAGAGTGAGACAGATGAAAAATGTCAACAATGAGTGTTCCTATCGGTTTTGTATTAAATTACAGAGCATTTCAGAAATATAACAGTGATCAGAGATTTTTATATTTGATAAACAAGTCTGTAATAAAGGGTTTTAAGTGTGCATCTCTAAATACATAACAGACACATGGCTTGGTGCTCACATCACTGTTAACAACTCCCTAACATTAAAATAGCTGTAACCATGAACCATAAATACTCATTCGATCAGCTCACATTTTTGGATGTGAGTAGAAAATGGCTACACCATGAGCCATTCAAATGAGGTAAAAGGGCTCTTTTGCTTCTTGTTTCTGGATAATTTTAGATGAGCAGGGGCTTGGTCTCAGTGTGAGCATGCCCAGTGCCCAACACAGAAACATATTTAGGGATTTATATCTATAGACAGGGAAGGATACCTTACAAGAGACACCCAGTAAACATTGCACAGAAAGGACTGTACATCTTACAAACTTTAGCCTGACCAGTAAAAAGCTGATGAAGCATTTTAAACAAAACTGACTCCTAATGCACGCTAAAGGGTCCACAGTTCCTCAGCCACTACCTCCTCACTATTATGCAGGCCTCTGTGGTTATTTCTGCAAAAAAGATCAGGCCCATGCTTTATCTAACAGAGCTGGCATTAGCATATCTTATTAGTGCTGGCCTGCAATTAGTGAAAATCATGGTGTGGCAGTGTAGAAATGGCATTTGACCTAGTCGATGTACAATTTGAGGCCACTATTTTGATTGCTGTATGTGCTTAAGTGTGGGCACAGTATGGCACACTCCTCAGAGCCACATACACAACACATTCAACTGTCCTATTGTATGGACATGAGTCACATCAGACAGAACCAGGCATATGTGCTGTCACATAGAGGAGCAGCAAATAGACGCCATTACTCAACAGTGACTTGTGCAGCAAACAAATCATTGCTGCACACATATCACTGCATTGATTTGCCATGGACACACAAGGAATCCTGCTTTACTAATCAAGGTGCCAAGTCACACTGAGGAGCCATCTAGTGTGCGCTAGGAAGGGGTTGGATTATTAGGAAAACAAAAATACCTTTGATGCTGAGCCGATGCATTTAGTCCATGTCCAAAAGCAGCCACTAGAATACTTAAGCAAGAACATGACAGTTAACCTTCAAAGGCATACACCATATGTGACTACAAAGTAATATACAAAACAAACGTTTTGGCGCGTCAAATAAAAAGACATGAAAATAAAGAACATTGTTTAAAACATTGCCTGACAGTTAACCGTCCCAGGCATGCGCCTTATGTAACTAAAAAGTAATATACAAAAAATCTTTTTCTGTGTGGCATGTTAATTCTCTTGGATGAATGCATTGATTTGGCCAGTAACTAATGCTTTGTGCTGGCCTTTAGAATAAAAATGCCCCATGTTCAGTGCTTCACACATAAATGTTAAGCACATATTGTGTAAAAACAATGGCTTGTTGAATGAGCCATCACTTATAAATTGCCCACACTTTAAACGATGGCCACACAAAGGGCGAGAGTGCAGGGTGCGTGCCTCTAGGGCAGTACGGAATATGCATTCCTTGGTTACAAAGGAATGCATATTCTGTACTGCTCTGGAGACACACACTCTGCACCTGCAAAGCTTTTTCTCGCAGCGAGCTCAGAGGCAGCTGGGTGGGACCCATACTGCATCCCCTACTGAGCTAATTAGCTCTGCTCCCTGGGCTGCCGCCCGCCACAGGAAACTGATCAGCCTCTCCACGTCCACCATTTGTTATGCCCTCCCTGCACGGTGTAATCTGGACCTAGTGATGCCAGGCCCAGTCCGTACATTCCTGAACTGGAGCAATGCAGCAATAATGATTACTCACACACACACACCATCATGGACAGAATGCCCCACCAGCAAGCAGGGACTTCCCTTTATTCGTTTTCTGTGCATCCACACACACATGTGCATTGGGCAGTGGGGCCCTTAAGGGTCTATGCTCATCCTGAATTCTCATAAGGACTCGTTGTATGCTCCGCCCACTCCCGCATTTAAGTAAGGGCCCACTCACCGCCATATCGGCTGATCGCGGATGGCGACAGTGGGCTTGAGCAAGCAAATGCAGGCTTCTACTGTCCAGGATTGGCCACATTCCTAGAACCCATTGTGGTGCTATTGTTAGTTAAATAATGCATGCCGTATGGTTGGGAGTTCATGAACTATGGGATGGGAATGAGGATGGGGAGGGCTATGTAAGGAGGGGGGTGGGGGGAAAAGTACCTTACACATAACTTTAAGAAATTAAATGCATCAAGAAAACCTATATTTTCACCACTACATGTTCGATAAGAAAGGCATAGCAATACCAAGTATACAAAATGGTATATTTTCCTACTTCAATTTTCGAGATTTATTTTTCTAACAAGGTGTTCCATTTGTCTTCCTTCTTTTTCAACTGGTTCCTTGAAAAAAAGGAGTCCTTCATTCACAGGGACCTCACTTGGGCTGGTGGGCGCCCCATGAGCTAAGCCTTTCTTAATTAATTTCTTAGTTCACAAAACCTTCCTTTTCTACTCACTTTCATAATGGGCTGTTAGTTATGTCCCTTTATGATTTGTAGAATTATGCATTTAACTTCTAAGTATTCTCTAGCCGCTTGTGAGTAGTCGGTCATTTGCAGTAAAGCATGTGTAAAAAAATAGATGGTCAGATAGCACAGTCAGTAAAACGCTTCTATCAGAGTTACAAGGCATAAAATAAGCATTGTCACATAACAATTTATGATCCAATTCTGTAGGTTTGCTAATTAAATTTACACTTGTGTAACAAAGCTAGCTATTTAAGTTACCCTGTTCAATGAAAGCACAGCTCACCCTGCATTCCTCTCTTCCCCTCAGGGCCCACTCCGAACTCTTTTCTTTGTTAATTGCAAGTTCAAAGAGGCCAAGGGAGAGAGAGTACAGTAGTAATCCTCTCCTCCACTAGTGCCAAAGGCTGGTGTGAGAGTGGTAAGCAAGCTTGTATTTCCTTTTTCAAATAATTCAGAACCAGAAGTAATCAGGATGTGGGCATGGAGATACCCAGTGCGCTTATTCAAGGATCGAACGCTGTGGGAGGAAATAAGGGCGGGCATAGAGGAATACTTTGGGGACAATAAAGAGGGGGAGACACCTTGCCTAAGGTCAGGTGGGATGCATTCAAAGCAACCATCAGGGGGAAAATAATAGCGATGAAAGCAAGAAGAGACAGGGTAATACGAGGGGTAGAACTGGAGGGGAAGTTGAAAGAGGTGATGCCTAGGATGGGGGAGGGAGCAGGGGGAAAAGTGAGGAGGGAGTATAGGGCAGTGCAAGGACAACTGGAGATCATACAGACGTGAACAGTGGAACACTCTCTCCTGGATTTTAAGCAGAAATACTATATCAAAGCAAACAGAGCAGACAGGCTCCTGGCAAGGATGTTGAGAAGGGAAGAAAAGGCCAAGACTATCTTGAAAATTCATACAGAGGGAGAGTGGACAAGCACAGAGACCGAGGCAATAGTTAGGGAATTTGGTAAGTTTTACTCAACGTTATACACTTCTGTGGCGGCCCTGGAGGAGGAACATCACGAATACCTGTTCTGCAAGGGCCCACTCGCACGACTTTCCTCTCAGGAGAGGGAGGAACTAGAACAGGAGATCACGAGAGGCGATGACTGTTAACAAGTCTCCAGCCCTGACGGTTTTACCACAGAATTTTACAAGGCCTTCAGGGAGACGTTAATCCTTTACTTGATACCCCTATACAATGAAATAGGTAGAACCGAGACCATCACACTGACGATGGAAGGGTCTAAGGTGGTTATGTTACCTAACAGGGCAAAGACCCCCAGCTTTGCGCTTCCTACTGGCCAATAGCATTGATTAACGTAGACGCCAAAATCTATACCAAGATATTGGCAAATCGCCTAGAAAACATCTGACCTCAGCTGATATCTCCAGACCAGTCAGGCTTCATAAAGGGAAGGCAAACGAGCGACAATACAAGGAGGGTAGCCTATCTAATTGACAAAGCGAATTGGGGGGCACCTGCCCTACTGATTGCCCTAGACGTTGAAAAGACTTTCGACAGAGTGGAATGGCGATTTTTGTTCCTCACACTGTCAAAGATGGGGTTTGGGGGAAGTTTCATATCTAAGATAAAAATCAAACTATAAAAACCCATCCTTGCGCTTGGCAATCAATGGCCAGCTTTCCCCTGCTATAAAGGCCCAATGAATGACGAAACAGGGGTATGCCCTATCTCCCCTACTGTACGCCATCCACCTGAAACCGCTACTAGAGGCAGTGAGCGCAAACAGCAGTATATATAAAGGGAATATCCTTGGGGGGGTACGGAGCACAAATAAGCCGCTTTCGCGAACGACCTGCTCTTAGCCATAAAAAGACCCAGTGACGTCTTTGAAAGCCCTATAAGAGGAGCTGTGAGCATTCCGAGCAGTGGAAGGCCTGAAAATTAATACTCACAAGTTGGAAATTCTAAACCTGTCCCATCCCTCCACAGATGTAACTAGAGATCTGGCAAGGTCACCCCTATAAATGGGCTAACAAGGGCTTAAAATATCTGGGGGTCTACCTCACCAACTCCCTGAACACACTCGCGGGAGCTAACTACCCACCTCTCTTGGAGACCATAAAAAACAAGCTGGTGGACTGGGGCCCCTTGAATATCTCATGGCTGGGTAGAATTAATGTGCTCAAGATGGCGATCCTGGCGTGCTCCTAAACCCCTTTACAGCCATCCCAGTGCAGATTCCCCGGCCCTTCTTCCGCACCCTACAAAAACACACCGGGAGATTTGTGTGGAACCAAAAGAAACCAAGAGTGGCAAGGCAAGTCATGATGATGCCCTGAAACAGAGGGGGGTTGGGTCAGCCCGACTTTTAGGGTTTATTACCTGGCTGCCCAGACGAGAGTGCTGAGGGACTTGCTGAGGAACGACAGTGGTAAGCTGTGGAGGGCGATGGATGAGGTGGCAGTGGGAGGCAAACTAGAGGAGGTCTTATGGAAACCCAAAGTAGACAGACCAATCAGGATGAACCAAAACGCTATAGTGGTGGTAGTGGGGGCAGCCCTGAACGAACTGGTGGGGAAAAGCAGGATTCACTGCGTACCCATCCCCGTAAACCCCAATATTCAGTAATAGGCAGTTTTCACAAGGGGTGGATGGCAAAGGGTTCCAGGCCTGGCAGGAGGGAAGATGCCATAAACTCCGGGATATGTTCGAGGGAGATGAAATCAAGACCTTCACATTGCAAAATGTTTCGTCACATGTTCGGTTTTGTTGAAAATCAATAAAAACGTAAGAAAAAAAAGAATTCAATCAAAGTAAACTCATTGAAATATTTTTGGGGGCTAAGGGGTTATAAGGAGCGGGGAGGGGTTTGTGGAGGGTTTATAATATAGGGAAGGGGAGGATTTGGGGGACCCCCAAATATAAAACAATTCGATTTTGATTTGTTTTTTTTAATACATTTCTTCAAAAATAATTATTTCGAAAAAACACATGTTAGTAAAACGTCATAGAACTGAAATACCAAGCAGTGTAATTAGCCTCCATTGTTCGCTTTGCTCTATGATTATGATTACATTATATATTAGCACCTGTGTGAAAAGAGAGCTGGCCAAAGTGCATTCGAGCCTTTTTGTCATTTCCATTTATGTGTGTACATTAATGCAGTGATCATTTAACATTTTAACATTTTCTCCGCCTACCAGGGAGGGATACCTCTCTCTGCTTCCATGTGCCTTGGAACCTACAATAGGAAGGATTAATTAAGGAACATACTTCCACATTCTACGACCCTATCAGCGACCTTCTTATGATCCAAGAATTCCCCGGCTGAGACTCACAGGGTTTTTATGCCTGGAGGCTTTTCCCTGTAAATTTGGGCTTGCTCCCGGGGAGACCACCCTGTTGGGGAGCACCTGGCCGACAGGGTGGCATCCTGGGGAGAGAGACCCTATCTTCTTCACAAGAAGGAAAGGAAATCCTCTTCAGAAGAGCACCAAGAACAAGAAGAAGACCCCTGAAGAGGATGTACTGGAGGTCGCAGGTGAGGAGGAAGGGAGGGAGGAAATAGCTGGTATTGACACCAACTCAGCCGAAGAAGTCAATAAACTGAAAAACATTTTACAGACACTCACACTTTAACATTTTACAGACACTCACATCCAGGTCTTGCAAAAGTTTACTCGCCCACTCGCACAGTCAAGTAGATTTTATGATGGGTGAGTACCATTTGGAGGAGATATTTGAAGCATGCGTAACATTTACTTTGCATTAAATGTCAAATAAAAGGTTCACTGTGCATGGCTGGCCTCTCGAGGCAGCAGTGTGCCAAACAAAGTGGGTTTGTGGTGACATCCACCATTTTACAGAGAGCATATTTAAATTGTTTGCCATTTGTTGCCATGAGTCGAGTGCATTTATCTTGGGTCGAGTGCATTTATCTTAGGTCGAGTAGGTAAACCAAGTCACTCGACCTGCAGGTTTTGTGGAATTGTAAAGAATTTGCAAGGCCGGATTCATCTCACTAATTTCTTAGTTCAGTGGTACACAAAAATGCACTATTGATGCTCATTTAATGCCTTGGATACAAATAACTTCTGGTGGCATAAGACATAAAAAATATTTCTACAACATTGCTAATCAAATGGGTTTGTTTGCTAATCAAGACAATTTGAATTAGCAAACTCTGCTAATCATTTTTTTAAAAACAATTTATGCCTTGGAGTTATGTGCGCAAGGTGGACAGACATAGGTTTGAATCCCAACTGTCATGCCGTACTGGAAATTATGGGGAAGTTGGCGGCGCCATTATTAGTTCCATCACGTTTTTAGTTCGTTCCTGGGCAGCGATCTAGTTCTTTTCAAGATGGCCACCGCCAATGAATAAACACACCACACAGCCTTTCCGATGCGCGTTGCACCTCGGAACTCTCGGTGCTACACGCTATCTCTCTTTGCCAAATCCGCTGCTGTTTTCTCTCCACTTGTTTCTTCCCCTCTGGGGTTTCTCTCCGTTCCTCCTTCACTCCTCCCCGTTACCGCTCCTCTTCGTTACCGGAATGCTCCCTTGTATCCCGTTTACCTCTCCCTCTCTTACTTCCTCCTGTTGGCCTCCCGGCTCTGCTCTTCCTCCCGCTTTCCTCTTTCTTTTCCTGCCTCTGTTGTTTCCAACTTACCTTTGGTTTCCGATTCCTTTGCTGCTCCTCCTATTCCTTCTTCGCTTCCCGCTGCTTTCTTTTGGCGGGTCCTTCTGTCCCCGACTTCAGGCATTGTTTGCTTTCCTTTTTTCTGCTCAGGATTTCTCCGCCTACCAGGGAGGGATACTTCTCTCTGCTTCCATGTGCCTTGGAACCTACAATAGGAAGGATTCATTAAGGAACATACTTCCACATTCTACGACCATATCAGCGACCTTCTTATGATCCAAGAATTCCCCGGCTGAGACTCACAGGGTTTTTATGCCTGGAGGCTTTTCCCTGTAAATTTGGGCTTGCTCCCGGGGAGACCACCCTGTTGGGGAGCACCTGGCCGACAGGGTGGCATCCTGGGAGAGAGACCCTATCTTCTTCACAAGAAGGAAAGGAAAGGAAATCCTCTTCAGAAGAGCACCAAGAACAAGAAGAAGACCCCCGAAGAGGATGTACTGGAGGTCGCAGGTGAGGAGGAAGGGAGGGAGGAAATAGCTGGTATTGACACCAACTCAGCCGAAGAAGTCAATAAACTGAAAAACAATAAATTCAGTGAAAAGAATGAGAGTTGTTTTTAGAGCGTTTATCCGACTTGAAGCTCCATATAAAACATGACATTATCAAACGTGAAATGTCATGGCTATCTCATTATGAGCTATGGTGGATGTAATATAAAACTGTCAGCTATTTTCTTACAGTAATTAATAGGTTTTCTGGTCGAAGTTATTCAAATTATACGCTCTTGCTTGCCCTTCGCCCGCCCCCCAACCCTCCACACCCTCCCATGCCCCCTTCACCCCACTTTAACTGTGCTGCTGATCGGGGTCTGTGGGAAAACCCTCCTATGACCAGTGATACACTGACAACTTTCAATTTTTAATGACCTATGATTTTAAAGTAAGTTTTAAAGTAAGCAGGTTTGAGCTGGTGTTGCTGCAAGCAGGAAATGGACAAAGTATAGATTGGTCTCTCTCTCTCTCTCTCTCTCTCCTCACCCCCCCCCCCCCCTTCTCGAGGTACTGTGCTTGCTAACTGTGCCCGAGGAAATACCGCCATCTAGCGGTCTTCTCAGGAGGGCGCGAGCGATGAGAGGCTAATCAAAGTTAAATTGCTACTACTGTAATGTTCTCTGCGTGGCCGCATGTTGTCCTTGCAAAGAAATAATGTGTTAACGACACATGCTGGCAAATGGGTGCTCTGAAGGTCTTTGTTACACTTCCCGCCGCCATTGCTAAGTGTGAGAGGAGTACATGAAAACTGCGTAAATATATTTGCTGCCTTTAATGGCTGAGGAGAGGCTGTTGCCTTTTGTTATGCTTTCAATTTAGAGCAAACTGATCGAAAATAGATTACGCAGCATCAATAAATGCTTTTTCTGCAGAAAAGCATAACAGAGTGTATTTTATTTAGACAACGAACATATATTTATATGTATATGCGATAATGAAAGTGGATTATTTTTTGCAATATTGTTATTTACTTTGCTGTGTCTTCTTTTAAGTACGTTACCAGTTCTTGAAACCGTACTTTGTTTATATTGCAATGATTTTATAATGTTCTGCTGAAATTGCAGTGCAGGCTTCGTTTGTACTATATGGGTGAACAACAGTGTTTTTGTCCTTAGTGTTATAATCTGGAAACGGGTCTGCCGCCTCAAAAATGGGGTGGTAGGGGTGCAATGGACAATGCCACTGCTGCCTATAGATGCTTGGGGTACACTACAGACGGCTTTCAGACATGATGAACCCCTCAAAGGCTTATGGCCGGTAGTACAGTTACTGTTATCCCTTTGGATTAAGATGACACATAGACAGAACCGATCATGGGTTTAACCAGTCTGTGATTCGCTTTTTTTTCTCAATCCGTCAAGCTAATTGGTCAAAAAGCACTGCCGTGCACTCTTTTTTCATGTCTATCACTTGCCTGCCATGCTCCAGGACTAACCTCACCCATCAGATCCCCCAGCCCCCTGTGTTGTGTTGGTAGCCCACAACACCCCCAACCCCATATCAGTCAGGCCCTAAGCCAACCCGACAAAAGGTTTGTTTCCAGAGTTTTTTTTTTTAATTTCTAGCTGTCACGCAGACACTGTCGCTGGCACGTCTTCCTCTGACATGTTGTTATGGTAATCTAGCAGAGTGACCTGAGCGATTGGGTCTTCTCTTTGTGGCTGGGGTCCCTTCCCCTGAGCCAGTAATAGTGAGGGCCAGATGCTGCTCAAGCCTTCCCCCTCTTCTGTGGCTCTTCTGCTTGGCGGGCTCCTTTCCGTGAGGTGAGTGTGCTAGCTCCTGCTGTGCGCAGTGCTGCCGGGAAAACAGGGCTCTCTGCTGGTGCAGCCTTCTTCACAACTTTGGCGCCAGTGCCTGTAGCGCATTCATGCTGCGGGAAGATCCGGGCTGTGGATCAGAGGGTGTAGGAGCCGGGTTCTTGATCTGGACGCTTTTCAACAGAGCTCTCTCTCTGGTGTCACGTCACCGCCATTGTTCGGTTGGCTGGAAAACCGGCCACTGCTGCAACCTGCATTGCCGCTCTGCTGTCGCATTGTTGCGTACCACGGGGCATTGTGGGTTCTCAGCTTTGTCGGATTGTCAGTGCTATGGGCTGACTCTAGCCAGTGCACGCACACAGGCACCAGGCATGCACTTTAATATTGGAGGGCCACCCAGTATCAACGGTTCCATGTCATTTCATCGCAGGATGTTTTTTCGCTGGCTTTTTTACCGCATATTCTTTTTACGAAAAAACTCATCACATTGTTTTGGGGGGGTTGCCTCCAATCCCCCAGCCGATTTATTTTTTATATATTCACAAACACCCACACCCAATGTACATATTTTTCGAACCTCCCCAAAAAAATGCGATGAGTTTTTTTCGGCAAAAGAAATCACAATAAAAAACCCGCTGAAAAAACATCCCGCAATGAAAGGACGTTGTACCCTATCAACCGGCCTCAACTCCGTTTATTCCTAAACTGAGGACTTCCTGTCCCAGCACATCACTTCCTCCCAAATCACCCCCACCCAACCCCACCTCTAACACAATGAACCTGATGCTCAACGCAACACTAGCGCTACCCTATCGGTGTCATCGGGCGGAGCCCGTGGAGTCTGTGGAGGAGGTGGAGGCTCCCCCATTAACGCGCCTTCACATCTTCCCCCAACGTGAGAGCGTGCTCCAGCTTTCCTTGTCCTTCACCAACATAAGCAGGCTCTGCCCCTTCACCGCTGTGTTGCAACCGCCTACCTTCTGCTCTCAGGTTGTCATGCTATTGTGTTTTTCCTTGGCTCTGCAGCTCCTTTGCTTTCGCACACTCTCATGTGCCCCTTCCACTCTGCTTGCTCTCTCCATAGCCGGTTCGCTCAAAAGGCGACCTGTCCCTAATTGGTACACGCGGCTCCTCTGCGCCACACACCCGCATTGCCTCTCGGCTTTCCTCATCTGCCATTCCTCAACCTTTCACACAGTTCCACCGCGCTGCACGTCCACATTGCCTCACAGTTTCTCCACTCCACGATCCCTCCATTTTTCCTGCAGCTCCTCCGCTCTGCATCTCCTCTGGGTTCTGCGACTCTGCCGCCTCCTCTCTCCCCTTTTTCTGGTTCCCCCTGCTCCCTGTCACCCACTCTCCTCGCCCTCTAGAGCCCCGTCTAACAGCTCATGGATTCTATTCTACAGTTTTTCTTCCTGGCTTCTTCATACTACAGTGCATCCAGTTTTCCCTTATCTGGAACCATACTTTCTGCAAGTAGCGTCTGCTGCCTTATTGGATCCTCCAGACTCCTGACTACCTACTCTACAAAAGAAGGATTTGTTTTTTGTTGCCTGAGGCTTTTTTTCCATTCACTAGTGGAGGCCTCTGGGGGGTCAGCCTCTTGCCTAGGCTGTGCACCCAGTGGGCATAGTGGCTACCTCCCGGGATCGGCCATTTCTCTACAAGGAAAGGAAGACCATCGGACGTAGAAGTGGTATTGTCATCTGGGGAAGATTCTGGTGAGGAAAGGGTTACACCAGAGGACAGTTTGCAACGCCTAACCACATCCGCCACCAAGGCCACCGCCGAACAGGTTCAGGAACTTATAGCAGCAGTTTCAGGGCCACTCAGTGGATCTCCAAACCGTTAAGGCTGAAAACGATGTGCTCAAAGAACGGGTTATCGCAAGGGACCGGACTACGGACCTTCCACCCATGGCATTGGCAATGGGCAAGTACGATGGTTCGCCTAAGAAGCTTAAAGAGTTCATTGATGCCTGCATCTTTTACTTCACGTTCAGAACAAATACTTATGCTACTGACAATGTCCTGAATGGGCTTCATGGTCTCCAATATGGTGGGCAATGCCTTGGCTTGAGTTACGCCTCTGGTCACTTTGGCCAACCCTGCACTGCTAGATTTTCAGGCATTTTTGGCCCTCTTTCGGAGGACCTTCGAGAGGACAGAGGTTACCTATTCCGCCTGTGAATCCTTATTAGACCTTCGTCAGGGATCTACAGATGTAATGACTTACGTCAGTGACTTCAAATGCATTGCTGCACAGGCTGGTTGGCCAGAGGAGACTCAGTATGTCATATTCAGGAGAGGTTTACAAGAAGAGCTGAAAGACCAGTTGTCCAGAATAGCCTACTACTACTTTCTCCAATTGGATCACCTTTACTCTGCAGATTGAATACCGCCTTAAGGAAAGGAAGGCAGAACGCAGGAAACTCTCAAACATGCCTCAAACAAATCCTGTGCCGGTTATGCCACCACAAACCTCTAATGAATCTTCAAGAGAAGAACCCATGCAGCTAGGCACAGCCCGAGGTCCTTTAACCTCTTCCGAAAGGACGAGAAGAAGCGAACAAGGTCTCTGCATGTACTGTGGTGCCAACAACCACTTGCTTAGAGATTGTCCTGAAGTACCACCAAGACATTCAGGAAACTAAAAACCCCAGCCCTAGGAGGATCCCAAGACCGGGGAAACTTAAGGGGTTCCCTACTTGTTACACACACTAGTGAAAAGGAACTGGATTCTCGTTTGTTGGTGGTTCATCTCTATCTCATGCTTCCCCATAAAAAGATCGAGGTTCTTGCACTCGTATACAGCAGAGCTGCTGGTAACTTCCTGGATGAATTATGGACTCATAAGGTGGGCATCCCTCACCAAGAAAGAAAAGAAAACCAAGCTGTTGAGGGAGACAATGGTAGACCCCTTATTTAGGGTCCCATATCCCACACCTCTAACCCCTAACTTCAGTTATCTGTGACCATCAGGAAACCATCAGTTTCAATCTCAACCTTTGCCTTGAGGACGCCCTTTGGTCGAAACACGTGTCAGCTGTGATCACAATAAAAATCTCCATTCACATTTCTGGATGGCTGTTTTTTCGAGCACTTAAGGACATTGAGATTTGGAAATTGGAACTAAGTTTTCTTTTGCGCAGTTTGACTACCCACCTTCCACCTTCATGTCAAGTATTTTTATACCTGTTTGTCTAAGTGTGTTCCTTGACTGCTTCACTGTGCGTGCTCCTTGTGGCCCCCTTACAAGCTCACCACCTCTTGAGACTTAGGGCCTCATCCTAAGTTTGGCACTGACCTTAAATCCGTTTGCCAATACCGCCGGATCTCGAGTCAGTGCAAATACTGCTGGACCCAAAACATACCAGCTCTATTACAGCCAGCACTAATAGCGTCAACAACACAAAGCGCAATTACAACTGTATCACAAGCGCATGTACAGCGTTATTACCAGCACTAATACAGCTGAGAATTACCCCCAGCCTCCAGCTGGAGGTAAATGAACCCAGGTGCCAGGGATCAAGCCACAGGTGTACACAATGCACACCAGAGGGCTATATAAGACCCACCCAGGCCCCAAACACTATTTCCAACAGCATGTTGCCATTATTTGCTGCAAGCTGGGACAGGCAGCTGCACATGCTGCGCCTGGACCTTGAGATGCAGGACAAGTGGCCGGAGCACAGGGAAGTACCGGGGGGGAGGGGATAAGGAGGAGAGCAACCCCAGCAAGGCGAGCACCCATCCCCAGGGTCAGGCCATCTCCCTGGGCCCTCAGTGACACCAGGTTGGTAACTAAGTACCGCCTAGACAGGGAGATTATCACTGAGCTGCTGGCCACAACACATGAAGACATTGGGAGCAGGATTAACAGCCCTACAGCCGTGCCCCCACTGGTGAAGTGGCATGGCACAGTCAACATTCTGAGCAGTCCTGGGCCAGGTGCTGGATGCCCTTCTGCGCCATGTCAACCACAGATTGCACTGCCCACCACACAGGCCCAGGTAAATGACACGAAGGCACGCTTTTATGCCACTGCACAAATGCCCAATGTGATAGCAGCCATCGACTGCACCCATGTTGCGCTGGTGGCGTCCCAGGCCCATAAGGTTGTAAACAGGAACAGGAGGCACTACAAGTCCCTGAACGTGCAGGTTACCTGTGGCCCTGTCCTCATCATAACCCATTGGTGTGCCCGCTACCCAGGATCCACCCACGACTATGTTCCTACACTACAGCACACTGCCGGAATACTTGGAGAGGCACAGAGGCCAGGACAAAGGACCTGGATAGTGGGTGAGTACAAACCCTGCCACATATGCACTTTGAAGGACAAGTAAAAAACGGGGGATAGCCACAGGAAGCAGTGCATGTCAAGATGAGGCAATGGCATCACTCGTGCAGCCCCAGCCCCATCAACAGGGGGGGGGGAATCCAAGGGTGGATGCATACATTTGACACACCTGGACATACTCATGGTGATGGACACACACCTGGTGATGGACACACACCATTGCCATCACAATGACACATCAGACCACAATGCATCTTTGATGTGGCACAGTGCAGATCCACACAGCAGCAACCAACAGCATGTCCACCCATGCCAAAGCCGTCTGCCCATATACAGTCAACTGGGACATGCCACAGAACACCTGCCACATTGACACTAGGTGCATGTACAGGACAAGGAATGTATGGCATAATATACAAACGATGCACACCCATCACACATACACATTGCATGGGCCAGATGCACACATGAATGCTCACGGCTAATAATTGCCAAATATATTGAGACTGCAGCCCCATGCATGAGACCAAATGACTGATGGCCGTATTCCACCCTGTGCAGGTGATTCTGGATATCTGCAGCTGGTGTCGCTGATGACCCCTGTGTGTGACCCGCGTACGCCACATGAGACCACCTACAACCATGCCCACAGTCAGACCTGTGTATCCATAGAGTGCACCTTTGGACTCCTGAAGGCATGATTCCGGTGCCTAGACCGCACTGGTTGGGCCCTGATGTATGCCCCTGACAAAGTAAGAAAAATAGTCTTGGTGTGTGCTATGCTCCATAACATTTGCCTGACGAGGAATGTTCCCCTACCCCCTGATGCTGACAGGCCACACCCAGAGGAAGGGTGGAGATGACGACCATGTGGCAGGAGCCAGGGCAGACACCCACGGGGATGAAGTGAGGGAAGGGAGAGTGGTCCGACGGGCACTAATAGGCAATTACCTTTAGTACAGTGACCCAGTACACAACCAGCAAAGTGTGAATAAAGATCACAAGAACACAATCATGAATGTCCTTGCATGTTTGAGTTCAACAGATTTTTATGTAACCTGTTCAAACTCCATCCCCCTATCACCAACACCCCCAACACACTATGCCCCTCAACAACACCCCAGCGCACTATCTCCCTGAGCCCCCCTACTGCCACAACCCGAGCAGACTATCCACCCTGCCCCCACCCACAACCAAACACCCCGGCACTGTACCATCTCTCTCCCCACCCACCACCAACACCCCAGTACACTATCCCTGTTACCCCCACCCACCACTGTGTCCATGCCAAGGCCACTCAGGCCATCAAGATTCTAGACATTCACAAAGGCCTTGCCCTTTTCTCCCAACTACCAGCATCTGGGGAATGTGAGCGCAGCTGATGCTGCGACCTCCGCCTAGGGGTGCTCAGACTGGATTCCTCTGTGGGGGTGGTTGAAGTTCGAGGCAATTGATGCAGCCATCTGCATCTGCTGATGTTGGAGGGCATTACCCTCCCTGATTTCTCTGCTATGGCAGAGACCCACTCGCGCAACTCATGCACCCTTTGGCCAAAACCAGTCAGTGAGGCCGTGCATGCTGTACGATATGCCTCGTCCTCACATTGTTGCGGGACATCCTCTTCTTGTCCCCTTGCATGGCGTCACTGATAGCCTGCATGTGGCCACTGTGTGCAGTGGCAATTGCCTCCATTTGCCTCTGCCTTGCCTCCATTTCATATAGCCACTGCATGATCCGGCCTCAAGTGTCTGTAGTCGGGCATGGGGAGGGGGTGCATTGCCTGGTGGGGGTGCCAACAAGGGACCCATATGAGCTGGTGTCAGTGTCAGGTTGGGGCTGTGTGGGCGGTGGCTGAGGCATGCTGGACTGTGTGGGCATGGACTGCTCTCCCTGCCACAAGCTGGACTCTTGGTTGTGGTGGGTGTTGGACGGGGCAAACTGCGGCCTGGTGTGGGGGCACTGCTGCATGATGGCTGTCGCTGCTGCTGCTCTCCCCTTGTTCCTCCACAGACACGGTTTGTGGGAGGGTGTCCTCCCTGGCGGTGTGGACTGCCACAGTGGTGTCCTCATTGGCAACTGGCAGGCTGGGCTGCTGGTGTAGTTGTGACCCTGCCACGGCAGGGTGTGGTGGGGAACGCATTGTGCCTCGTGGTAGATTGTCGTCCCCTATGCAGGGTGGTGGTGCTGGTGGTACAGGAGGGTGCACGTGTAGGTGGCCACACAGCATCCTCATCCCCTGAGGCCTCTGGAGATGCTTCTGTGCCTATAGGGGATGGCGTTAAGACACAATCTCTCACAACGTGTTTTGGCATACACAACGGTAAATACATGGTGACAGGTCTGGCCCCGGCTGTCTGACTGATACACGGGCCTGGTTGCATTTGATAGTGGGTTGGAAATTATGGGAATATGTGCTGGAAGGGTGGGCCACATTGGCCGATTGCATTTGGTCGTTGTGGCATGGCAGGGGACATTGATGGCCTAGCTATTGCTTCACTTGCATGCATCTGATTCCCATGACCAAATTCACAGTAACATAGGATGATTGGGCGGGGGGTGGTCGGGTACTTGTCACTGCTAGGTCCGAAATGGGGCACTGCTGTATCCCCGCCATGGCTTTGTGGTGCATGAGGCTTGGATGTGTCCATTGGCTGCCCTCCCCACTACTGAGGCTCACAGGGGTGGCCTTGGTGCACTGGCACATGGGTGCTGTGGTAGGTGCCTGTAGTGGCATACACACACTGCCCCCAGTCGCAGTGTCCGGCTCATGGGTCATTCCACTGGGGGATGCTGTGCTAGACTGTTGGAGCTATATGCAAATGGAGGGCGGTGTTTCAGTCACCTTCTGCCTCCTAGCTGCCAGCTCCTGCCTAGGCCCTTCCGACTCCCCCGATCCCCTCCATGTCCACCACTGTACTGCATCTCTCTTCGCAGGGCGTGAGGTTGAGTGCCGGAGGTGAGCCTCCCCCTGTGGCCAGGCTGTCCAGTCTGTGTTGGGACAGGAGTCACCAGACCTGAACACGCAGGTCATTCCACCTTTGGCAGCTGTCCTCCCCGTCCCGGGGGACGCGGCTGACTGCCGGCACCTTCTGGATCACCGCCTGCCAGATTTGGGTGCGATGCTGGGAGGATGTCTTCCTTTGGCTGGCACCATAAAGCTCTGAATGGTGGGCCGCAACCTCATCAACCAAGACATTGAGCTCTCCCTCTGTGAATTTTGGCTTGCACAGGTGATCTTGGGCTGCCTTGCCCCTTGCACTCGCCTGTGAAATTTCAGATGCTGTAGAAGTGTGGATGGCTGCCTGGGGCTCTGATTTTTAAAGGATTGTGTTTGTCAAAGTGGCCGCTGCTGTGCTTTCCATGTGGTGAGGCCCTTAGTCTAGACTACTCGCCTTGCTACCTTGCTACCTTGAACTGGTTTGGCTAATTCTCCCAGAGTTGTCCCTGTCACAATACTAGGTTGGCCTTCAATGCATCTGTCCACCAGGCCAGAGTATAGAAAATCAGTCTTAAAACCCATATCCCTACAAATCAAGTGAGAACGTGGGAACAAGAGAATCAAGGGAGTTAGGAGGGCCATATAAAGCAAGTAAGCACACATCTCAAGTGGAACCCAGAATCAAGCAAGACTGGAATTTCGTTGGGAGAGACCCACATAGTGTCATGAACCATCGGACACGTCCCTTCTGGACTTCCTGGTCCCTGACACATAGGGGCTTGCACTCAGCAGTACTCCCAACATGGCCGTCAAACATGGAACGCTGTTTACCAGTTTCCGCGTTGGACGCATCACGTTCTATAAAGCAGACATGCCCCCGCGGCCCTGCGCGTCTCAACGCTACCGCTTGCAGTGGCAGACGTGTGCTGCCGTAGTTCGCTCTTGCTAACCTCTTTGATTCCTGGTTCCTGGTCCTCTATTATTTCCTCCTCATTCATTCCTTCCCTTTTTGTCCTCTCTTGCATCCCGGATCCCCGTGTACTCGTTTTTCTGAGTACACTCTTCACTGTTTCCAGGACTTCAAAGACATTCTGAACGATCCAGGAGTTGGGACGCTGAACGCATGCTGGAACCCGAGGACATACGCACAGGGTTATACAAGACCCGAACTGTGCACAAGAAGACTGCATCGAAGAACTCCAATAAACAACACGGACGGGTGAGAAGGGGGGAAACCTGTGACAGATTGAGAAGACAACAAACTGAAACTGATACGGACATGGAGGCGGCAGTCCAAGACCTCATGCGCGGCATGCAGGAGTTAACAACAGAAGTACAGAATCTCAAAGCTGAGAATGCCGCATTAAAACAATTAGTCCTGTCACGTGATTCCGCGACCAAGGAAAGTGTATTGCTGGGCGGAGTAGTGGATAAATATGATGGTTCATCAAAAAACCTCTGCGGATTCCTTGATTCGTGTTTAGTCCACTTTACCTTTAAGCCCTACTACTTCTCTACCCCGAGGGCAAAGGTGGGCTTTATGATTTCGCATCTTTCCGGGAATGCATTAACTTGGCCTACACCCTTAGTTAATTCTGGAGATGCCCTCCTGTATGACTATGATGGATTCGTACAGGCTCTAAAGACCATGTTTGACCACCCAGAACAGGTCTGCAGTGCCCAGGAACGCCTACTGGATTTCCAATAAGGTTCCCAGGATATGCTTACCTATGTGACACGCTTTAAGCAACTGGCCAAGGAAGCAGATTGGTCCTCGGAGGCCTGCTTTACCCTTTTTCGAAGAGGACTGAATGAAGGAATAAAAGATGAGCTAGTCAGGGTAGCTCGCCCAGGTTCCTTCCAGGCTCTTATGGACCTCTCTTTACAAATAGACTTCCGTATCCAGGAAAGGAAGGCGGAAAAGAAGAAGACTAAAGTGCCTTACCAAAAGACCTCTATACAACCTTCCTCTAAACCTGAGCCCACTCCTGCCCCCACTACAGACCCAGAACCCATGCAACTGGGGGCCTTCTGCAGACCCATAGCCCCGCAAGAAAGACTGTGACGGATTCACACTGGGCTGTGTATGTATTGTGCCTCAGATAAACATCTTGTGAGAGAATGTCCCTTAGCTCCTCCACAGCGTTCGGGAAATGCCAGCTCCGGATCCTAGATGGAGCACAGCTTCGGGAGAGAGATGTTTGCTCCACATCTATTCCATCCTTGACCTCTCCTGGACAAAACAATCTTGTGATCTTGCAGGCCTTTCTATCGCCACCCAAGAAAGAAACTTACCCCATTTTGGCATTGGTGGATTGTGGGGCCCTGGGTATATTTATAGATCTAGATTGGGTCACTACCCACCACATTCCATATGAAACTCGAGGCATCATGCAACCTGTAGAGGCTATCGATGGAAGACCTCTCTCTTCAGGACCCATAACCCTACAAACCAAAGAGTTCCAGCTCTCGATAAACCATCATCGAGAGGTGATCAAATTTGACATCATAAAGTCTGCCCATTATCCCATGGTACTGGGTATGCCCTGGTTACAGAAGCACAACCCATACATCTTCTGGGCAGCAGGATCCTTGTTTCTTGGTTCCGAGCATTGTATGTCTCACTGTCTATCCCTGGATTCTTCGTCGACATCCTCTGAAGGTACACTGACAAACCATTAGGGCCCATTCCCGGTCTCAAATATTATCCAGGTCCCCAGGGCCTATCAGGATTACACTGATGTGTTTTCAACTGCCATAGTTCAGGCCCTAAACCCTCACAGACTTGAAGATTGCGCTATTGATACTGAACACTCAGCACTGATTCCTTTTGGAAGGATGTTCATTCTATCCGAACCAGAGAAAAGGGCCCTCCGAGAATACTTGGATACCAACCTTGAAAAAGGCACCATACGACCATCCAAATCTCCAGCGGGAGCTTCGTTGTTCTTTGTTCCCAAGAAAGATACTAAGGAGCTTAGGCCTTGGCTTGATTATCGTGGTCTAAATCAATGCACCCTCAAGGACCGCTACACATTGCCCTTAATCTCAGATATCCTGGAAGCGGTGAGAGGAGCTGTAGTCTTCACGAAATTGGATCTCAGAGGTGATTACCATCTGATCCGTATAAAGGAGGGTAACAAATGGAAAACAGCCTTTAGAACACCCTTTGGTCACTTTGAATACCTGGTCATGCCCTTCGGACTCGCCAATGCCCCAGCGGTCTTACAACGTTTCATGGACCGGGTGTTCTCCGATATGCTGTTGCTCTTCATCATAGTTTACCTGGACGATATTCTGATATACTCCAAGGACCATTTTAAGCATGAAGAGCATGTTAAGGCAGTCTTACATGAACATAAGCTCCTGGCTAAACCCGAGAAATGCCTTTTTACATGTCTCTACTGTTCACTATCTAGGATTTGTCCTTAGTCCAGATGGAATTGGAATGGACCACTCAAAAGTAAATGCCATACTATCCTGGTCTGTTCCAACTACCGTGAAACAGATTCAATCCTTCCTGGGGCCTGCCAACTTTTACCGGAAATTCATACCTTCCTTTTCTGAGATAGTTCAAACGAGCATTACATTGTTGAAAAAAGATACTCCCTTTCTCTGGACAGCAGCCCAAGATGAAGCGTTCCAACGATTGAAGGCGGAGTTTACACAAGCCCCCATCCTGGCTCAACCTGACATCGATCGACCTTTCCTAGTGGAGACGGATGCCTCCAACTACAGCATCGGTGCAGTTCTAAAGCAGGAATTCGAGGACAACTTAGAATACCCCATTGCTTATCTCTCGCGAACCCTAACTCCCAGCGAGACTCATTATTCTGTTTTGGAAAAGGAACTGTTAGCCATCCGTCAAGCCTTCACAGAGTGGCGTCATCTACTCCTGGGAGCAAAACATACTGTTCAGGTCCGTACGGACCATCGGAATCTTCAAGTTTTACAATCTCTGGAATGTAGGAATAGTCGTCAAGCCCGTTGGGCGTTCTTCTTCGACTAGTACCAGTTCCAAATCCATCATGTCCCTAGAACACACAACATAATTGCTGACGCCTTATCCCGACGTCCTGACTACGAAACTCTTGAAGATCGGTCCTTTCCAAAGTTTCCCCACACAATTTTTGTAGCCCAAGCAATCAGCCTCCTGGAAGACATTCGAATTCAAACCCAGTCCTCTGAGATCTGGAAGGAATTTACAGGGAAGAATCGATGGAATCTTAGAACAAGGGACGGTATTTGTTCAAGGATAATGGCCTGGTCATCCCCACACAGAGACTACGACAGAGGATTATGAACCCCTGTCACGATACCCTTCACTCAGGACATCGTGGCATCACCAACACTCCCCGTTTAATACAAAGACAATTTTGGTGGCCAAAAATGAAAGTTGACGTCCAACTATACATCCAAGCCTGTGCAGTCTGCAATAAAAACAAGCATGATAACAAGAGACCGGCGGGTCTCCTACTTCAACCAACACTACCAACAAGGCCCTGGGAATACATTGCTACAGACTTTATTGTGGAATTGCCACCCTCCAGGGGATACACGACTATCATGGTCACCATTGATTTATTCACTCACATGGCTCATTTTACGCCATTGTATAAACTACCATCTTCCTCAGAACTCGCTGGAATCTTCCTGGAACACATATCCCGACTTCATGGACTCCCTTCCAAGATCATATCAGACAGAGGACCTCAATACATATCTCAATTTTGGAAACACTTATGCTGTATACTAGGAATCCAACGTGCCCTCTCCTCAGGTTATCATCCACAGACTAACAGAGCTACTGAACATGTGAACCAAACCCTAGAGCAATATCTTCATTGTTTTACCACCAAGGTCCAGGACGATTGGTCACTCTTAATACCTGTGGCTGAATTTGCCTACAACAATTCGGATCGCTTGGCTGTCAAGACCAAGGATTCCACCCTTCGGTTCTACCATCCCTTCTCCCACATCCTACACCAGTACCTACAGTAGACTCCTGGATTGAAACCCTCATCAACGTACACAAGGAAGCCAAAGAACACCTAGAAAGGGCCCGAACTAACACCAAGCATTATGCGGACTCCAAGAATAGACCAGGGCCTTCCTATGCAGTTGGCGATAAGGTCTGGCTATCCTCGAAACTACTCCTCGACACTTACGACCAAATAAGTTGGCTCCCCGGTACTATGGCCCCTTTTCCATAAAGGAAATCATTAACCCAGTGGCCTTCCGACTCAAACTACCAGACTCCTGGAAGAGGATCCACCCACTGTTTCATACATCTCTAATGAAACCATACGTCCAGTCCTCCCGGACTGCTCCAAGGTCTACCTCTGTAATTGTCGATGACCAGCTAGAATACAAAGTGTCCAGAATATGTGACTCCAGGTACAGACGTGGTCAGCTACAGTATCTGGTTGAGTGGAAAGGGTACCCTCCCAGTGAACGCACCTGGTAACCAATCTCAAACCTAAATGCCGCCAGATTACTGAAAAGGTATCATCTTATACACTCGGGCAAACCCAGAGGAACAGGCCTTCGGAGGAGGCATGCTGTCATGAACCATCGGACGCATCCCTTCTGGACTTCCTGGTCCCTGACACATAGGGGCTTGCACTC
Source organism: Ambystoma mexicanum (assembly GCF_040938575.1). Taxonomy (NCBI): domain Eukaryota; kingdom Metazoa; phylum Chordata; class Amphibia; order Caudata; family Ambystomatidae; genus Ambystoma; species Ambystoma mexicanum. Next base: position 560,159,054 of record NC_090940.1, read on the forward strand.
AGCAGTACTCCCAACATGGCTGTCAAACACGGAACGCTGTTTACCAGTTTCCGCGTCGGACCCATCACGTTCTATAAAGCAGACACGCCCCCGCGGCCCTGCGCGTCTCAACACTACCGCTTGCAGTGGCTAGACGTGTGCTGCCCTAGTTCGCTCTTGCTAACTTCTTTGATTCCTGGTCCCCTATTATTTCCTCCTCATTCATTCCTTCCCTTTTTGTCCTCTCTTGCATCCCGGATCTCCGTGTACTCGTTTTTCTGAGTACTCTCTTTGCTGTTTCCAGGACTTCCCGGACATTCTGAACGATCCAGGAGTCGGGACGCTGAACGCATGCTGGAACCCGAGGACATACGCACAGGGTTATACAAGACCCGAACTGTGCGCAAGAAGACTCCATCGAAGAACTCCAATAAACAACACATATAGGTGAGAAGAGGGGAAACCTGTGACACATAGTTGGTGGAGAAGGTTTAAAGAAATATCCCATCCTCTATGAGCACTGAGAGAATTGACTTATTTTTTTTAGAACTTGAGAGTTTGTTATATACCTAAGGAAAACCTTTACTTTATTTGGAACTTTGACAAGATGGACATAAACTGAGACCTGTAACCTATTGTATAATTGTGGGAACTGAAACTAGGAGAGATTGCTGGAAGTACTGAAAGACAGCAGAGTAAAAGAACACAGAGGGCAGACTGTATTGCCGGCTTCCCCTTTTAAGTTGTTTTTCTAAGTGGTAAGGCCAGTTCAGAAGTTGGGATTTGGACAGAGGGCAGGATTTATTATTTTGACTAATTTTGACAAGCACCCTTACTTTAGTTTGTTATGCAGGGGACTTCCCTATTAGCAATAGGGCCAGTAAGTCGTTTCATTAAGTTTAATACAATTCATCTAGTAAAAGTATGTCTTCTGGTCTGTCTTGCATCTGGTATGCCACACCAGTTGGATATATGGTATTCTTCAAAGAGTAAGGAGTGGGCCGAGGAAGAGGAGGTTGTGGAGGTAATGCAGGGATGGCTCACAAAAGGCTTGTGTATGTGTCATCGAGTCATCTGTGACACTTGCTTTCTGTTTATTGTGAAACCTATGAATCAGTTTCTGAAACTACAACACTTTCTTGGTACAAATGTCTCTCAGTTCTCTTTGGTATTTAACGCTAGGTTTCAGAACATGCAGCACTTTCTTAATACAAGTGTCCCTCAGATGATTTGGTACTAATGCCTCAGTATCCCAACATGCAGCACTTTCTTAGGACAAACTCTGAGGAATTCGACCATCAACACAGTGGGTGTGCGCTCGCCTGGGCTTTTTCTGAACTTTTAAATATAATTGCATGATGGTAGATCAACCTCAGGAAAATGTGTGGGGCTAATCTGCACACATCTTCCTATGCTCAACGCAAGACATACACATAGACTTGTGTACCCAGACTGGATTATTTTCAATAAAATGTTCACGGATCCATTAATCAAAATGGAAAGATGTTGGCTTTGTTCCTTTTCCAAGTTTGACATATGTTATCCAAGTTTGTAGGTTCTTTAGGGTGATATTAAAAATCCACTCAATCAAAACATGGGACTTTAGTACCGAAAACCACAGAAATGGGATGATCCGATATTACTGTCACACTTATTGAACAACCTTTCCCCAGAATGGTAAAATTAAGGGCAGTAATGGGATGTTTTTCCAATTGTCCATGTACACAATTCGCTTCTTAATAATCCATGTTTTACTTCCAGTATATGACTGGATCCAAATTGTTTTCCCTTGGAATACTACAGGGATTCTATAGCTTATTTTCTCTCCAGTACAAAACATTTTCTCTGGTTTCTTTCTTACCCGTTTGTTATTTTTGTTCCCTTTTGGGAGAGGTTTCGCTGGGCTTTCCATTAGCATCTCATTGGATTGGACACTGAGGATACTCACAGAAGGGGGTTCCACCCTTGTCTCCTTATCTTGCCCATTCTGAATTAGGTCTTTTAATAATGGTGTAGTGGGGAGATCAATTCTATTCAAGGGGCAACACCTCGCCTGATGACCATGCTCCCCACAAGAGAAACATCATTTCTGATCCAAGGGTGGAGACAGGGTTAGGTTAGATGGCATATCTCCCTCAGATACACCTTGTTGAGGGGGTCGACAACCAATAAGAAACCCAAAGTCATGCCATGAAAGAACAGGTTCCTCTTTATTCTCGTCTATCAAGGAATTTGCTGACCCTGATAAGAGATCTTCCTCAGACACAGTGAAAATATCACCCAAGGAGGAGGTCTGAAAGATTTTGTACTGGGCAACATCCCAATTCTCTGTCTCTAAAGTTTCAAGGTTTTTCACAGATGATAGTAAGGCAGAAATATTGTGTTTTTCTTTATCTACAGCCTTCACTAAAGAGTATTAGCTGTTCACACGTTCCATCACTCTCTAAAGCAACAACTGGAACAACCACATTTTCAAGTGTATTACAATCTCCTGCTCTTGTTACGCTCACCTGGTATCCACGGGGACGCCACCCAGCCCTGGTTGGATGATTTGCACTCTTGAACCCTCTCCCAGTCCCTTGGTAATGCCTCTGGTTAAAGATGAGTCTCAATATTGTAAAAGGTGGATTCTCCGTCCTGCTCCTCGTGGCAGGGGTGCGTAGATGTGGGGGCGAGCAGCGACCAAGTTACTTCACTGGTGCAAGCCCCCGTGTGGGAATCCAGGCCTGCTGCGACTCTGTAGGTTTGCTGCTTTACAGTCTTTATATGCAGTTCTTATGTTCCGTTTAGTTCGAATAATAATGTCTTGCCTCTTTCCTTTTAGGTATGGAAAGGTATTTTGGTGTGTCATGCAGTTTGAAGATGAGCATGGGCCAGTAGGTGAAAGCGCCGTGTGTGCGATGCTGTCCGGTGAGTAATGCGCGATGCGCGGCACTGTTTCGTCTTGATGTTGCTAACCTGTGTCTTTTCTCTCCTTGCAGTTTGCGATGTTCCTCGCCGAGCGCCGTAATGTTCCAGCAAGCAATGATACTGACCAGGAGATGACAAACCAGGTAAGAATTGTGTGGCTTTCTTCATTCGGGAGGAAACGTGAGTAAACACGTACTAATGCTGTCTTTCTTTCTCCTCTTTCCAGCTTATGGTATTCCAGGATACATGCGGTGCCATATGATAGAGTTCGTACCTTCAGGTGAGTGGAACTGAAGTCAACGATGGATTGAAGACAGGATACTGTTCCAGGTAAGTTTCATAATGTTCTTTCTCTCTCTGCAGGTCCTTGGTTTCAGGTAAGCTGGCATCAAAGACCTAGACACAGTGAGCGTTACGCTGCCCACAGCAGAATAACGCAAAGCATGTTCTGCTGTTTGGGTATGGTTTAAATAGTCTCAGGTAAAGTAGTCCAGGTAAAATAGTCCCAGGCCTCCATACGCAAAGTAGTCCAGGTAAAGTAGTCCCAGGCCAGCCACACTCAAAAGACTAGACCGCATAGCGCAGTTCCTTGTAACTGAGCTACGTGTGTGCCTCCATGTTGGCTGAACCCCCCCAAGTTAAATAGTCCCAAGTAAATAGTCCCATTCTAATGTTGGTCTTCATGATGGTTATGAGCGTGGCGCCAAAGGCGCCAGGACTGAATCCAAGAGAGTCTTGGATGAGGTTTTAGGGCATTTGACCTGGCCCTAACTGGAAGGCTGACTTGCCAGTGAGGGCCAGGGGCAAGGGTCATGACAGCTCTCTCAGGGAGCGGAGTCTCTGATATTATGGAGATTTATGGAGTTTTATTTTCTTCCTGCAGAATATCTCTGTTACCCACTGTGAGTCAGACGAAAAAAGGTCTGGGCCCCCCTAATCTTAAATTGTTGTTCTTGATTCACTCCATCTCCTTGTCTAATATCAGACTGGGGCAGAGAGTTCCGTGGACTTTCGTGCACCAAAAGTCCAACCAGTTCACCTCTCTTAACTTGTACTACTTTATGTGACAAATTCAAAAAGGCGATTTTTCTTTCTTCTCACCAAACATCAGAGGTAACCCCCTTAGCATTCCCTTGTGTCTGTATCTCTCCACTTATGGGCATAAGATAAACAGCTGAGCCTGATGGAACCTCCACCATGAACTCTAGGGAAATGATGATTTTGTCCCTACTGAGTACTTGACAGGACCGGGGAAAGAAGAGAGTATAAGTGTTACTCTCCACATCTTCTAGTCGGAAGAATGGCCTGGTTGGTTAGGGGTTGAAAAACAAATCTCATCCAAGAATGGGTATAGAAAAGGGGTTCACGCTTTCTTTCTAGGGTTTGCAGCCCACTGTTAGAGAGTTTATCTGTTCTACACCTATTTTCAGTTATAAAAGATATAGGTCTGTACCCTATATTGGGAGAGGCAATGTTATTCTCCTTACTCCGAGACATATCAACATTCACATTAAGGGGCCACTAGTTACAATGGACTTCTCTTAACCCCCTGGTTTCCTGTACGGAAAAGGAATCAAAGCTCCTTTCCTCCTTGTAAGGGAGGTCTCAGAACCATGCTTTAAAGGGGAAGTACGAGCGGCATGGGAAGAAGAAATAGGCTCAGAACAATCTTTCTCTGATTCAGCCTCAGTTTGATCAGAGTCTACCAAATATATTGTGGACCCCCAGTGTGTATCAGCTGATTCTGATCTCACTCTGAAACCACATGTGAGGGGTCAGTAATGCGAGGCAGACAACTGCTTGTGATATTCTCAGTTTAGACATTTTATTAGTAACACAAAGTGCAAAAAAAACCTTTTAAACTTAATTATCCAGGTCGTTCCCTACCTAGTCTGTATTCTTATGGAAATTCTCGTAGCATACACAGAACTGGCCCTCACACTAAACAACAAAACATTTAAAGTACATCATAAACAACATAAATAAGTGATTACCAAGCAACCAGTCACTTGGATGACCTTCACCTGTCCTGGGTAGATCCCTTTCCCAGGATTGTCAAAGGTCAATCTCTCCAAGTGTTCATAAAGAAAAGCAAAGTCTTGAATCAGTTCTTGAAAGTTCCAAAAGAAACAAAAGTTCAACCACACAAATCCACTGGTAACCGCTTTTGGCTTTCTGTTGAAAAGTTCCCCTTCCAATTCCGTGAAAGAAAACAGCAGCATTGGTAATCCTGGATATCCTCCTTCCAGGATTGGATGGTTAAAGTTCAAAGACAAAAGGACTGCTTCTACTTCAACAACTGTCCATATTATTTTTAACCTCTGCAGCGTCTTTAGTATAATTTGTCAGGATGCTTCTTCTTAGGGTGTTGCTTTCCTCTGTACAACCCCCTTCTTCTACTGTTACTGTGGACACAGGATCCTTTGCCCTACAGTATGCCACTGCTTCAACCACTTTTAAGACAACGTTCACTGGCAATATTATAGACAACCACAGTTCTGAGGGTTCTACTTCAACTTGGTACTTTATGATTTTTAGGCAACTTAAAGACAAGACTCTTTGGCCTCCACAGGTAGGCAAGGTCACTCTTCATTCCTATGTCATAAGAAAAGGGCAGCCTGTTTGCCTCTTCTGTCTTTCTTACTGCCACCAGAATAATCTGCCTCTGCCTCCCGACTCCTTCTCTCTTAATTTCAACAGTTTCACCATTGACTTAATTTGCTTACAAGCACCCAGCTCTCTTCCCCAGCTTTATTCACACCTTTTTGGTTCCAGTAGCTACGCCAAAGCTGTATTGCCACTCTTCCAACTAACGATAAACTTGGTACACTTTTATCAGAGGACACTGGACCATTAACAACTTCAAAATACAGGTGGTTAGATTTTTATAGGGCTGGTTTCAAAATAGAAAGGATTTGTCTATTGGCTTGTGTAATGCTTGTTCTTTTTAATTCAGCGCCTTCTACATTTATATCATATGTGTCCTGTATATTAGAAGGTTCAAGCTTCACAACAGAAAGATAATTAGGTGCACACAACCACTCTTTGATGGATAATTTTAACTTTAAAGTACTGCAAGGACTTGCATCCCTTTCATTAGCAAGGAGTAATACTTTGACTCTGGTCGGGAATCACATTTGTGCACACGCAACATCATTGTAATAGTTTCTGAAAGTCAGTTTGAACTTTCCAAGTTATTTCGCCAAGCTTTGCCTTTCTTAATTGAAGACATGTGACCACTCCGGTAAGGTTATACAGTTCAACAATGGAAATGGAAGCCTTTTTTCGTTTATGTGACCACTGCAACTTGCATTAGATGTGTGCATGATACATTTCCTTTATTATTGGGACTTTTCACAGCAACAAACATCTTCTACTCGCTTCTTACCCATGTTACAATTGAGCTGGTAACAGTTACCGGCAAAGGTTTTTCAGTGAATCTGAATACAGAGCTTCACTCACCGGCTCCAGAAACACTGCCGCTGGGGCTGCATCCACTTCCTGACTTCTCTTCCTTCCATTACTGCTTTAGGCAGTCTTGGGACCCTCGCCCATCTGCAGAATGGGTATCTCTGGTCCAGCCTCGACCGCGGAAAGTCTCCTTCACACATCTGTCCCTCAGGTTGCTTCTCCACAAAGGCCTCAGGTTGCAACACAATCACGGCTGTGCAATTACAGCCACTAGGCGCTCCTGGAAAGACCTTCAATCTCGGCACGTCTCTCTCAGTGCTACCATAGCAAGGCAGGGTTTGTGAACACAGGACCAACTCAGAACCGGCAGGTGAAATCTGCTCTTCTCTCGTCCCGGCGTCCCTTAAGTGATCACACTTCCTCATGAACTGCCAGCCTCATGCTCTTTTCCTTCTGCTACTACTGCCAGTCTTCCAGCTCCTGCTCCAGCTCCTCCCTCTCTCTAGTTCCTTTTTCCTGCAGCCTTTAATGTCTCTCATGTGGGGCAATTGATCTCAGGTGCAAGCCTTTAATCTTAGTTGCTTGACCCTGGCAAAGGCTGTTAGGCCTACTTGCCTGTCCTTCACTTGTACATGCCTCTTCAGCCCTCTTCTTCGTCTCACTCCCTGCGGGATTCTGGGACATGTAGTTCACTTTACTGAAATTGTGTTTTGCCACTCCTTTTATACTTTCAAAGGTAGTTTTAATTCCCTTAGTATTTTTAGAAGAGGGATTGTGGGTTTCAATCTTTTTAGAGACAGGAGGATTAGAGAAGGCAACACTCTCATTATTCCTAGTAGTGTACCTTTGGTATGGAGGAAGATGTTTATTTTTAGGGATACAAAAGATTGGTTCTTTTAATATAATATGTTGCAGGGTTACAACCTTAGTATTTACCATTTCAGTTTTACTAGGAGGTTGAGATATGTTAAAATGACAATATGCCATCACCTCTTCTGGCATGATGTTAAGAGTATGCCTCCCAGGGGAAAAATATTGTCTTATCCCACGGAATCTCCTCACAACCCTGGGCCCTGTCTTCACCCCGGTATTCCTCCTGCAGTGGGATCAGTAAGTGTCTGCCCTCTCCTGGCCACCTGGGAGGAGGCCTCAGGCAGGGTTTTGGTGAGGGATCCACAGGATTCCCCACAACACTTTGGGCCCTGTTAGATACTGGAAGTAAATGATCTGCTGTGCAGGCTAGTCTTCTTTCATCTAGTTGGAAACTTATGGGCCACAAAAGAAAATGGTGTACGTGGTCAACTAGAGAAACAGCCCTTATCCATCCTTCATATTACCAGTCTAGGAAATAATTTATCAGTATTAGTGGCAGTAATACCTGATCTGCCTAAATCTTTGGTTTTTGGTAGTGAAATTCCATGGTTTGATGAATGGATTTTCCATGTGGCATAAATGAAACTAAGAATTAAGGAAAATCTGGTTACTCAAGCAGAGAGAAAATAATGTTCATATTCCCCATGTGACTCATGGACTTGTGAAGAAATCGTATTCAATGACCCAGTCTGGAACTGGGAAACTGGTGGGCCTGCTAAGTATGTGGGGGAGGTAGGTGTAGGAAAGGAACAGGAACCTGCACTGGGAGGTCAGGCCTTTAGGGGAAGGATATGTGAAAAACCTATGGACCCCTCACTGAAACCCTGCCTAAAGTCTTCTCCCAGATGGCCAGGGAAAGACAGATGTTTCCTGATCCTAACCCGTGGGGTGTTGTATTGCGGGAGGATCACCTGGGAGGAGACAGGGCCCAGGGTGGTGAGGAGATCCCGTGGGATGAGACACAGCATGTGTCCTTTGAAAGGAAGTATTTTTCGGGGTTGCTGAAACAGCTAATGGAATATTGCCATTATAATGTTCCTCATCTGCATATAAAATCTGTGACCTGGGTACAAGTTCTATTAAAGAAGAGCAAACCTTAAGAACAGAAGAATCTTTCAAAGTATCCCAAGCTAAACACCCTTCTAACTCACAAGGGTATAATGTAAAGGAATCTGGAAATGTTGTCTTAAATAAACTATCTTCCTCTGTAACGACTAATGATAATTGTCCAGCTTTTAAGGAGCTCAGGGAAAATAAATCTACCCCTAAAATTAACTCAAATGCTAGAAAAAATAACTGTGCAGAAAAGGACTACAAGTCACAGAATCCCGGAAGTACTGGGACGAGGAAGAATGGGATTTTGAAACCAAATGCAAGATTATTGAAATCCAAGTTAATTGCAAAGTACTTTTTGAAATGTATCAAGAATTCTGAAAGTGAAATTCCGTAATGAGCACTTATGAATTAAATGGAAAGCAAGTGTGAAAGGCAAGTTGATGAACTTCAATGGACATGGTGAAAGCAAGGGGGTGGAAAAGGATTAACACCACATAGAGACTTGAATACAAGTTGTGGCAAAGCCAAAAGACTGACAAGGAGAAAACTACAGTGAATGCTGACTACTGACACAGGTCCATGGAGAAGAGAAAACCTAGGTTAGCCAAGGGGAAGCAAGAGCATCACAAAGTGCCATGGGTTATCGGTTGCATGACCTGTAATGGGTGGACCGTGTGGTCCAACATCTGTGCCTAGACCGAGTAGCCCCACTTGAGAAAGAACATAGGAAAGGCAAGATACAAAGTCTGTGTTGCATAATAAGTGCTGAAGTGAAAGAAATATCTATTTGAACTATTGATGAGCCTATAGGATGACAAAGTTAAACTGGAAGTATTGTTGGAAAGTCAAGAGACTGAACTGATTGCAGTTCTGTTGGAGGAACCCTGAGACTTTGTGAAGTATGGTGAACTTGGGGAAGGGAACCCCTAAACATTTTGGAACTATTTTGAACTTGGGAAAGGTGAAGCTGAAACCAGGCCAGCACTGGAAGAAGCTTGGAACTTGTTTTAAACTCTGTTTCTTTTAGTGCTGACATCCCTACACATTGTATGTCTTTAGTCATGAAGGCAAGTATAGGTTTTGGACACACAGGCCCTCATTACGACCCAGGCGCAAAGCGAAAAACGATGGCGGTAAACGATTACCGCCATCGTCTTCCGCTAGGGCCGATTACGACCCGTGACCGTAAACTACGATGTCATTAGCGGCATCGTAGCTAACGCTGCCGCTGACTGCGCCAAGGGCGCGCGCACGCGAACATCCACACCGTACTTAGCACCATGGCGGAAAGGTACGCGAATGCCGACTCAAGCGGACATGCCCCTAACGCCATCACCCAGCCCGTTAAGTACCTTACCGCCATGGTGCTAATTACGCCATCGCGAACCAACCGTAAAGGGCCATGTAAAGTGAATGCAGCTGCCACAGGTGCACAGAAACAGCACAGGTGAAGGCAATACAGACTCAGGAAGTACAAAAAGAGCACACCCCACCCCTTCCCACACCCAGTCACACTCCACAATGATACCAATAGGACTAGCAATGTTGGGGCTGGAGGACCTGATAGCAATGCGAGTGCTACAACAGCAACTACAACAACAACAACAACAACAACAACAACAACAACAACAACAACAGGCTGCACAGAGGAGACGAGGGAGGAGAAGGAGGGCAAGGCAGGCCCAGCAAGCCCCACCAGCACAGCCAGTGCCACCACGCAGGCAGCCACCAATCCCACGCATCAGAGCCAGCCCATTCAACCTCACCGCTGAGCAGATCCACACCCTGTACCGACTGGACCGGGACACCATCACCACCATTGTGGACATGATACACAACGACATTGTCAGCATGATTGAAACACCCACTGCCACCCCCCCCTACTGAAGGTAGTGTCCGTGCTCCACTTCCTGGCCACAGGCAGCTACCAGCACACAGTGGGGCACTTGCATGGCATATCACAACCATTATTCTCGCGTACACTGATGCAAGTGCTCGATGTCCTCCTCAAGCACACAGATGACCACATCTCATTACCACGGTCTGCCCAGGAGATTGCCAACACCAAAGTGGGTTTCCATGCACTGGCCGCCATACCTGGTTGCATTGGTGCCATTGACTGCACCCATGTTGAATTGGTGGTCCCACATGCCATGGAGGTACCGTACCGCAACCGTAAACATTTCCACTCAATCAACATGCAAATGGTCTGTGACTCCAACAGGATCATCACACATTGTTGTGCCAGATACCCCGGATCAACCCATGATTCTATGGTCCTTCGGAACTCCACAATACCACGCTACATGGAGCGACATGCAGGCCCAAGATCCTACCTACTCGGTGAGTCTAATGTCATGAGCATGGAAATGCAAAGTGGGTGTTGAATGATGTACCAATGCATATTTCATCTGGCAGATACAGGGGGGTGATGCATACGTCACATGGGTGCAACTAGCAGTAGCCAGATCATTCCCTGTGGCAGCACTGACGTCAACAGAGTAGTGTACACATCATGCCTGACCTAATCATCCCAACATGTGAATGAAAGTGCATCCCAAAAACGACACAACCATCTGCAAGTGCATTGTGCAAATTGTGACCGCATTGACCCTAAAGAAAACCACCAACATGCACGTCACCATGCACCACCTACTGAAAGGCCTGTCCCCCACAACTGCGCACAAAGGAGGCACATGACAGACAGGAACATCAATGCACCAATACAAGACCCACAAACTGTCCCCATTGACACCAGTAATGCTCACTGGGGTCATAATGAGCCAGACATCAATGTTGCTATCATGTGAGCTTCAAGCTCACAGGACACGTGCAAGGTCACATGAATGACGGCCTGAACGGACACAGTGGATGGCCACTCACAAGGCAATCGTCCCCCCTGCATTGTGTTTTTGCATGCAAAACAGTACATGAGAGCCATGAACACATACTGGTTGCACAGTGTAAATCCATAACCACAACTCCAATTGGTGCACAGTAACAGTCAGTATCAAGGCATGGTTGTGCGTCATGTTCACATATCAATCTCGTTCCTGACACATTCTATTCTCACATTTTACAGGTGATGCGGGCTATCCCCTGAAGAGGTGGCTCCTCACACCAGTGCGGAACCCATCGAACCAGCATGAGGAGGACTACAACCATGCCCATGCACGTACCCGTGTGGTGATAGAGCATGCTTTTGGCCTACTGAAGGCACGTTTCCGCTGCCTCAGCAGGTCTGGCGGGGCACTCCTGTACCGCCATGAGAAGGTTGCAAAGATCGTCATGGCATGTGTCATGCTACACAATATGTGCATCAGACGAAACGTGCCTCTGCCCCCTGACGCAGAACCACAACCACCTGATGATGGGGATGATGATGATGGGGATGGGGCAGCACCTCAGGGAGGCAGCGATGCACAGGAGGGGCATATAATGCGTCAGAATGTCATTGACCGATACTTCTAGCACACACAGCGAGTGTGTAACATATGGATGGCACTTGGGGCACTGTGTGTGTCTGGTATGTCAACACTGTGGACTGTAAAACAATAAAGCACACATACGCAATGAGCAATGTCCACACATTTCGTTTGTGAGAAAATAAAAAGTGTATTGTTCTTCTGAATAGGTATAACAGAACCCCTCCCCCTCCCCCCTGAACACTCCAACACACCCAATTCCCCCCTCCCCCTGAACACTCCAACACACCCAATTCCCCCCTCCCCCTCCCCCCTGAACACTCCAACACACCCAATTCCCCCCTCCCCCTCCCCCCTGAACACTCCAACACACCCAATTCCCCTCTCCCCCTCCCCCCTGAACACTCCAACACACCCAATTCCCCCCTCCCCCTCCCCCCTGAACACTCCAACACACCCAATTCCCTCCTCCCCCTCCCCCTGAACACTCCAACACACCCAATTCCCCCTTCCCCCTCCCCCCTGAACACCCTGCAAACATGTGACAGTGCCCGTGGTGAAGTGTGTATAGTTTACACACTATTGACTGCCCCCTCTCCCGGAACCTGGGGCCCCCCTGCCTGTGCTCCTCAGGGTCCTGGATGACCTGCGGACGGGAGAGGCTTGTGCTGAACTTGCAGCTGAGGATGTACCGGGCTGCTCAGTACGGCATGTGTCCAGAATTGTCTGGATGAGCTGGCTCATCATCTGCCGCACTGCAGCAAGTTCGGTGCATATGTCCCTGCTGGCAGTTTGGATGGCAGCCCTGATGCCATCAGCACTCCTCTCCATGGCTGCACTGGCACTTCCACATTCTGCAACATGCTGCGTGAGGAGTGTGCCCAGTGCTTCCTGCCTGTTGGCAATCTGCTACAGCGACAGCTGGAATTCTGGCCCAATGGAGGGTGCCAATGGGGGACCAATGGGACTACTCCCATCTTCCACAACTCCCACTGGGCTTGGTGTTGCTGGCCATGAATTAGGTGGCGATGGGCCCTGGGTGTCATCTCCATGATGGCTGATTGGGGATAGGTGTGGTGAGTGCAGGTGCGTGTTGTGGTCAAGTCCAGTGTCATCCTCCACATCACTGTCGGAGCAGGCAGCGATGGCTGCAGTAGCCCCAACATTACTGCTCCCTGCTGACACATTGCCCTCAGTGGGCAACAGTGGGTGTTGTTGGGCTGCAGGCGCTGTCACGACCCCTTCCTCGGGGAACTTTGCTGCCCTGGCCTCTTCAGCCTGGCGTGGTTTCGGCCTGAATCCAGCAGAGGTGGATGCATGGTTCCCTTCTCCGACTTTCCTGGCCTTCTTGGCTGGGGTGCTGGTGCTGTCGTCCCTGCCAGTGTCCGATTGCGAGCCTGTGGTGGAGCAGAGGAGGGTGACTGTTATTGATGGTTCAGCGGCCATTGAGCAGGCATTGTGAAGAGTGTAATGGATAGATGGTGGAGTTAGTAGCCCGTGACATACAGGTTGCCTCCCTTTAGGTTTGGTTTTGCATGCAGGTGTGTGTCTGCCTACTGTACAGTGTACATGCTGCATGTGCGCAGGGTGTGGCTCATCTGCTGATGTGTTGCGTCTGCCACATTGTGATTGTCACGTGCAAGTGTATCAGGGTGTCTTGCAAGGCTGCATATGAGGCACCTACCTGTCTCTCCAGATGTCGGGGCCCCTCTCTCCATCTCGCCGACACCTTCGATGCACTCAATGCCAATCAGAGAGGCACATGTCTCCTCCCATGGCTGCATCTTCAGTGGGGAGTCTGCTCCCCCGCCAGTTCCCAGGGCCAGGTTACGGTTGGCTGACATAATGCCCCGGACCCTGATCCGCAGGTCGTCCCATCTCTTGCGGCACTGTTTGGAGGTGCGTGGGGTGGTTCCAACAGCACTGACACGTTGTGCCACAAGTTCCCACCCCTCCTTTTTGTGGCCTATGGCTGTCCGGGTCATCTCAGTGGAGAAGACAACATCGGCCTTCTCCTGGAGCGTGTCTGCAAGCATTTGCAGTTCCTCACGACTGAAGCGCTCCTGCCGCTGCCTGTCACATGCCTTCTAGACAACTTTAGGCATGATTGGCTGTGGAAATGGGTGGGTTATGGGAATGTCAGGGTTTGAGGGTTGGTTGTGGTGTGGTTGGGTAGGATGGCAATGGATTGTGTTTTTTAAGATGGCCGCTGTGCTGTTTCCCGTTCCGCCGCGATTACTCTATTTCCGGTTCCACCTAATTGCGGTCACCGCTAATTACGGTGACCGCTGACTACGGTCGGCGCAATGATGGGTGTCGGTAGGTCACCCTGCGCTGTTAACGAGGGCGGTAAGGGCTGTTTACGGCATGGCGTAGTTTACGTTACCGCCATGGCGTAATGCTCGTGCACGATGGGTCGTAATATGGCGCTCTTATCGCCATCGGACCATGGCGTTAACGCTCATTACGCCATGGCGGTAATTTCGATCACTTACCGCCTGGGTCGTAATGAGGGCCACAAAGAGTTTTGAATTGAACTTAATTACACAGACTGTTCTTAGTTTCTTTATGTATGGAGATCCCACCTTATCTTAGGGCAAGTTAGGCATTACTCCACCCAGACAAATAAAACAAAAACATTCTTTTGTTAAGAAAAGTGAATCTGTTGTCTGTATCTTGCTTATTGATGCCTTCCCTGGAAGCCTTTACGAATAAGTGTATTCATTGGATCAGGACTGTGTGGGGTTGCATTTTCATAGCACAGGACAAGATCCTATGGTGTACCAGGCTGCCCTGTCAGGGGGAAAAGTGTCCATGCCTATATTTAAATTGACTTCAGGGAGCTACGTGTGGGGAAAAGTATATTGGGCTTTTTCAGGAGATGTCACCCCCCGGCCAACACTGTGATTGAAGTCAGAGTGTACCCTGGGGAGAATACTGATGCCCACACCGAAAATAGCCCCTTCTGGCCTGTGCTCTCTGGCGCAAACACAGTCCCATAGGGGAAAGGTACAGTGGGAAATCCCTTCTGGGCCAAACCACTGTGGTGAGCGAGGTGATTGTTGGCCTGTTTTGATTAGGCATAGGAGTCACTAATGGAAGTGTGCTCCTCTGGGGACATAAGCAGGCCACAGGGGCACTGCATATGATGTATTCGTAAAATGGACAGAATGCTTAGTTTGTTATTGTTGTTGATTTGCTTGTGTCATGATGACCAGTTATGACCCCATGGCTGAAATTATGTTACTGACTGATTGACAAATAAAAACAACAAAGAATGCAAGGACATGTCTTTTAACTTTATGTTGGCAAAAGTGTTCAAAAACGTTTTTCAGATCATCTGGTATACTCCCCTGCCAGGAACCTTTGTACAATGTCAGCTTCCTAGTGAACTCGCATGCTACAGCTTTTTATGTGTTTCACAGTTCTTTGGTTATATCACAATAGCATATACTGTGAGGGTTTGGTATATCTATCTACCTATCTATCTATCAAGCTATCTATCTATCTATCTATCTATCTATCTATCTATCTATCTATCTATCTATCTATCTATCGAAGGGATTGTGTCCTCCGACGTATTCCTTATCTTGATAGATCATCTCCAGCTTGCTGGCCTCGGAACATTTTTTTTCAGTAGAGGGCGCTGCGCGTCGATGTCCCTCGAGCCGATGTCCCTCGACAGCCTCTGTATCGGCGCCGACGTCATCATGCGTATAAATAGACTCACGCAGCGTCCGTTGCTCAGTTCCGTTTTTCCGCGCTTCGTAGGCCTCGGAATCGCGTTGCTCAGTTCGTTAGTCAGAAAATATATTCTTCATTATTCCTCGAGAATACCAACTCTTACTCGATGGCTTCCTCATCCGAACCGACGACTCCACGGTCCGGCTTCAAAAAATGTTGAGACTGTGGAAAGAAAATGTCGTTGACAGATCCTCCAGGATCTGTTTGTGGTGCCTAGGATCGGAGCACCAATGTTCGGAGTGCGAGGACTGCATGTCCATGACGGCGAAAGCCTTGAAGGAGCATAAGGGGAAGCTTGAGAGAGGTAAGACAGTTAAAACCCCTTCGAAAGTTTCCTCGGCAGAGTCGAGACATTCGTCTCCTCGCCGACACAGGAAACATTCTCGTTCTAGGTCTCGAAGCAGTTCCCACCGCTCTTCGAGATCCAAGCATTCAAGTAAGAGACGTTGAAGATCCCCGTCCTCGTCTTCTTCTTCTGTTTCTCCGGAAAGAGTCACCTGCCCCACAAAACATAGCTCTCAGGCTGAGAGGGAGGAATTCCGTAAAGGGATGCTTAGCGTCTTCGAGAAAGCGGCCTCGACCCCCTCGAAGACAGCTGAGGGTGATACCCTAGTTGAAAGACCCGAAAAATCTAAACGCCGCGAGTCGTTGCACCCGGCGAAAGAAACTACTCGAGAGCGTCACAAACCCTTGAGCAAAGGCACTGTGTCATCAATGCCATCGTCGAAGGTCCCTTCGACGCATAAATCTGCATCATCGACGCCATTATCGAAGGGCTCATCGACGCATAGGTCGATTGAATCGATGCCGTCTTCGACACCGACGTCGACGCCGAAAAAGAACAAACCCACGGCCGTCACTACCTCACAGCCAGTGGTCATACCCAGGGCCTCTAACATGACTTCCAGGTCATTGACAACCTCGAGTAGGATCCCGATCCTCTCGAGTTCGTCGAGGCCTCTTCCAATCTTCTCGACGCCTTTTTCGGTGTTTTCAAAGCCTTTAACGTCCGTGTTTTCCCAACCAATTATGACAAATTTAGCCCCTTCTGCCCTGGAAATGGGATTTAAGCCATTTCCAAGGTCTGATCATTTTAGACCTTTGTCTTCAATTTATGAGGAATGGGAGAATTCGGATCAAGAAAGACCCTTTGGGTTGCAGAGATCTGCAACACCAGAACCAGAGGAATTTACCTCTGAGGAAAATAGGTTGAAGGACCTTTGAGAATCCTTAGATGAGGCAAGTGGGTTAGATACTTCCCCAGAAATAGAATTTGCCAAACCAGACCCAGGGGAACATGCTGAGACCCCTTACATAATTTTAATGGGAAGAATTATAGAATTCATGGGTTGGTCTACACCTTCACCTGCATTCCAACAGGATGACCTTACAGACATCTTAGTTAAAGGCCCACAACAGGATCCTGTGGTTCCATTTCACGCTGCATTACAAAGAAAAATATTGGCTAACTGGGAAACTCCTGAGGTTATCCCGGCGGTTAACAAGAAGTTATCAGCCAAATATAGGGTATCTACTACTGACCCTGAATTTTTGTCTAAACATCCAACTCCAGAGAATCTGGTTGTTCAAGCAGCAACTGCATCAGGCAGTAGATCGGCATACCCTACTGTTCCACAGGACAGGGATGACAAAAGATACGACTCTATGGCTAAGAAGGTTTTTTCTGCATGTAGCATGGCGTTGAAAGCTATTAACGCTACTTGTACGCTTGCAAGGTTCAGCCATACACTTTGGGAGTGTGCTTCATCAGCGGCTGACTGCCTCCCAGAGGGAGAAGAAAGGGAAGCGTTTCTAAACATCATTAAGGATGGTAAAGACGCAATGTGCAAATCCCTTCAAACTGGCATTGATTCTGCTGACCTCATCAGTAGGGCCATGGCGGCAAGTACTACAACCCGCAGATTTGCGTGGTTGCGAAAGTCTGGGTTTGCTCCAGATGTACAATCCAGACTTTTAAATATGCCCTTTGACGGCTCTCCTTGTTTGGTAAGAAGGCGGATGACAGCCTAGAAAAGTTACAGACATCCAAAGCAGCAGCAAAATCCCTGGGAGCTGCAATCCGTCAAACGCCATATCGCCCCTCAGGAATCTCTTGGAGAGGTAAGTCCTTTCGCTTTTATTCCGCATTCGGAAAAGGCAGAGGACAGTCGGTTCAAAGAGGTAAAAAAAGATTCACCCGAGGTGGACGGGGTAAAAATACAAAAGCTGCAGCAGCAGCAGGTGCCTCTTTACCCTCGGCACCTGAATCAGCCGCCTCTAAATCACTCTGAGGACTCTCCTCACATGACACCAGTAGGGGGCAGTCTAACTCAACATCTGACGGAATGGCAGGCTATTACGTCAGATGCTTGGGCATTGGAGACAGTTGCCCAAGGTTACTGCCTGCCTTTTCTACGCATTCCTCAGAGTCATCCACCGGGGAACAGCTCTCGGAAAGTTCCAGATCCGCTCCTCTTGCAGGAAATTGTAGACCTGCTGGATAAGGTGCCATAGAACCGGTACCTGTAGCTGAGAGGAACAAGGGCTGGTACTCCTCCTACTGCCTAATACCGAAGAAGGACGGAGGACTGAGACCTATCTTGGACTTAGGAGAATTGAACAAGTTCCTCAGGAAGGACAAGTTCAAGATGGTAACTCCTCCAGAGAGCCTCCAGCTCCAGGACTGGCTGGTATCTCTGGAACTTCAGGATGCTTATTTCCATGTGCCAATCCATCTCAAACACAGGAAATACCTGAGGTTCGCAATCAATTTCGAGTTCTGCCATTTGGGCTGACCTCCGCCCGAGTGTGTTCACCAAGCTAATGTCGGTAGTGGCTGCAAGTCTAAGGAGGGAAGGAATTCACATCTACCACTACCTGGACGATTGGCTGATCAGAGCTGTATCTCCAGAACAAGCTCAGATCCAGTTAGATTATGTCTGCCACTTCCTTCACAAACTGGGCTTCTCCCTCAATTTAAAGAAGTCACAGATGACGCCATCACAGAGACTCCAGTTCATTGGAGCGGTCCTGGACACTTCCCTGGGAAAAGCCTCTCCACCAGAGGTGAGGGCTCAAGATATTCTGCAGATGGTCACCAAGTTTCAAAATGCCCAACGTCTCCCAGCCTTCGACTTTTTGAGGTTGCTAGGCCTCATGGCATCCTGCATCTTCCTTGTGCCAGAGGCTCGCCTGAGAATGAGATCTCTTTAGTGGGCACTAAGAACTCAGTGGTCGCAATTCTCAGGGAGAATGACAGGTCTCCTTCAGGTTCCGGACAAGGTGGCTCGAGACCTTCAGTGGTGGGCCTGCCAGGAGAACATCTTGAAAGGAGAACTGTTTTGGCAACCATGGCCAGAGATAACAGTAGTGACGGATGCCACACTCACGGGGTGGGGAGTCCATGCCAACGACTTGACCATCAGCAGTCGTTGGTCTCCATCGGAGTCTAGACTACATATCAACCTGTTAGAGCTGAGAGCAATCAGACTAGCGCTGAAGGCTTTTCTGCCAGCTGTACAGGGGAGAAATGTCCTGATAATGACGGACAACACAGTGGCCATGCACTACTTCAGCAAAAGAGGAGGCGTAGGATCACTGCCTCTGTGCAGAGAGGCGATGCAGCTCTGGTTCTGGGCAATCCAAGAAGGAATCTCTCTATCGGCAGTTCACTTAGCCGGAGAGAAGAACCTGACAGTGGACGCTCTGAGCAGGCAGAGTACAGTCTCCCACGAGTAGGAACTAGCTCAGGAAGTCCTTCAACAGATCTTCACCCCTCAAGTGGATCTGTTCGCCACCAGCATCAACAGGAAGTGTGATCAGTTTTGTTCAAGGGAATTTCCCCCGAGAGAAGCTCTAGGGGACGCGTTCGTAGTGGACTGGGAGTTTCCACTTCTGTACGCGTTTCCTCCAGTCCTTGTCATTCCTCAAATGATCAGGAGGTTGAGAAGGTTCCGAAAAGCCATGATCCTAATTGCCCTGGACTGGGCCAGGAGAACGTGGTACCCAGACCTTCTGGACATGCCCATCTGCCCTCTAATTCGTCTTCCACTCAAGGAGAATCTTCTCTCGCAGAAGGGAGGTCAGGTTCTCCATCCAGACATCAGAAACCTCAACCTTCACGCTTGGTATCTGAAAGGTTGAGATACAAGGATTGGGACCTCCCAGATGACGTCATGGAGGTGTTGCTTTTGGCAAGAAGGCCATCAACAAAGACTTTATACCGCTGCCGTTGGAACAAAGTTTGCAGCTGGTGTAGAGAAAAGAATATCAACCCCTTTTCATGTGGTACACCAACAGTGTTATCTTTTCTACTCTATTTGGCAAATTCGGGCCTTCAGGTTGGCACTATCAAGGGCTACCTCGCAGCGCTATCGATCTTCAAGCGTACTGCAGAGGAACCATCGTATTTCAAGTTACCCTTAGTAATACAATTTCTGAAGGGATTAACCAATGTCTATCCTCCAAGACCATTCCAAGTTCCCTTATGGGACTTAAATTTAGTCTTAAATTTCCTGATGGGTACTCCTTTTGAACCACTCCACTCTTGTTCACTAAGGTTTCTCACCCTTAAAACTGTCTTATTAGTGGCTTTGACATCTGCTAGGAGGGTGAGCGAATTACAAGCTCTATCTGGTAAACCCCCTCATACAATTTTTCATAAACACAAAGTTGTCCTACAAGTGAAGCCTAATTTTCTCCCAAAGGTGGTTTCTGAATTCCACATCACTCAGAAGATTACCTTACCTTCATTTTATCCCCCTCCCCATCCGGGGAAAGAGGAAAAAAGGCTGCATAGGCTGGACCCAAGGCGGGCTTTGAGCTTTTACATCAGCAGACTTGCTAGGATTAGGCAAGCAGACCAACTGTTCGTAGGTTACTCAGGGCACAAATTGGGATTACCGATAACAAAACAGACCATTTCCAGATGGATTATTTTGGCCATTCTGGAATGGTACAAACTGGCAGGGAAAGAGCCTCCTCAAAATCTTAGGGCTCATTCAACCAGGGGTATCGCAGCCTCTTCGGCCCTCCAAAGAGGGGTACCGATTCGCGACATATGTGCGGCTGCGACATGGTCGTCTGTACATACCTTCACAAGATTTTACAACCTGGATTCCTCCTCTAGCCAAGAGACTAGATTTGGCAAAGCTGTGTTGCACTCTGTCCATTCTTGAAGGGAAACATGGCAATTTTACTCCCACCTCCAGTTACACACCACTGCTATGGGAGTCTATCAAGATAAGGAATACGTCGGAGGACACATTCCCTTCGAAGAACAAGTTACTTCTTACCTGGTAACGTTCTTTTGATGGGATGTTCCTCCGACGTATTCCTTATCGCCCATCCCATCCATCCCCTCAGTAAAACTTCCGTTGTGGTTACAGCTTACGCTCCTTCTGGGTTAATAAACAATTCATGTAAAACAACTGTTAACGTCATAACGAAACTGAGCAACGGACGCTGCGCGAGTCTGTTTATACGCATGATGACGTTGGCGCCGATACGGGGGCTGTCGAGGGACATCGGCTCGAGCGACATTGACGCGCAGTGCCCTCTACTGAAAAAAAAAATTCCGAGGTCAGCAAGCTGGAGATGATCTATCAAGATAAGGAATACGTCGGAGGAACATCCCATCGTAAGAACGTTACCAGGTAAGAAGTAACTTGTTCATCTATTTGACTTTTTGTATTGCGCCTTAAACCCTTAAGCCTCAAGGCGCACACAAGACAATACAACAAGAAACAGAAAGGAAAATCAAGGCTTGAAGAAAGAGTCCATAAAGGAGAAAGATGCAGTCTAACCTGGTCCTAAGTCGAACAGGTACGTCTTCAGTTGTTTTTTAAAAATCGGCTGTTGACTCACAGCTCTTGAGGGCGGGAGGAAGCTGGTTCCAAAGATACAGGCCCCAAGCATGAAAGCTTGAGCCGCCAAATTTCTTCAGTCTATGGTAACATTTGCTCAAACGTTTGCCCCACACTAGCATCTCATGCATCTGTACTTGATTGGGGTTTCCTTTGTACTTTACTTAGTCTGCATTCAAACATTCTTCTTAATGGGTGTTGAAATTGTACCTTGCCTTAACTGCATTCAACCATACTTCGGCTAGTTTCTGCATCAGCAACTTCATACCATTCAAACATTTGTTGCCGCACTTGTCGGAATGCCCCAAGGTCCCCAGCTGCTTTGGGCAGACTCACTGGTTCCTTCTAGCGTCCCTGATCCTGCTTGTGCTTTTGCTGTATTATTTCTCTACCCGCTTTCCACTTGGAGTATGCAGACATTCTTCCAGCGCCTGTGCGGATCCGCGGTCACACCCAGGCTGTCTCTGCAAGCGGCCCAGCCTCCAGGAACTCTAGCGTGGCTCCCAGCATCTCTACCGCCCTACTTGCTCACACGCGACATTTCTCCTCTTGTCCCGACAGCTTCTCCATTCCACCAGACTTGTCTGTGTCCCTCGCGTTCGTGAGTCTCAGCATGGGTTTCAACGTCTTTTCCTGCACTGCTTGATTCCATATTGTGGTTGCCATATTTAAATGTTGCGCACACTGAAGGCTTGGAAAAACAACTAGCCGCTGTACTTTGAGCTCCTGTCACTTTTCATACACTCCCTCATTCTCCTCGTCTCAGTAACTGGTTGGTTATGGGAGTTAAAGTCCATGTATGTCATTGGACTTTTAACTCTTAGATGGTTTTTCTCAGATATTTCACATAAAGGCACATTATAAACAAAAGGTGTTGTGTGTGAGTTGTGTGTGTTTGGTTCAAAGGTGGGTGCCTGACCAGACTAGTGTAGGGAAAAGGTTTCTTGACTTCCTCTATAGGGGGGAATCATTAGCTGACAATAGGCCATTAAGAACTCTGGCATTAGAGGGTCTCCCTCATGGGACACGGGGGAACAATCTGTTTCATCCAATTAAGTCCTCACCGGTAATTTTCTCCTCCCATGTGATCCTCCCTCATTTAGCCCCCCCCAGGGTCAGGATCAGGGAGCGGCTGCCTTCCCCTGGCCACATGGGAGGAGGTCACCACCAGGGAATCCGTGATTGCTCCGTTGGATTCATCACATCCCCTTCACCTAATGTTGCTAGTTCTCTCAGTACTTATTGGAAAACTGGAAAGGAAGCCCACATTACCCTGTTCCTTTTCTGTCCTGTGCTCCAAGGTAAAACAATAAGACTGTAAATCTAAGAACCAGCGCATGACTCTTGCATTAGTGTCTTGGCAGCGGTTTATGCATGTTAATGGGGCATGGTCTGTGACGAGTTTGAATTTCCTACCTGTCAGATAGTATTTGAGGTAGGCAATGGCCCACATAATTGCCAGGGCTTCCAGTTCAAGAGTTGCATAATTTTTCTCTCATGGGAATTATTTCCTGCTTATATAGAGGATGGGATGCTCTATACCATCATGATCAAGTGAAAGAACTGCACATAGGCCAATATGCGAAGCGTCTATTTGTAGGATGAAATCCCGGCTGAATCTGCCACAGTCAACACAGTCTCACTACACAAAATGTGTCTGAGTTTGTCAAAACACAATTGATCTTCGCTACGCCATTTAACTTTCCGGGGCTCAGCATTTTTGAGTTTATCAGTAAGACAAGATGTTATAGATGGGAATTAGTGATATAACATCTGTAATATCCTGCTAAACTGAAAAAGGATCTCAGATCTTTCTTCGTTTTGGGATTTTGGGTTTGTGATGAATCCTGTAGAGTCCTCACAAATACCCTACCTAAAGTGTCCACCGTGGTGGCCAGGATCCTGACCCTGGGGGTGGTATTAGCCAGGAGGATCACCTGGGAGGAGAAGGGCACCAAGGGAACAGGAGGACTCCATTAGGAGGGACATGGTATTTGTCTTACTCAGAGGAAGAAATGTCAGTGATGCCAGAATATGTAATGGTTTGCTGTCAGAGTGAGGTTTCCTTTCCTAAAGCTACTTATCTGGATGGTTGTGAAAACTGATATAATCAATCATTTATCAGGAGATAGAACCCACTTTACAAGGTTGACCACATTTATGGAGATAAATACTTGTGTAGTCAACAGGAAACTGCCAAATATGAATATCAGAACATTAACTTCTCAAGTTCTGATAAACACACATCTCCTCTAAATCAGAACCACTTATTGAGCCCATCTAAAGCTCCTTTAAACAGAATAATTATTGATAGAAGTGAAGTAGATGAATATAAAAACAATATCCAGAATAAAAGAGGTAATTTGAACATTGGGGACTTCAAGTCCTGCAATACCCAATGTACTGGGACGAGGAAGAGGGATGGAGAGGCACTGGACAAGGTGCACCCTAATGGTGTTAATGACCCACACCTGAGAGGGACTGGGAAGTATAAAGAGCCCCCTCAGATGCAGACCATAAGGAGAAGTAGTAGGTGGAGTTATTGCCGTAACTCAGCGTTGCAGTGGCAGCAGAAGTTGAAGGAAAGCCGAGACGCTGGTGCTACCACTATTTAAAGAATGGGTTCCAGTTCTGAGCGGGTCTCTTCCTTTGGAAGACCTTGTATGCAGAGGCTGCACAGCGGGAAGCATTGTTGTATGACGGTATGATATGATATGGCATTTATAACGTGCCTGTACACAAGGGGGAAAATTTACCCCCTTTGGGCTGTAATGGCAGGGCGGCAAGTCCAAGCCCTCTAGCAGATCAGATAGGCCGGAAAGTCCTATACCCAATAAACGGAAAAGTCAAAGTAAATGTCAAAGGCCTGTTTTATTATCACTTATATAAAATAGGGACAGTCATAAGTAATGGATTCTCAGAACGCTAGACTTTTTCCAGTGCAGGTAACAGATTATAGACACCAACTGTGTCATCATTAGCATGGTATGACAACCTTAGTCACAAAAACCTATGAGGGAAGGGGATTGGTTATGGGAATTATTTACAAATACAATATGTAGGAGTTAGTATTTGTATTGGTTATGCCTTATCTGATGGCTCCACCTGGAACCACCCCTATATTGAGAACCCTGTCTGCATGTCATTTCTTTACCACTGGATTGGGCAGTAGGTTAATGATAAGATAGCGCTAATTGAGAATGGGGATTGGTTGGCGTTGACTTCGCCAACCTTGGTCACTTGGCAGGTCAACACATGAGCAATGATAGTGTTAGGGGAAGCCATATCGAGAGCCTGTTTTTCCAATTAAAACTTACAATCTCCAATTCTCTAGTCCGTGAGCCAGGACTTTTAGCTGTGAATATAACGTTGTCCCACGTCGTAGTTTCAAGAACCTTTTAGGGAGTAACTGGAAGGTGCATCTCTGTATCTTGCGTTAATGAATAGACACTGTCTTCAATTCCAAGTCACGTTTGACGAGACAGCGTTTTGAGATACTCTGCTTGTCTTTTACTGGGATTTCAGTTTATTTGGACGTGTATGTCCTTACCCTTTCTGGCCTCTAGAGACATGGTTGAACTTCTTTTCTTCAATTTTGTGCGTCAACTAATGAGCACCTGGCTTTTAATGAGTTTGTTCATTCCTTGACTTAATCTACGAGAAATGTGTTTTGCTCCTGGTGTTATCTTCTTCCATTCTCCTCTGTGCCAGCTCAAGCCTCCGTGTCTTACTGTAACCATGGCAGGGGTTGGGCAGCTGACTTTTATGTTGCTTGGCCCAGTGATTTTAGCTAATTTAAGCAGGCTTTTTCGGTTTGCAGACCTCGTGTCTTCCCTGATGCCTTCCACTTATTCGACTGTGGCTCTGTCATCCATCTTGTTATACATGGCCACTCATCCTTGTTGGCATTTTGCACTAAGCAGGCTTTATGTGTATTTCTCATGCATCTCGCGTTTCAGCGTATACAGAGTGTAGCTTTGTGGTGGATGGGTATCTGCTTCATGTCTAATGCGTCTACGCGTGTCAGTTCCAACAGTGACATAATTTGCTTTGGCATCCAGGTCACAACATTTTCAGTTCTTCTTAATCCTGCATGCACACCTCCTCTTCGATTACTTCAGTATTAGGCTGGTATGGTTGTCTGAGTGTATACCGTCTTTTACTTCTATGATATGGCGGCAGAGAGGGGACAGCCTCCATGAATGGTGCCCTCACACCGGTTCTTCGGGATGGAGGTGGGGGAGGGGCCGATGCTGCAGATGGCATATTCATCAGTGTCCCCACAGGGCTGTGAATGAAGAGGTTGTGTGGCGGGAAACGTTCATTTGAAACACTTTCCCCGTTATAAGTTGGGCTTCAGTGGTAGGAGAGGACCCAGGGATGTCATTTCAGCAGAAAATGCCAGATGTAGCGGGAGTGACATCACGCAACCATTGACCTCTGATGACATCACAGGAAGTGATGTCATTGTACCCCACCCCCAAGTGACATCACGGGAAGTGATGGCAAACAACCTTCAGATTTTTCAGATGCATCTAGCTCCCATTTTTCCAGGTGCTTTCAGTTCAGCCAGATATAAGAGCCGAGGCACAGAGGGGTGCGTGATTTGTCCACGATCACACATTTGGGGAATGTAATTTTCCATATTCAACATGGGGTCTATATGTAAAACATACATAATGAAGTACTTGTAACTGGGTAACCAGAATCTCGAATGTAAGGCTTCATCTAGTGTATGAAACATCGATAGATTAATGGACATAGAAGTACTCTTTATCTGTGCTGGTGCTCTGTTGCTGTACCAGGTAATTGAGGCAACACGCACGCGAACACGGAGGACACAACGCGAGACGTCAAGATAATTGAAACCATCCACTGCAGAACAGTCAAGTGGTTCTCAACAACAGTGGCAATCTGAAGCCCTAGCAGAGGGTGTTATCCCGGCTACAAGATTTAGTGAACTTGGGTCAGCAACCTTTGCTTTTGAGTGAATTTATTACTCTACATAACTGTAGCAGGACAGTGACACCTGCATGCGTGGTAGTCAACTACAATGGTGAATTGTTTGATTTTGGAAACAAGCCTACATAACCGGGAACGGATTAAAATATTGAAGTTACCACGGATCCCAGATGAACATTTCCCCACAAAGTTTAAGAAGACCGAGAGAACTTGGTTGTCGAATTTCCCCTGAAGAAGTTCTATCACTTGTCTTACATCGTTATTAGAACGAAACATGTCGGGCATTGTGGTTGCCCTATTAATAGGCAACTTTATATAAAAATTAATTTAATTAATGAGGATTCATCTAACTAGGGCACAAACTGGCTGGAGGGAGCAATTTAGAATTTGAGAGCTCTCTTTTTTTGTATTTTCGACAGTAGTCTATTTAACTTTGTATGGTGTGTGAGTGAGGTTTAATATAGGTATGAGAGGTTTGTGAGTGACAAGCAAGTACGTTTGCACCCTGAGAGTGCTTTGTAGTGTTACGAGTTTTAGAGGTTAGAATGTTTATATTAAATTGTTTTTTAGTAATATGAAATGATTATATGAATTGTTTAATACATTTTTAATAGATTTATTATCTTAATAAAGTCATGTGTTATAATGTACTACTTTTTGAGTGCCGTGGTGTGTTTTTAGCGAACAAACACAGGCTTTTTCTTGTATAGTGTTCCTCGCACTTCCTATGGGGTCCAGCGTAAAGGCAACAGGATTCCTAAGTCTTGAAGTTTGCACAAGCCCTTATTAGGGGGGATGAATCTTGGGGCCATCTAATAATTTCCCCTCAATCTTTTGTTGTATACGCTCTGTTAAATAAGCCTAAAAAGCACTGACTTGGGGAGGCGTGCTCTGCTGTTTACCCAGCAGCAAAATGCTGCACGAGCAAGGCCTGAAAATTAAATCATTGACCAGGATTTAGTATCAACAAAATTCCCTAGTTATAAATGTATCTATGAGTCAGCTACCACTAGGATAGAGGAAACCTATTCGACTGGTGTGAGAAACCTGAAGGTGTCTCCCTGACTAGTCCCCGGGGATCTGTCATCCAAGTGGCAAGGACACGGCCATCGCTATTGGATCCAGTGCCTTGGGATGGACCAGAGAGGAAGGATCATCTGGATGAGGGGTTCTCGGGGAGTGGAGGCGGGACACCGACGGGTGAGACGCGGTATCCCTCTTCTTATAACACCTTTTCCCCAGCCTACCACATAAGATACTCAGACATTGTACCCCCACCCCTTTTCCGAAAAGAACAATCTCTTATGCCATGAAAGACAACAGACTAACACTAGAGCCGTTTACCTGACATGTCCCAACACAAGGGTCAGGCAGAGTCAGGCAATTGACCAGAACCACACACACCTGACTGCCCTTTCCCTTCCTCACAGGGATAAAAGGTGGAGCACGAGAGCACACTAGGAGCAAGGTAGACTACACACTGAGACAGCTATCCAAGCACTGCAGTTCCGGAGGAGGAGAAAGGTGGTGAGAACCGAAATGGTCACAAGGAGAGAAGCGACCTTGCCCTTTCTGACCCAGACCCACCAAGCCGCAGTGGAAGGAATCGGAAGACCGCGAACAATAGCCAGCGTGTGTTGCAGCAGATGTCAACGGTACATGGAGCACGCCTATACTGATAATCAGACCAGGGAGAGACGCTTGCTACCGTTGAACCGTCGTTGACTCTGGAGACAAGAACAGCCAAGCGGTTCATCACAGCCGGTGAGTCGAGGGGAGAGCTGATAAGAAACCGAATTGTGTTGAATGAAAGTCGCAAATGGCAAATTAGAGGGAAATCAAAAAACTGTTAACATTAATGGAAAACCAGCTGCAGAGGGGTATGGCACCATGTGGGTGCTCATTCGAGATACTCTGGTTTATCCCACGTTTGTTGAAACTACCAGTACCAGAAGGCCCCAGGAGAGCCGGAAGGAAATGATCAAAGTGGTCATACAGGGGTCTAGCAAAATCCCATGCACAGTAAAAAGTCTTTGACCTGCACGTAATTAGAAAGCTAAGGGAGATGAATCCTGCATAGTGAGAAAAGAGAAAGAACTATGTGATTGACATTAGTTGGCAAGAGTGAACCCGACGGATGATGCCGATAGAACGGGTCAAAGCTTTAAACCCCAATGATTCGAGTGTTGACAAGAGTGAACCCGACAGAGGGATGTCCACAGTGAACTGTTTAAAAAGACATTAAGGCTTGTGAATGCCACAGGTGAAATTGATTTGAGAAGCCATAGGGAACCCGATGGAGGGAGGCTGATATATGTGAGGGGTCTGAACCCGGAAGAGGGGGACTCAGGGGTAGAAAGTCATCCAAAGTACATTTGGAAAGGAACCTTTTGTTTGTTATTTTGAACACATCAGGTCCTCGGAGGCAAGAGACTTTGTAGAAAAGAGACTTAACCACCAAAGGTCCTGATAGCTGAAAATGCAACTGTCGTTTCGTGCTGGGAAAGCTCGAGAGTGTGCTGTGCTCAGGAGTCCCGCCTTGTCCAGTGCACAAAAAGTGAGGAAGGGAGACCCCCCGCAACCACATCCTGACTTATCATTTGTGAACACTTCTTTCTTTCTTGTTAATCTTATCCCACACTCTTTTTGTATTTAGTTGTAAGGCTTGGCAATATTTGTTTTTTAGTATGGGCCTTTTTATTTGACAAGACGCCACTAGGACTGCCTTATTATTATTCAATGTTCGTAGCTTGCTCCTATCTTAGATTTAGGTTTGGATTAGGCATTTTTCCAAACTGCATATACAGTTTAATAAACACCCTTGAACTGTGATCACTTGTGTCTGTCTTTACTGTTGTCACCATGGGTTCCTCACACTGGTCTGCGTGCACACTGGATGACAGATCCTGGGGACTAGCGGGTGAGACACCTTTAGGTTTCTCACCTCCCCACCCCCTCCCCCTGACTCTCAAACTCCTTAACAATGCACAGGGCACGCCACACTGTGGGCCAGCCCGGGCCACCATGTGTGTGCAATGTCCATTATGATTATGCCACTCCAGGGGCATGCACTACTGCAAGTGAAAGAAGTAAATATGTTTTTAGTCAAAGCTTAAGGTGCCTGGCCCACAAATATACCAGCCACCAGTGGTGGCTGGTGAGCTGTTTTTTGGGAGGGTGTCAATATTTGCTGCAAGTATGCAATCGTAACCGAGCATAACGAAAATGTGTTTGGGGGTGCCAGGGAGGATTCTTCCCCCTCCCCTGATAAAATGTTTTGAATATTGGGTTGAAATGGTGCATTGCACAACACACTTTGTGAACATTTGGGTAAAAGGCCAACAATTTGGGTAAAAGGCCAACAATCGGTTTTGTGGAGTGTAGGGTAAATCATGAAAAAAAGTACAATGATGCAAGTCACCAAAAGTGTACAGGGCATTTCCCAATGCATTATAATGCTTTTCCCTGCAATATATGCCAGTATAAAAAAACATGTTCAGGCTGGCTGTGCCCATACATTTCCATGCTGGCTCCACCAACATATGCTAGTATTCCCATATAAAACCATACTCATGTTCGCTTTAAGATGTTTTTTTTATATAGCACTGGGCACAAAACTGGCTCTGCCAATATATGCCAGTACTCCTATGTAAGAACATACTCCCATTGGTTTCGCTATTAAAAGTAACATGTCACAATATGAACATCTGTCCAAACTGGTTCCATTGAAAGCCAGTCTAGACCCATAACATATCATGCTTGATTCTTCATAGATGCTCAGTTAATCAAAACCCATGCTACAGTAAAATGTATGGAGACGATACACCCAAACACCAGTCTAGCGAGGTAACACTACTTATCATGCTTGCTTTTTTAAAGATGCTGAGTAATATATCTCAAGCAACGGCTAGACTGACTGCACCAAAATGCCAATCTGGCCAAGTAATGATACACGTGAACTTGGCTTTGCCCAGAAATACCAGTAAAACATCTAAAGTCAATAAAGGATGTGTCAAAAATGATCTAGTGATCCCCAGTCTCCCAGCGCCTTACACACACATGCATCCCCTTTCACCCACCCATACATCCCCTCTCACATTCATTCACACTGCATTCACCACACAGGCACACATCCACCCACCTACAGCATTCAAACACACAAACTACCCCATTCACATTCATTCACCCACCAGTCACTCACTCACACCTTCTCTTACATCCACTCATTGCATTTTCTACACAGGCACATACCCACCCACACAGAACATTCAAAAACACACCATCACATTCATACTCATTCACCCGCCACTCACTCACTCATACATCTTTTCTTACCTCCACCCACTGCATTCTCTACACAGTGTGAGATTGGCATGGTGGCGAGAGATAGACACAGACAAAAGGAATCAGTTTCGAAAAACTTTATTTATGAAAAGTGGTTGGGGTGAATGCCTAACTTGCCTTATTATATATGGGAGTAGTCTGTCAATCAAAATCAAAAGAATGTCTGTGTCTAACAAATGTTTGCCCTCACTATCTAGAAAGATACTGTGTAGGGGTTTGGACAACATAAAAAAGGGTGCAGCAAATGATATCAGGCTAGTACTTCAGGTGTACTACAGCTTTCTTCTCAATGTTCAACAAACAATATTGGAGCTGTCCCACAGCTCCCTTCCCCAAGCTTGAACGACTTGGGATCAACAAAGTTCAAAACGAATTGTAATCCTTTCGAAAGACTCTTCCAGGTTCCCTTTCCCAGACAAAGTCCTCCTCGAATCAAATATTCTTAATGTCATAAAGTTCAGTTCTTTCACAACAGGCTTCACTTTTCACTGGGTTTCCTTCTCCCCTCACAAAGTTCAATTCACAAAACAGGTTTCACTTTCCACTGGGTTTCCTTTCCCCAACTTTCACAATGTTCACACTTTTATAACGCATCTCAAATGCTTTCCGTCTTGGACCACAATTCCATCTTGGACCACAATTTCACAAAGTTCACTTTATAGGTTTTGCACAAGATTCTCTTGATTCAACAGGGTTCCTTTTCTCAACAATTCCACAACTTTACAACTGTAAAGGAATAGTGTGCTCAAAAATATTATTGTCCCGAGGGTTTGGGCATGTGTTTTTAAGCATACGTTGATCAATCGTACAAACATTTCCTATGTACCTTACCATAGGTTTCCTCACTTTTACATATGCAAAATCAGGCAGCAGAGCGTGGCCATCTTGTGCTTATCTTATCCGTTGCCGGATCGCCCTAAGGTGAACTGTCCTGGCGCCACTAAATCATATCCCCCGCCCCTGAGGCTGACATCACCAAACCTAGTGATATTCTCCACCTATCTCCATGACGTTACTGGGCAGCGTAGCCAAACACGCCCAGTCATCACCTATGTGTTCACGTCAATTGATGCAGAATCCAGAATATCAACACACATCATCTCACAACACAGCGTGTCCGAATTTTGAATACAAAACTATATTTTTAAAGGAAATAGCAACACTCTACAATTTGTAATGTACTTTTATTTCACAATAAACGCTCCGAGAACATCACGCGATTGCCATATTCAACCACATGGGAAATGATTTTCTTTGTTCTCTATCCACGTTTATTGTGAGTCACACAGTGTTCCCTTTGGGTATAAGAAGCGCATTGGACGCAACGTGAATCGCAAGGCTTCGGCATCAGCTTGGCGCTAGGCCACCGTAAACGATGTCAGGTTGCTCCTTATCGTTGGTACAGCGAAAGGGCATATCGGCACGTGTCGATCGTCCCAAAACAGTGTCATAGTTATCCAGCCATTTAAGTTTATCTGCAGCTGCTGGCTAAAGAAGCCATCAATTGGTATCTGGAATCAGTGACATTCACAGAAAGGCAGGATGTAGCTTTGTGTAAAACATAACAGAAATGTGTCTCAGTAGCCGTTCTTTATTATAATTCTGCACCGTGGAAAACTAATGATGAACACAAACGTGAAACAATGGGAACACAGAGAAAACATTGTGAAAAGTAGTCTACAATTTGCTTGAGAGGTTAGTGCTATGGAGTATGTTTAGCTCGCAATGGGATGCGGAAGCTAATGCTATAATTCGAAGAACACATAGATAGCATATTAGCGTAGAATTTGGCATTGGTGAAACCCAGATATGGACTACATGCATTTCGATGCTGGACTGGCCATGTGCCCGGGACAAGGACAAGTGCACACAGGTTGTTTTTGCGTGTCGTTGCAATATGCCACAAACAACAACCCAGTACAATGTAAGCCAGCAATAACGGTCAGAAAATGCAACCTTGACTCGTTCGTCTATAAAATCGTCTACAGTAAAATGTACATAATATTCGGCATTTCCATTCTCTCGGCGTAACGCAGAGTGTCCGTTCATATCAATGAATTTTCATAAAATTAAATTACATGTTCCTTTGTCCAGTTTTGGAATGGTGAACCTTACTATATTTTACGGTATTACACACCTCCCTTCATTCATTCCTTTTGTATACAATGTCCGCTGTGCAGAAGATACCTTTGAAGTGTACACAGTGTTTGGCCCCTTGGCCGTTCCCACCCTGCCAGCCCCCTTGGGAGGGTACGACCACAGGTGCTAACAGTCCTTGGTTCTGGAGGGGGGATGGAGGGGCATGAGGCATGGAGAAAAGGGTCGGAACACTGCTGAATGGAGACACACTTACGTGGATTGCAGGGCCGTGGCCTGCTTCAGGGGAGCCTGCCTGGAGACACTGGGACTGAGGAGGGCATGTGAACAATGGCCACTGTGCATAAAATACCTTTGAAGTGTAGTATTTGGCACCTTGGCTGTTCCCACCCTGCCATCCCCCTTGGGAGGGCACGGCCACAGGTACTAACAGTCATTGATTCTGGAGGGGGGATGGAGGGGCATGAGACATGCATAAAAGGGCTGCAACACTGCTGAATGGAGACACACTTGATTCACTAAAAAATTGAAACAACCATTCATAAAAGTTCAGTTGTATTTTATTTTGTTGCTGATGTTGATGGCACAAATCTACTACACATTATATACTTCGGGTTGCAACACAGTGTGGGAAAATCCCCTGTACTGACCGCTGTCACTGGGGAATGTGTCTCTAATGGCACCATCGACACAAGCGGGTATTACTCGTTGAACACGGTGTCGAAGCCTCCCATCAATCCACCATGTAAACGCACGATAGGCCACCAGCCTGTACCACCTGTGGAAGAGAAAAATACAAACTGTTTTTAAATTAACAAGATAAGTGTGTTAAACCTTAGTGGAAAATGCAATCTTGTATCCTATGGCTTTGTTTCCAGTACAAATGTTACTTCACGGATCAATCCATTTGGGCGTTAAAGTGTAGACACATTACAAAATTGAATAACTATGCATTCCATTACATTTGGGACACAAAGAAATTTTGTTTCTTGGTCATACGTGAAATAAACATAAGATGACCACTATGATTTCCCCAAATCGCGAGTGATGTATAGAATTGCAAGACTACATTCATTTGGCAGTGATAGATCAAAGTTATGACAATATAGGAGACAAACATGAAATGTTAGTGGCCTAAGTGACTTCACATCTAGACATCTAGAGTACACTTACTCATTACTTGGATTGCGAGGACAAACTGTTGCGTGAAGTTTGTGCATAAGCACCATCATAATCCTCAACACGGACCATGTAAGGCAGGCTGCCTTAAAGTCATGCAGCTCGATAACGTATTGCAGCCATGTCTCGTCTTCCGATATGTAGGACAAGCATCCGGGGTTTTCTCGGCGGCAGCAGCAGTTCTCTTCCTCGGTTGGCATTACCGCGCACCGATTGCAGGTACACCAGGTGGAGACGTCGTCCATGCGACGAGGCTCAGGCTCTTGATCTGCTGATTTGTCCTCCCAACTGTCGTCCGAAGCCCCATCGTTTCCGCATCTTTCTCTTTCCAGTAATTCAACCTCAGAATACTCCGGCTCGTACTGGTAGGGCTGTATTGTTGCCATAATGCGTCGAAATTTAAAATAGATAGTTATGATAGCACTAGAATCTGTTCGCACGGGCTACGAGCAATGAAGATAGCTGAACAGAGCAGAAATGAGGCACAGTATACATAAACAAAGACAGTGAAACAATTGGCGAAGCAAATCTGATGTTGTCTGTTTATACTTATTGAGGAAAGAGGCGCCCTGCCATTTCCATGGAGATAGGTCATTAGCTGGAGCGCAGAGTACGTTGACACGAGACATGCATTGGCATTGTGAAATGGGCCGTATGGGTCTAGTGATGTTAGCCTCAGGGGCAGGGGATATGATTTGGTGCCACCAGGGAAGTTCACCTTAGGGCGATGCAGCAACAGATAAGATTAGCACAAGATGGCCACGCCATGCTGCCTGATTTCGCATGTGTAAAAGTGAGGAAAATTACAGTAAGGTGCATAGGAAATGTTTGTATGATCGATCAACATCTGCTTAAAAACACATGCCCGAACCCTCGGGACAATAATATTTTTGAGCGCACTATCCCTTTAACACTTCTCCAATTCTTCCTACTGGAGACGTTCGAATGTGCACACTTCACTTAGCATGATGCGTGATCATTCCGACGTCTTGGCCTTCCTGGGACCAAGCCCCTGGCACTCTTCACTTTTATCACAGTTCATCAATAGGGTCGTGCCCCAGGCACTCTTAACTTATTTGCTTTCTTGCTATTTTGGGGTTTCAGCTTGCTCTTCCTGTCTCGTGCATCACCCCTCTCATGCTTTCCGTTAGCTCCTACTTCGAGCTCACCTGCACTTTCGGCGACTGACTTTCACTTTAACAGAGTCTTTTGACAATGTGTAAATGTACATGCCACCACTCCGTTACTTTGTTTCCTTCACTTTCATTTCGTAGTTTGCACATTACAGTTCACAATGGACAATTGAATCTCTCTCTTTAGCTCATCTTTTCATCCTATGCTTGTCCTTGCCTTGCTACAAATTATCTCTTGCGCTTCGCGTCTTTCACTAACCGGGCTCCCTTCTGCCTTTGAACTCACCGGTTGTGATCAGCATAGCTGTTGCGGTCTCATCGTGTCAAGGTCAGGGACTCCTCACTGGACACTCCGACACTCCTGGGCG
The DNA here is from genome assembly GCF_040938575.1 of Ambystoma mexicanum. NCBI lineage: Eukaryota > Metazoa > Chordata > Amphibia > Caudata > Ambystomatidae > Ambystoma > Ambystoma mexicanum. Next base: position 560,194,399 of record NC_090940.1, read on the forward strand.
CCCTTGCTGGCCCAGGGGAACAAGCACCTTTCAAGGATTGCTCCTTAGAGATCAGCTCTCCTCGTACTCCCCTTTTGGCTTCTAGGAGAAACGGCTCCCTTCCTGCTCTTTCTGTAGCCCAATCCAGCCATGGGCCCGCAGCGTCTCAGTGTTCCATTTTCAGGCAGTACAATTCTGGTTACTCAGGCCTTTCCAGCTGCCTTCTCGCTAGGTCTCTGCCTTGGGTTCCTTCTAGGGCTCCAACTTGTTCATGTTGTCTCACACAGCTATTCCTTTTATACACCTGGGGAGTATCAACAGGCTTCAGGTGCCTTGCTATTTCGTTCAGTGCTTGACTTCGCCTGACCCTGTTAACAGGACATTCATAAAAATGGTTGCGTGATTCTGGATGTATTTTCGCTGTTCTGATTGTGCTGTGGCCTTTTGAACAAGGAGAGTAAAGGGGAAAACGGATGTTGGGCACACAACATGCCATATAGGCTGAGGGAATATCGGGTAGGGAGTGTTTGGAAAAGGGGGATGGGCAAATCGCTGTGGGTGAGCTGATTATCTATTCAATTTCTCGTGCCTGGTTCCCTTCTTATAACAATGGTGGAAGGGATAATGGTATGAGAGTGTGATCTCTTATTTTACCTTTTTTGTCTTGGAAGGAGACATTAAAGAATGAGGTGATGGGTTTCTACAACAGTTTGAAGAGGCTGTGGGAGGCGAGGATAGATTCTGATTGATCTTGGAACCAAATGTTTTTCTGACTTTACCTGAAGAGTTTCTTAGTCGTCCTTTCTTATTTTTAGGATCAGGTTCTAAGGGCTGGGCATTAGACTAGCCCACAAAAAGTTCCAAGCAAGCCTTGTACCCCTTACTGCATCTTTCCTGAGGGTGCTCCACGTGCACTCCCCAAGGATCCCTCATCTAGGTGATCCTCCCTCACTTGTCTGCCTTCAGGGTTGGGATCCAAGAGCGATGGCCCTTCCCTGGCCACCTGGATAAAGGGTCCCCAGGAATTACCTGTGAGAAAACCGTCAGGTTTCTCACAACAGGCACACACCCACACAGAACATCCAAAAACACACCACCACTTTCATACTCATTCAGTCACTAGTCACTCACTCATACACCTTTTCTTAATAACACCCATTGTTATGGGTAGAGCATTTAAGTGGGGAACTCTTTATTTTCATGTGCACTTATCTGTAACGCTCACCTGGCTCCCACGGAGGCGCTGGTCTGGTCTGGGTTGCTGTGGCCTCTTCAAGCGTGATGCGCAGAATTCAGACCACAGATTGAACAGGACCCCCAAATCTTGCTTGTCTGGCCCATAGGAATAT